>NW_018743430.1:0-38619 GCF_001683475.1 Chenopodium quinoa | reverse complement strand
GCTTTGTTTGAATGTGTTTGAATTTCATTTGATTAAAAAAGCTATGTTTGAATGAGTTTGACTTTTATATGATTTAAAAATATTTGTTTGAATGTGTTTGATTTTCATTTGTTTCAAAAAGCTTTGTTTGAATGTGTTTGACATTCATTTGATTCAAAAAGCTTTATTTGAATGTGTTTGACTATCATTATATTCAAAAAGGTTTGTTGGAATGTGTTTAACTTTAATTTGATTTTGAAAGATTTGTGTTAATGTGTTTGACTTTCATTTGATTCAAAAAGCTTGTTTGAATGTGTTTTTTAGTTTCTTTTGATTCAACAAGCTTAATTTGAATTTGTTTTACTTTATTTCGATTCAAAAATAATTGGTTGAATGTGTTTAACTTTCATTTGATTCAAAAATCTTTGTTTGAATGTATTTGACTTACATTTGATTCAAAAAGCTTCGTTTGAACGTGTTTGACTTTCATTTGATTCTAAAAGCTTTGTTTGAACGTATTTGACTTTATTTCGAATCAAAAAGATTTATTTGAATGTGTTTTACTTTCATTTGATTCAAAAAGCTTTGTTTGAATGTGTTTGACTTTCATTTGATTAAAAAGGCTATGTTTGAATGAGTTTGACTTTTATATGATTTAAAAAAATTTGTTTTAATGTGTTTGATTTTCATTTGTTTCAAAAAGCTTTGTTTTAATGTGTTTGACATTCTTCTGATTAAAAAAACTTTTGTTTTAATGTGTTTTTACTTTCTTTTTGTTTAAAAAGCTTTGTTTGAATGTGTTTGAATTTCATTTGATTAAAAAAGCTATGTTTGAATGAGTTTGACTTTTATATGATTTAAAAATATTTGTTTGAATGTGTTTGATTTTCATTTGTTTCAAAAAGCTTTGTTTGAATGAGTTTGACATTCTTTTGATTAAAAAAACTTTTGTTTGAATGTGTTTGACTTTCTTTTTGTTTAAAAAGATTTATTTTAATGTGTTTGACTATCATTATACTTTCATTTGATTTAAAAACTTTTGTTTGAATGTGTTTGACTTTCATTTGATTTAAAGAGCTTTGTTTGGACGAGTTTGACATTCATTTGATTCAAAAATATTTGTTTGAATGTGTTTGATTTTCATTTGATTCAAAAAGCCTTGTTTTAAATGTGTTTGACTGTATTTCGATCCAAAAAGATTTATTGAACGTGTTTGACTTTCATTTAATTCAAAAAGCTTTGTTTGAACGTATTTGACTTTATTTCGAATCAAAAAGATTTATTTGAATGTGTTTGACTTTCATTTGATTCAAAAAGCTTTGTTTGAATGTGTTTGACTTTCATTTGATTAAAAAAGCTATGTTTGAATGAGTTTGACTTTTATATGATTTAAAAAAAATTGTTTTAATGTGTTTAATTTTCCTTTGTTTCAAAAAGCTTTGTTTTAATGTGTTTGGCATTCTTTTGATTAAAAAAACTTTTGTTTTAATGTGTTTGACTTTCTTTTTGTTTAAAAAGCTTTGTTTGAATGTGTTTGAATTTCATTTGATTAAAAAAGCTATGTTTGAATGAGTTTGACTTTCATATGATTTAAAAATATTTGTTTGAATGTGTTTGATTTTCATTTGATTCAAAAAGCTATGTTTGAATGTGTTTGACATTCATTTGATTCAAAAAGCTTTGTTTGAATGTGTTTGACTTTCATTATATTCAAAAAGCTTTGTTTGAATGTGTTTAACTTTCATTTGATTTTGAAAGATTTGTTTTAATGTGTTTGACTTTCATTAGACTCAAAAAGCTTGTTTGAATGTGTTTAACTTTCTTTTGATTCAAAAAGCTTAATTTGAATTTGTTTTACTTTATTTCGATTCAAAAAGAATTGTTTGAATGTGTTTAACTTTCATTAGATTCAAAAAGCTTTGTTTGAATGTATTTGACTTTCAATTCAAAAAGCTTTGTTTGAACGTGTTTTGACTTTCATTTGATTCAAAAACCTTTGTTTGAACGTATTTGACTTTATTTCGAATTAAAAAGATTTATTTGAATGTGTTTGACTTTCATTTAATTAAAAAAGCTTTGTTTGAATGTGTTTGACTTTCATTTGATTAAAAAAGCTATGTTTGAACGAGTTTGACTTTTATATGATTTTAAAAAATTTGTTTTAATGTGTTTGATTTTCATTTGTTTCAAAAAGCTTTGTTTTAATGTGTTTGACATTCTTTTGATTAAAAAAACTTTTGTTTTAATGTGTTTGACTTTCATTTTGTTTTAAAAAGCTTTGTTTGAATGTGTTTGAATTTCATTTGATTAAAAAAGCTATGTTTGAATGAGTTTGACTTTTATATGATTTAAAAATATTTGTTTGAATGTGTTTGATTTTCATTTATTTCAAAAAGCTTTGTTTGAATGTGTTTGACATTCTTTTGATTAAAAAAAACTTTTGTTTGAATGTGTTTGACTTTCTTTTTGTTTAAAAATCTTTGTTTGAATGTGTTTGAATTTCATTTGATTAAAAAAGCTATGTTTGAATGAGTTTGACTTTCATATGATTTAAAAATATTTGTTTGAATGTGTTTGATTTTCATTTGATTCAAAAAGCTACGTTTGAATGTGTTTGACATTCATTTGATTCAAAAAGCTTTGTTTGAATGTGATTGACTTTCATTATATTCAAAAAACTTTGTTTGAATGTGTTTAATTGATTTTGAAAGATTTGTTTTAATGTGTTTGACTTTCATTAGACTCAAAAAGCTTGTTTGAATGTGTTTAACTTTCTTTTGATTCAAAAAGCTTAATTTGAATTTGTTTTACTTTATTTCGATTCAAAAAGAATTGTTTGAATGTGTTTAACTTTCATTAGATTCAAAAAGCTTTGTTTGATTGTATTTGACATTCATTTGATTCAAAAATATTTGTTTGAATGTGTTTGATTTTCATTTGATTCAAAAAGCTTTGTTTGAATGTGTTTGACATTCATTTGATTCAAAAAGCTTTATTTGAATGTGTTTTGACTATCATTATATTCAAAAAGGTTTGTTGGAATGTGTTTAACTTTAATTTGATTTTTAAAGATTTGTTTTAAATGTGTTTGACTTTCATTTGATTCAAAAAGCTTGTTTGAA
This sequence comes from Chenopodium quinoa, assembly GCF_001683475.1. NCBI lineage: Eukaryota > Viridiplantae > Streptophyta > Magnoliopsida > Caryophyllales > Amaranthaceae > Chenopodium > Chenopodium quinoa. Next base: position 35,518 of record NW_018743430.1, on the reverse strand, counting down.
TGTGTTTTTTAGTTTCTTTTGATTCAACAAGCTTAATTTGAATTTGTTTTACTTTATTTCGATTCAAAAATAATTGTTTGAATGTGTTTAACTTTCATTTGATTCAAAAAGCTTTGTTTGAATTTATTTGACTTTCATTTGATTCAAAAAGCTTGTTTGAACGTGTTTAACTTTCATTTGATTCAAAAAGCTTTGTTTGAACGTATTTGACTTTATTTTGAATCAAAAGATTTATTTGAATGTGTTTGACTTTCATTTGATTCAAAAAGCTTTGTTTGAATGTGTTTTGACTTTCATTTGATTAAAAAAGCTATGTTTGAATGAGTTTGACTTTTATATGATTTAAAAAATTTGTTTTTAATGTGTTTGATTTTCATTTGTTTCAAAAAGTTTGTTTTAATGTGTTTGACATTCTTTTGATTAAAAAAACTTTTGTTTTAATGTGTTTGACTTTCTTTTTGTTTAAAAATCTTTGTTTGAATGTGTTTGAATTTCATTTGATTAAAAAAGCTATGTTTGAATGAGTTTGACTTTCTTTTTGTTTAAAAAGATTTATTTTAATGTGTTTGACTATCATTATACTTTCATTTGATTTAAAACTTTTGTTTGAATGTGTTTGACTTTCATTTGATTTAAAGAGCTTTGTTTGGACGAGTTTGACATTCATTTGATTCAAAAATATTTGTTTGAATGTGTTTGATTTTCATTTGAATTCAAAAAGCCTTGTTTTATGTGTTTGACTTTCATTTGATTCAAAAACTTTTGTTTGAATGTGTTTGACTTTCTTTTTATTCAAAAAGTTTTGTTTGAACGTGACTGACTGTATTTGGATCCACTTAGATTTGTTTGAATGTGTTTGACTTTTATTTGATTCATAAAGCTTTTGTTTGAAAGGTGTTTGACTTTCATTGATTAAAAAAGCTCTGTTTGAATGTGTTTAACTTTCGTTTGATTCAAGAAGCTTTGTTTGAATGTGTTTGAGTTTATTTCGATCAAAAAACATATATTTGAATGTGTTTGACTCTCATTTGATTCAAAAAGCTTTGTTTGAATGTGTTTGACATTCATTAGATTCAAAAAGCTTTGTTTGAATGTATTTTATTTTCATTTGATTCAAAAAGCTCTGTTTGAATGTGTTTGACTTTTATTTGATTTAAAAACTTTTGTTTGAATGTGTTTGACTTGCATTTGATTTAAAGAGCTTTGTTTGGACGAGTTTGACATTCATTTGATTAAAAAATATTTGTTTGAATGTGTTTGATTTTTCATTTGATTCAAAAAGCTTTGTTTGAATGTGTTTGACATTCATTTGATTCAAAAAGCTTTATTTGAATGTGTTTGACTATCATTATACTTTCATTTGATTTAAAAACTTTTGTTTGAATGTGTTTGACTTTCATTTGACTTAAAAGAGCTTTGTTTGGACGAGTTTGACCTTCATTTGATTCAAAAATATTTGTTTGAATGTGTTTTGATTTTCATTTGATTCAAAAGCTTTGTTTGAATGTGTTTGACATTCATTTGATTCAAAAAGCTTATTTGAATGTGTTTGACTATCAATATATTTCAAAAAGGTTTGTTGGAATGTGTTTAACTTTATTTTATTTTGAAAGATTTGTTTTAATGTGTTTGACTTTCATTTGATTCAAAAAGCTTGTTTGAATGTGTTTTTTAGTTTCTTTTGATTCAACAAGCTTAATTTGAATTTGTTTTACTTTATTTCGATTCAAAAATAATTGTTTGAATGTGATTAACTTTCGTTTGATTCAAAAGCTTTGTTTGAATGTATTTGACTTTCATTTGATTCAAAAAGCTTGTTTGAACGTGTTTGACTTTCATTTGATTCAAAAAGCTTTGTTTGAACGTGTTTTGACTTTCATTTGATTCAAAAAGCTTTGTTTGAATGTGTTTGACTTTCATTTGAATGTATTTGACTTTCATTTGATTCAAAAAGCTTCGTTTGAACGTGTTTGATTTTCATTTGATTCAAAAAGCTTTGTTTGAACGTGTTTGACTTTCATTTGATTCAAAAAGCTTTGTTTGAATGTGTTCGACTTTCATTTTATTCAAAAAAGCTATGAGTGAATGTGTTTGACTTTCTTTTGATTCATAAAGCTTTGTTTGAATGTGTTGGACTATATTTCAATCCAAAAAGATTTATTGAACGTGTTTGACTTTCATTTGATTCAAAAAAGCTTTGTTTGAACGTATTTGACTTTATTTCGAATCAAAAAGATTTATTTGAATGTGTTTGACTTTCATTTGATTCAAAAAGCTTTGTTTGAATGTGTTTGACTTTCATTTGATTAAAAAATCTATGTTTGAATGAGTTTGACTTTTATATGAATTTAAAAAAACTTTGTTTTAATGAGTTTGATTTTCATTTGTTTCAAAAAGCTTTGTTTGAATGTGTTTGACATTCTTTTGATTAAAAAAACTTTTGTTTTAATGTGTTTGACTTCTTTTTGTTTAAAAAAGTTTTGTTTGAATGTGTTTGAATTTCATTTGATTAAAAAAGCTATGTTTGAATGAGTTTGACTTTTATATGATTTAAAAATATTTGTTTAAATGTCTTTGATTTTCATTTGTTTCAAAAGCTTTGTTTGAATGTGTTTGACATTCTTTTGATTAAAAAAACTTTTGTTTGAATGTGTTTGACTTTCTTTTTGTTTAAAAATCTTTGTTTGAATGTGTTTGAATTTCATTTGATTAAAAAGCTATGTTTGAATGAGTTTGACTTTCATATGATTTAAAAATATTTGTTTAAATGTGTTTGATTTTCATTTGATTCAAAAAGCTATGTTTGAATGTGTTTGACATTCATTTGATTCAAAAAGCTTTGTTTGAATGTGTTTGACTTTCATTATATTCAAAAAGCTTTGTTTGAATGTGTTTAACTTTCATTTGATTTTGAAAGATTTGTTTTAATGTGTTTGACTTTCATTAGACTCAAAAAGCTTGTTTGAATGTGTTTAACTTTCTTTTGATTCAAAAAGCTTTATTTGAATTTATTTTACTTTATTTCGATTCAAAAGAATTGTTTGAATGTGTTTTTTAGTTTCTTTTGATTCAACAAGCTTAATTTGAATTTGTTTTACTTTATTTCGATTCAAAAATAATTGTTTGAATGTGATTAACTTTCATTTGATTCAAAAAGCTTTGTTTGAATGTATTTGACTTTCATTTGATTCAAAAAGCTTCGTTTGAACGTGTTTGACTTTCATTTGATTCAAAAAGCTTTGTTTTGAACGTGTTTGACTTTCATTTGATTCAAAAGCTTTGTTTGAATGTGTTTGACTTTTATTTGAATGTATTTGACTTTCATTTGATTCAAAAAGCTTCGTTTGAACGTGTTTGATTTTCATTTGATTCAAAAAGCTTTGTTTGAACGTGTTTGACTTCATTTGATTCAAAAAGCTTTGTTTGAATGTGTTTGACTTTCATTTTATTCAAAAAGCTATGAGTGAATGTGTTTGACTTTCTTTTGATTCATAAAGCTTTGTTTGAATGTGTTGGACTATATTTCAATCCAAAAAGATTTATTGAAACGTGTTTGAACTTTTCATTTGATTCAAAAAGCTTTGTTTGAACGTATTTGACTTTATTTCGAATCAAAAAGATTTATTTGAATGTGTTTGACTTTCATTTGATTCAAAAAGCTTTGTTTGAATGTGTTTGACTTTCATTTGATTAAAAAAGCTATGTTTGAATGAGTTTGACTTTTATATGATTTAAAAAAACTTTGTTTTAATGTATTTGATTTTCATTTGTTTCAAAAAGCTTTGTTTGAATGTGTTTGACATTCTTTTGATTAAAAAAACTTTTGTTTTAATGTGTTTGACTTTCTTTTTGTTTAAAAAGTTTTTGTTTGAATGTGTTTGAATTTCATTTGATTAAAAAAGCTATGTTTGAATGAGTTTGACTTTTATATGAATTAAAAATATTTGTTTGAATGTCGTTGATTTTCATTTGTTTCAAAAAGCTTTGTTTGTATGTGTTTGACATTCTTTTGATTAAAAAACTTTTGTTTGAATGTGTTTGACTTTCTTTTTGTTTAAAAATCTTTGTTTGTGTGTTTGAATTTCATTTGATTAAAAAAGCTATGTTTGAATGAGTTTTGACTTTCATATGATTTAAAAATATTTGTTTGAATGTGTTTGATTTTCATTTGATTCAAAAAGCTTCGTTTGAAAATGTTTGACTTTCATTTGATTCTAAAAGCTTTTTTTTGAACGTATTTGACTTTATTTCGAATCAAAAAGATTTATTTGAATGTGTTTTACTTTCATTTGATTCAAAAAGCTTTGTTTGAATGTGTTTGACTTTCATTTGATTAAAAAGGCTATGTTTGAATGAGTTTGACTTTTATATGATTTAAAAAAATTTGTTTTAATGTGTTTGATTTTCATTTGTTTCAAAAAGCTTTGTTTGAATGTGTTTGACATTCTTCTGATTAAAAAAACTTTTGTTTGAATGTGTTTGACTTTCTTTTTGTTTAAAAATCTTTGTTTGAATGTGTTTGAATTTCATTTGATTAAAAAAGCTATGTTTGAATGAGTTTGACTTTCATATGATTTAAAAATATTTGTTTAAATGTGTTTGATTTTCATTTGATTCAAAAAGCTATGTTTGAATGTGTTTGACATTCATTTGATTCAAAAAGCTTTGTTTGAATGTGTTTGACTTTCATTATATTCAAAAAGCTTTGTTTGAATGTGTTTAACTTTCATTTGATTTTGAAAGATTTGTTTTAATGTGTTTGACTTTCATTAGACTCAAAAAGCTTGTTTGAATGTGTTTAACTTTCTTTTGATTCAAAAAGCTTTATTTGAATTTATTTTACTTTATTTCGATTCAAAAAGAATTGTTTGAATGTGTTTTTTAGTTTCTTTTGATTCAACAAGCTTAATTTGAATTTGTTTTACTTTATTTCGATTCAAAAATAATTGTTTGAATGTGATTAACTTTCATTTGATTCAAAAAGCTTTGTTTGAATGTATTTGACTTTCATTTGATTCAAAAAGCTTCGTTTGAACGTGTTTGACTTTCATTTGATTCAAAAAGCTTTGTTTGAACGTGTTTGACTTTCATTTGATTCAAAAAGCTTTGTTTGAATGTGTTTGACTTTTATTTGAATGTATTTGACTTTCATTTGATTCAAAAAGCTTCGTTTGAACGTGTTTGATTTTCATTTGATTCAAAAAGCTTTGTTTGAACGTGTTTGACTTTCATTTGATTCAAAAAAGCTTTGTTTGAATGTGTTTGACTTTCATTTTATTCAAAAAGCTATGAGTGAATGTGTTTGACTTTCTTTTGATTCATAAAGCTTTGTTTGAATGTGTTGGACTATATTTCAATCCAAAAAGATTTATTGAACGTGTTTGACTTTCATTTGATTCAAAAAGCTTTGTTTGAACGTATTTGACTTTATTTCGAATCAAAAAGATTTATTTGAATGTGTTTGACTTTCATTTGATTCAAAAAGCTTTGTTTGAATGTGTTTGACTTTCATTTGATTAAAAAAGCTATGTTTGAATGAGTTTGACTTTTATATGATTTAAAAAAACTTTGTTTTAATGTATTTTGATTTTCATTTGTTTCAAAAAGCTTTGTTTGAATGTGTTTGACATTCTTTTGATTAAAAAAACTTTTGTTTTAATGTGTTTGACTTTCTTTTTGTTTAAAAAGTTTTGTTTGAATGTGTTTGAATTTCATTTGATTAAAAAGCTATGTTTGAATGAGTTTGACTTTTATATGAATTAAAAAATATTTGTTTGAATGTCGTTGATTTTCATTTGTTTCAAAAAGCTTTGTTTGTATGTGTTTGACATTCTTTTGATTAAAAAACTTTGTTTGAATGTGTTTGACTTTCTTTTTGTTTAAAAATCTTTGTTTGTGTGTTTGAATTTCATTTGATTAAAAAAGCTATGTTTGAATGAGTTTGACTTTCATATGATTTAAAAATATTTGTTTGAATGTGTTTGATTTTCATTTGATTCAAAAAGCTTCGTTTGAAAATGTTTGACTTTCATTTGATTCTAAAAGCTTTTTTTTGAACGTATTTGACTTTATTTCGAATCAAAAAAGATTTATTTGAATGTGTTTTACTTTCATTTGATTCAAAAAGCTTTGTTTGAATGTGTTTGACTTTCATTTGATTAAAAGGCTATGTTTGAATGAGTTTGACTTTTATATTGATTTAAAAAAATTTGTTTTAATGTGTTTGATTTTCATTTGTTTCAAAAAGCTTTGTTTTAATGTGTTTGACATTCTTCTGATTAAAAAAACTTTTGTTTTAATGTGTTTTACTTTCTTTTGTTTTAAAAAAGCTTTGTTTGAATGTGTTTGAATTTCATTTGATTAAAAAAGCTATGTTTGAATGAGTTTAACTTTTATATGATTTAAAAATATTTGTTTGAATGTGTTTGATTTTCATTTGTTTTAAAAAGCGTTGTTTGAATGTGTTTGACATTCATTTGATTCAAAAAGCTTTATTTGAATGTGTTTGACTATCATTATATTCAAAAAGGTTTGTTGGAATGTGTTTAACTTTTAATTTGATTTTGAAAGATTTGTGTTAATGTGTTTGACTTTCATTTGATTCAAAACGCTTAATTTGAATATGTTTTTTAGTTTCTTTTTTATTCAACAAGCTTAATTTGAATTTGTTCTACTTTATTTCGATTCAAAAAATAATTGGTTGAATGTGTTTTAACTTTCATTTGATTTAAAAATCTTTGTTTGAATGTATTTGACTTACATTTGATTCAAAAAGCTTCGTTTGACACGTGTTTGACTTTCATTTGATTCAAAAAGCTTTGTTTGAACGTATTTGACTTTATTTCGAATCAAAAAGATTTATTTGAATGTGTTTGACTTTCATTTGATTCAAAAAGCTTTGTTTGAATGTGTTTGACTTTCATTTGATTAAAAAAAGCTATGTTTTGAATGAGTTTTGACTTTTATATGATTTAAAAAAATTTGTTTTAATGTGTTTGATTTTCATTTGTTTCAAAAAGCTTTGTTTTAATGTGTTTGACATTCTTTTGATTAAAAAAACTTTTGTTTTAATGTGTTTGACTTTCTTTTTTGTTTAAAAAAGCTTTGTTTGAATGTGTTTGAATTTCATTTGATTAAAAAAGCTATGTTTGAATGAGTTTTGACTTTTATATGATTTAAAAATATTTGTTTGAATGTGTATGATTTTCATTTGTTTCAAAAAGCTTTGTTTGAATGAGTTTGACATTCTTTGATTAAAAAAACTTTTGTTTGAATGTGTTTGACTTTCTTTTTGTTTAAAAATTTTTTAATGTGTTTGACTATCATTATACTTTCATTTGATTTAAAAACTTTTGTTTGAATGTGTTTGACTTTCATTTGATTTAAAGAGCTTTGTTTGGACGAGTTTGACATTCATTTGATTCAAAAATATTTGTTTGAATGTGTTTGATTTTCATTTGATTCAAAAAGCCTTGTTTTAATGTGTTTGACTAATTTCGATCCAAAAAGATTTATTGAATTTGACTTTCATTTAATTCAAAAAGCTTTGTTTGAACGTATTTGACTTTATTTCGAATCAAAAAGATTTATTTGAATGTGTTTGACTTTCATTTGATTCAAAAAGCTTTGTTTGAATGTGTTTGACTTTCATTTGATTAAAAAAGCTATGTTTGAATGAGTTTGACTTTTATATGATTTAAAAATATTTGTTTGAATGTGTTTGATTTTCATTTATTTCAAAAAGCTTTGTTTGAATGTGTTTGACATTCTTTTTGATTAAAAAAAACTTTTGTTTGAATGTGTTTGACTTTCTTTTTGTTTAAAAATCTTTGTTTGAATGTGTTTGAATTTCATTTGATTAAAAAAGCTATGTTTGAATGAGTTTGACTTTATATGATTTAAAAATATTTGTTTGAATGTGTTTGATTTTCATTTGATTCAAAAAGCTATGTTTGAATGTGTTTGACATTCATTTGATTCAAAAAGCTTTGTTTGAATGTGATTGACTTTCATTATATTCAAAAAACTTTGTTTGAATGTGTTTAACTTTCATTTGATTTTGAAAGATTTGTTTTAATGTGTTTGACTTTCATTAGACTCAAAAAGCTTGTTTGAATGTGTTTAACTTTCTTTTGATTCAAAAAGCTTAATTTGAATTTGTTTTACTTTATTTCGATTCAAAAAGAATTGTTTGAATGTGTTTAACTTTCATTAGATTCAAAAAGCTTTGTTTGATTGTATTTGACATTCATTTGATTCAAAAATATTTGTTTGAATGTGTTTGATTTTCATTTGATTCAAAAAGCTTTGTTTGAATGTGTTTGACATTCATTTGATTCAAAAAGCTTTATTTGAATGTGTTTGACTATCATTATATTCAAAAAGGTTTGTTGGAATGTGTTTAACTTTAATTTGATTTTTAAAGATTTGTTTTAATGTGTTTGACTTTCATTTGATTCAAAAAGCTTGTTTGAATGTGTTTTTTTGTTTCTTTTGATTCAACAAGCTTAATTTGAATTTGTTTTACTTTATTTCGATTCAAAAATAATTGTTTGAATGTGTTTAACTTTCATTTGATTCAAAAAGCTTTGTTTGAATTATTTGACTTTCATTTGATTCAAAAAGCTTTGTTTGAACGTGTTTACTTTCATTTGATTCAAAAAGCTTTGTTTGAACGTATTTGACTTTATTTTGAATCAAAAAGATTTATTTGAATGTGTTTGACTTTCATTTGATTCAAAAAGCTTTGTTTGAATGTGTTTGACTTTCATTTGATTAAAAAAGCTATGTTTGAATGAGTTTGACTTTTATATGATTTAAAAAAATTTGTTTTAATGTGTTTGATTTTCATTTGTTTCAAAAAGTTTGTTTTAATGTGTTTGACATTCTTTTGATTAAAAAAACTTTTGTTTTAATGTGTTTGACTTTCTTTTTGTTTAAAAATCTTTGTTTGAATGTGTTTGAATTTCATTTGATTAAAAAAGCTATGTTTGAATGAGTTTGACTTTCTTTTTGTTTAAAAAGATTTATTTTAATGTGTTTGACTATCATTATACTTTCATTTGATTTAAAATTTTGTTTGAATGTGTTTGACTTTCATTTCTTTGTTTGTTTGACATTCATTTGATTCAAAAATTTTGTTTGAATGTGTTTGATTTTCATTTGATTCAAAAAGCTTGTTTTAATGTGTTTGACTTTCATTTGATTCAAAAACTTTTGTTTGAATGTGTTTGACTTTCTTTTTATTCAAAAAGTTTTGTTTGAACGTGATTGACTGTACTTGGATCCACTTAGATTTGTTTGAATGTGTTTGACTTTTATTTGATTCATAAAGCTTTGTTTGAAGGTGTTTGACTTTCATTTGATTAAAAAAGCTCTGTTTGAATGTGTTTAACTTTCGTTTGATTCAAGAAGCTTTGTTTGAATGTGTTTGAGTTTATTTCGATCAAAAAACATATATTTGAATGTGTTTGACTTCATTTGATTCAAAAAGCTTTGTTTGAATGTGTTTGACATTCATTGATTCAAAAAGCTTTGTTTGAATGTATTTTATTTTCATTTGATTCAAAAAGCTCTGTTTGAATGTGTTTGACTTTTATTTGATTTAAAAACTTTTGTTTGAATGTGTTTGACTTTCATTTGATTTAAAGAGCTTTGTTTGGGTTTGACATTCATTTGATTAAAAAATATTTGTTTGAATGTGTTTGACATTCATTAAATTCAAAAAGCTTTGTTTGAATGTATTTGATTTCATTTGATTCAAAAAGCTCTGTTTGAATGTGTTTGACTTTCATTTGATTTAAAAACTTTTGTTTGAATATGTTTGACTTTCATTTGATTTAAAGAGCTTTGTTTGGACGAGTTTGACATTCATTTGATTCAAAAATATTGTTTTGAATGTGTTTGATTTTCATTTGATTCAAAAAGCTTTGTTTGAATGTGTTTGACATTCATTTGATTCAAAAAGCTTTATTTGAATGTGTTTGACTATCATTATATTCAAAAAGTTTGTTGGAATGTGTTTAACTTTAATTTGATTTTGAAAATTTGTTTTAATGTGTTTGACTTTCATTTGATTCAAAAAGCTTGTTTGAATGTGTTTTTTAGTTTCTTTTGATTCAACAAGCTTAATTTGAATTTATTTTACTTTATTTCGATTCAAAATAATGTTTGAATGTGTTTAACTTTCATTTGATTCAAAAAGCGTTGCTTGAATGTATTTAACTTTCATTTGATTCAAAAAGCTTTGTTTGAACGTGTTTGACTTTCATTTGATTCAAAAAGCTTTGTTTGAATGTGTTTGACTTTCATTATATTCAAAAAGCTTTGTTTGAATGTGTTTAACTTTCATTTGATTTTTGAAGATATTTGTTTTAATGTGTTTGACTTTTCATTAGACTCAAAAAGCTTTGTTTGAATGTGTTTTTTTGATAACTTTCTTTTTGATTCAAAAAGCTTTAATTTGAATTATTGTTTTACTTTTATTTCGATTCAAAAAACTTTTGTTTGAATGTGTTTAACTTTCATTAGATTCAAAAAGCTTTCTTTGATTGTATTTGACTTTCATTTGATTCAAAAAGCCTTGTTTTAATGTGTTTGACTTTCATTTTGATTCAAAAAACTTTTGTTTGCATGTGTTTGACTTTCTTTTGGTTCAAAAAGTTTTGTGAATTTGAACGTTATTGACTGTATTTGGATTCCACTAAGATTTGTTTCAATGTGTTTGACTTTTATTTGATTCAAAAAGCTTTTGTTTGAAAGTGTTTGACTTTCACTTGATTAAAAAAGATCTGTTTGAATGTGTTTAACTTTTCTTTGATTCAAGAAGCTTTGTTTGAATGTGTTTGAGTTTATTTCGATTCAAAAACATATATTTGAATTTGGTTTTGACTCTCATTTGATTCAAAAAAGCTTTTGTTTTGAATTTGTTTGACATTCATTAAATTCAAAAAGCTTTGTTTGAATGTATTTTGATTTTCATTTGATTCAAAAAGCTCTGTTTGAATGTGTTTGACTTTCATTTGATTTAAAAACTTTTGTTTGAATATGTTTGACTTTCATTTTGATTTAAAGAGCTTTGTTTGGACGAGTTTGACATTCATTTGATTCAAAAATATTTGTTTGAATGTGTTTGATTTTCATTTGATTCAAAAAGCTTTGTTTGAATGTGTTTGACATTCATTTGATTCAAAAAGCTTTATTTGAATGTGTTTGACTATCATTATATTCAAAAAGGTTTGTTGGAATGTGTTTAACTTTAATTTGATTTTGAAAGATTTGTTTTAATGTGTTTGACTTTCATTTGATTCAAAAAGCTTGTTTGAATGTGTTTTTGAGTTTCTTTTGATTCAACAAGCTTAATTTGAATTTGTTTTACTTTATTTCGATTCAAAAATAATTGTTTGAATGAGTTTAACTTTCATTTGATTCAAAAAGCTTTGTTTGAATGTATTTGACTTTCATTTGATTCAAAAAGCTTTGTTTGAACTTGTTTGACTTTCATTTGATTCAAAAAGCTTTGTTTGAATGTGTTTGACTTTCATTATATTCAAAAAGCTTTGTTTGAATGTGTTTAACTTTCATTTGATTTTAAAAGATTTGTTTTAATGTGTTTGACTTTCATTAGACTCAAAAAGCTTGTTTGAATGTGTATAACTTTCTTTTGATTCAAAAAGCTTAATTTGAATTTGTTTTACTTTATTTCGATTCAAAAAGAATTGTTTGAATGTGTTTAACTTTCATTAGATTCAAAAAGCTTTGTTTGATTGTATTTGACTTTTATTTGATTCAAAAAGCCTTGTTTTAATGTGTTTGACTTTCATTTGATTCAAAAACTTTTGTTTGCATGTGTTTGACTTTCTTTTGGTTCAAAAAGTTTTGTTTGAACGTTATTGACTGTATTTGGATCCACTAAGATTTGTTTGAATGTGTTTGACTTTTATTTGATTCATAAAGCTTTGTTTGAACGTGTTTGACTTTCATTTGATTAAAAAAGGTCTGTTTGAATGTGTTTAACTTTTCTTTGATTCAAGAAGCTTTGTTTGAATGTGTTTGAGTTTATTTCGATTCAAAAACATATATTTGAATTTGTTTGACTCTCATTTGATTCAAAAAACTTTGTTTGAATGTGTTTGACATTCATTAGATTCAAAAAGCTTTGTTTGAATGTATTTGATTTTCATTTGATTTAAAAAGCTCTGTTTGAATGTGTTTGACTTTCATTTGATTTAAAAACTTTTGTTTGAATATGTTTGACTTTCATTTGATTTAAAGAGCTTTGTTTGGACGAGTTTGACATTCATTTGATTCAAAAATATTTGTTTGAATGTGTTTGATTTTCATTTGATTCAAAAAGCTTTGTTTGAATGTGTTTGACATTCATTTGATTCAAAAAGTTTTATTTGAATGTGTTTGACTATCATTATATTCAAAAAGGTTTGTTGGAATGTGTTTAACTTTAATTTGATTTTGAAAGATTTGTTTTAATGTGTTTGACTTTCATTTGATTCAAAAAGCTTGTTTGAATGTGTTTTTTAGTTTCTTTTGATTCAACAAGCTTAATTTGAATTTGTTTTACTTTATTTCGATTCAAAAATAATTGTTTGAATGTGTTTAACTTTCATTTGATTCAAAAAGCTTTGTTTGAATGTATTTGACTTTCATTTGATTCAAAAAGCTTTGTTTGAACGTGTTTGACTTTCATTTGATTCAAAAAGCTTTGTTTGAATGTGTTTGACTTTCATTATATTCAAAAAGCTTTGTTTGAATGTGTTTAACTTTCATTTGATTTTGAAAGATTTGTTTTAATGTGTTTGACTTTCATTAGACTCAAAAAGCTTGTTTGAATGTGTATAACTTTCTTTTGATTCAAAAAGCTTAATTTGAAATTGTTTTACTTTATTTCGATTCAAAAGAATTGTTTGAATGTGTTTAACTTTCATTAGATTCAAAAAGCTTTCTTTGATTGTATTTGACTTTCATTTGATTCAAAAAGCCTTGTTTTAATGTGTTTGACTTTCATTTGATTCAAAAACTTTTGTTTGAATGTGTTTGACTTTCTTTTGATTCAAAAAGTTTTGTTTGAACGTGATTGACTGTATTTGGATCCACTAAGATTTGTTTGAATGTGTTTGACTTTTATTTGATTCATAAAGCTTTGTTTGAACGTGTTTGACTTTCATTTGATTAAAAAAGGTCTGTTTGAATGTGTTTAACTTTTCTTTGATTCAAGAAGCTTTGTTTGAATGTGTTCGAGTTTATTTCGATTCAAAAACATATTTTTGAATTTGTTTGACTCTCATTTGATTCAAAAAGCTTTGTTTGAATGTGTTTGACATTCATTAGATTCAAAAAGCTTTGTTTGAATGTATTTGATTTTCATTTGACTCAAAAAGCTCTGTTTGAATGTGTTTGACTTTCATTTGATTTAAAAACTTTTGTTTGAATATGTTTGACTTTCATTTGATTTAAAGAGCTTTGTTTGGACGAGTTTGACATTCATTTGATTCAAAAATATTTGTTTGAATGTGTTTGATTTTCATTTGATTCAAAAAGCTTTGTTTGAATGTGTTTGACATTCATTTGATTCAAAAAGCTTTATTTGAATGTGTTTGACTATCATTATATTCAAAAAGGTTTGTTGGAATGTGTTTAACTTTAATTTGATTTTGAAAGATTTGTTTTAATGTGTTTAACTTTCATTTGATTCAAAAAGCTTGTTTGAATGTGTTTTTTAGTTTCTTTTGATTCAACAAGCTTAATTTGAATTTGTTTTACTTTATTTCGATTCAAAAATAATTGTTTGAATGTGTTTAACTTTCATTTGATTCAAAAAGCTTTGTTTGAATGTATTTGACTTTCATTTGATTCAAAAAGCTCTGTTTGAATGTGTTTAACTTTCGTTTGATTCAAGAAGCTTTCTTTGAATGTGTTTGAGTTTATTTCGATTCAAAAACATATATTTGAATGTGTTTGACTCTCATTTGATTCAAAAAGCTTTGTTTGAATGTGTTTGACATTCATTAGATTCAAAAAGCTTTGTTTGAATGTATTTGATTTTCATTTGATTCAAAAAGCTCTATTTGAATGTGTTTGACTTTCATTTGATTTAAAAACTTTTGTTTGAATGTGTTTGACTTTCATTTGATTCAAAATATTTGTTTGAATGTGTTTGATTTTCATTTGATTCAAAAAGCTTTGTTTGAATGTGTTTGACATTCATTTGATTCAAAAAGCTTTATTTGAATGTGTTTGACTATCATTATATTCAAAAAGGTTTGTTGGAATGTGTTTAACTTTAATTTGATTTTGAAAGATTTGTTTTAATGTGTTTGACTTTCATTTGATTCAAAAAGCTTGTTTTAATGTGTTTTTTAGTTTCTTTTGATTCAAGAAGCTTAATTTGAATTTGTTTTACTTTATTTCGATTCAAAAAGAATGGTTTGAATGTGTTTAACTTTCATTTGATTCAAAAAGCTTTGTTTGAATGTATTTGACTTTCATTTGATTCAAAAAGCTTTGTTCGAACGTGTTTGACTTTCATTTGATTCAAAAAGCTTTGTTTGAATGTGTTTGACTTTCATTTTATTCAAAAAGGTATGAGTGAATGTGTTTGACTTTCTTTTGATTCATAAAGCTTTGTTTGAATGTGTTTGACTGTATTTCGATCCAAAAAGATTTATTGAACGTGTTTGACATTCATTTGATTCAAAAAGCTTTGTTTGAACGTATTTGACTTTATTTCGAATCAAAAAGATTTATTTGAATGAGTTTGACTTTCATTTGATTCAAAAAGCTTTGTTTGAATGTGTTTGACTTTCATTTGATTAAAAAAGCTATGTTTGAATGAGTTTGACTTTTATATGATTTAAAAAAATTTGTTTTAATGTGTTTGATTTTCATTTGTTTCAAAAAGCTTTGTTTGAATGTGTTTGACATTCTTTTGATTAAAATAACTTTTGTTTGAATGTGTTTGACTTTCTTTTTGTTTCAAAATCTTTGTTTGAATGTGTTTGAATTTCATTTGATTAAAAAAGCTATGTTTGAATGAGTTTGACTTTCATATGATTTAAAAATATTTGTTTGAATGTGTTTGATTTTCATTTGATTCAAAAAGCTATGTTTGAATGTGTTTAACATTCATTTGATTCAAAAAGCTTTGTTTGAATGTGTTTGACTTTCATTATTTTCAAAAAGCTTTGTTTGAGTGTGTTTAACTTTCATTTGATTTTGAAAGATTTGTTTTAATGTGTTTGACTTTCATTAGACTCAAAAAGCTTGTTTGAATGTGTTTAACTTTCTTTTGATTCAAAAAGCTTAATTTGAATTTGTTTTACTTTATTTCGATTCAAAAAGAATTGTTTGAATGTGTTTAACTTTCATTAGATTCAAAAAGCTTTGTTTGATTGTATTTGACTTTCATTTGATTCAAACAGCCTTGTTTTAATGTGTTTGACTTTCATTTGATTCAAAAACTTTTGTTTGAATGTGTTTGACTTTCTTTTTATTCAAAAAGTTTTGTTTGAACGTGATTGACTGTATTTGGATCCACTAAGATTTGTTTGAATGTGTTTGACTTTTATTTGATTCATAAAGCTTTGTTTGAACGTGTTTGACTTTCATTTGATTAAAAAAGCTCTGTTTAAATGTGTTTAACTTTCGTTTGATTCAAGAAGCTTTGTTTGAATGTGTTTGAGTTTATTTCGATTCAAAAACATATATTTGAATGTGTTTGACTCTTATTTGATTCAAAAAGCTTTGTTTGAATGTGTTTGACATTCATTAGATTAAAAAAGCTTTGTTTGAATGTATTTGATTTTCATTTGATTCAAAAACTCTGTTTGAATGTGTTTGACTTTCATTTGATTTAAAGGGCTTTGTTTGGACGAGTTTGACATTCACTTGAATCAAATATATTTGTTTGAATGTGTTTGATTTTCATTTGATTCAAAAAGCTTTGTTTGAATGTGTTTGACATTCATTTGATTCAAAAAGCTTTATTTGAATGTGTTTGACTATCATTATATTCAAAAAGGTTTGTTGGAATGTGTTTAACTTTAATTTGATTTTGAAAGATTTGTTTTAATGTGTTTAACTTTCATTTGATTCAAAAAGCTTGTTTGAATGTGTTTTTTAGTTTCTTTTGATTCAAAAAGCTTAATTTGAATTTGTTTTACTTTATTTCGATTCAAAAAGAATTGTTTGAATGTGTTTAACTTTCATTAGATTCATAAAGCTTTGTTTGAATGTATTTGACTTTCATTTGATTCAAAAAGTTTTGTTTGAACGTGTTTGACTTTCATTTGATTCAAAAAGCTTTGTTTGAATGTGTTTGACTTTCATTTTATTCAAAAAGCTATGAGTGAATGTGGTTGACTTTCTTTTAATTCATAAAGCTTTGTTTGAATGTGTTTGACTTTATTTCGATCCAAAAAGATTTATTGAACGTGTTTGACTTTCATTTGATTCAAAAAGCTTTGTTTGAAGGTATTTGACTTTATTTCGAATCAAAAAGATTTATTTGAATGAGTTTGACTTTTATTTGATTCAAAAAGCTTTGTTTGAATGTGTTTGACTTTCATTTGATTAAAAAAGCTATGTTTGAATGAGTTTGACTTTTATATGATTTAAAAAAATTTGTTTTAATGTGTTTAATTTTCATTTGTTTCAAAAAGCTTTGTTTTAATGTGCTTGACATTCTTTTTGTTTTAATGTGTTTGACTTTCTTTTTGTTTAAAAAGCTTTGTTTGAATGTGTTTGAATTTCATTTGATTAAAAAAGCTATGTTTAAATGAGTTTGACTTTTATATGATTTAAAAATATTTGTTTGAATGTGTTTGATTTTCATTTGTTTCAAAAAGCTTTGCTTGAATGTGTTTGACATTCTTTGGATTAAAAAAACTTTTGTTTGAATGTGTTTGACTTTCTTTTTGTTTAAAAATCTTTGTTTGAATGTGTTTGAATTTCATTTGATTAAAAAAGCTATGTTTGAATGAGTTTGACTTTCATATGATTTAAAAATATTTGTTTAAATGTGTTTGATTTCATTTGATTCAAAAAGCTATGTTTGAATGTGTTTGACATTCATTTGATTCAAAAAGCTTTGTTTGAATGTGTTTGACTTTCATTATATTCAAAAAGCTTTGTTTGAGTGTGTTTTACTTTCATTTGATTTTGAAAGATTTGTTTTAATGTGCTTGACTTTCATTAGACTCAAACAGCTTGTTTGAATGTGTTTAACTTTCTTTTGATTCAAAAAGGTTAATTTGAATTTGTTTTACTTTATTTCGATTCAAAAAGAATTGTTTGAATGTGTTTAACTTTCGTTAGATTCAAAAAGCTTTGTTTGATTGTACTTGACTTTCATTTGATTCAAAAAGCCTTGTGTTAATGTGATTGACTTTCATTTGATTCAAAAACTTTTGTTTGAATGTGTTTGACTTTCTTTTGATTCAAAAAGTTTTGTTTGAACGTTATTGACTGTATTTGGATCCACTAAGATTTGTTTGAATGTGTTTGACTTTTATTTGATTCATAAAGCTTTGTTTGAACGTGTTTGACTCTCATTTGATTCAAAAAGCTTGTTTGAATGTGTTTTTTAGTTTCTTTTGATTCAAAAAGCTTAATTTGAATTTGTTTTACTTTATTTCGATTCAAAAAGAATTGTTTGAATGTGTTTAACTTTCATTAGATTCAAAAAGCTTTGTTTGAATGTATTTGACTTTCATTTGATTCAAAAAGTTTTGTTTGAACGTGTTTGACTTTCATTTGATTCAAAAAGCTTTGTTTGAATGTGTTTGACTTTCATTTTATTCAAAAAGCTATGAGTGAATGTGTTTGACTTTCTTTTGATTAATAAAGCTTTGTTTGAATGTGTTTGACTGTATTTCGATCCAAAAAGATTTATTGAACGTGTTTGACTTTCATTTGATTCAAAAAGCTTTGTTTGAACGTATTTGACTTTATTTCGAATCAAAAAGATTTATTTGAATGTGTTTGACTTTCATTTGATTCAAAAAGCTTTGTTTGAATGTGTTTGACTTTCATTTGATTAAAAAAGCTATGTTTGAATGAGTTTGACTTTTATATGATTTAAAAAAATTTGTTTTAATGTGTTTAATTTTCATTTCTTTCAAAAAGCTTTGTTTTAATGTGCTTGACATTCTTTTGATTAAAAAATTTTTTGTTTTAATGTGTTTGACTTTCTTTTTGTTTAAAAAGCTTTGTTTGAATGTGTTTGAATTTCATTTGATTAAAAAAGCTATGTTTAAATGAGTTTGACTTTTATATGATTTAAAAATATTTGTTTGAATGTGTTTGATTTTCATTTGTTTCAAAAAGCTTTGCTTGAATGTGTTTGACATTCTTTGGATTAAAAAAACTTTTGTTTGAATGTGTTTGACTTTCTTTTTGTTTAAAAATCTTTGTTTGAATGTGTTTGAATTTCATTTGATTAAAAAAGCTATGTTTGAATGAGTTTGACTTTCATATGATTTAAAAATATTTGTTTAAATGTGTTTGATTTCATTTGATTCAAAAAGCTATGTTTGAATGTGTTTGACATTCATTTGATTCAAAAAGCTTTGTTTGAATGTGTTTAACTTTCATTATATTCAAAAAGCTTTGTTTGAGTGTGTTTTACTTTCATTTGATTTTGAAAGATTTGTTTTAATGTGTTTGACTTTCATTAGACTCAAAAAGCTTGTTTGAATGTGTTTAACTTTCTTTTGATTCAAAAAGCTTAATTTGAATTTGTTTTACTTTATTTCGATTCAAAAATAATTGTTTGAATGTGTTTAACTTTCGTTAGATTCAAAAAGCTTTGTTTGATTGTACTTGACTTTCATTTGATTCAAAAAGCCTTGTGTTAATGTGTTTGACTTTCATTTGATTCAAAAACTTTTGTTTGAATGTGTTTGACTTTCTTTTGATTCAAAAAGTTTTGTTTGAACGTTATTGACTGTATTTGGATCCACTAAGATTTGTTTGAATGTGTTTGACTTTTATTTGATTCATAAAGCTTTGTTTGAACGTGTTTGACTTTCATTTGATTAAAAAAGCTCTGTTTGAATGTGTTTAACTTTCGTTTGATTCAAAAACTTTGTTTGAATGTGTTTGAGTTTATTTCGATTCAAAAACATATATTTGAATGTGTTTGACTCTCATTTGATTCAAAAAGTTTTGTTTGAATGTGTTTGACATTCATTAGATTCAAAAAGCTTTGTTTGAATGTATTTGATTTTCATTTGATTCAAAAAGCTCTGTTTGATTGTGTTTGACTTTCATTTGATTTAAAAACTTTTGTTCGAATGTGTTTGACTTTCATTTGATTTAAAGAGCTTTATTTGGACGAGTTTGACATTCATTTGATTCAAAAAGCTTTGTTTGAATGTATTTGGTTTTCATTTGATTCAAAAAGCTTTGTTTGAATGTGTTTGACTTTCATTTGATTTAAAAACTTTTGTTTGAATGTGTTTGACTTTCATTTGATTTAAAGGGCTTTGTTTGGACGAGTTTGACATTCACTTGAATCAAATATATTTGTTTGAATGTGTTTGATTTTCATTTGATTCAAAAAGCTTTGTTTGAATGTGTTTGACATTCATTTGATTCAAAAAGCTTTATTTGAATGTGTTTGACTATCATTATATTCAAAAAGGTTTGTTGGAATGTGTTTAACTTTAATTTGATTTTGAAAGATTTGTTTTAATGTGTTTGACTTTCATTTGATTCAAAAAGCTTTTTTGAATGTGTTTTTTTTTAGTTTCTTTTGATTCAAAAAGCTTAATTTGAATTTGTTTTACTTTATTTCGATTCAAAAAGAATTGTTTGAATGTGTTTAACTTTCATTAGATTCAAAAAGCTTTGTTTGAATGTGTTTGACATTCATTAGATTCAAAAAGCTTTGTTTGAACGTGTTTGACTTTCATTTGATTCAAAAAGCTTTGTTTAAATGTGTTTGACTTTCATTTTATTCAAAAAGCTATGAGTGAATGTGTTTGAATTTCATTTTATTAAAAAAGCTATGTTTAAATGAGTTTGACTTTTATATGATTTAAAAATATTTGTTTGATTGTGTTTGATTTTCATTTGTTTCAAAAATCTTTGCTTGAATGTGTTTGACATTCTTTTGATTAAAAAAACTTTTGTTTGAATGTGTTTGACTTTCTTTTTGTTTAAAAATCTTTGTTTGAATGTGTTTGAATTTCATTTGATTAAAAAAGCTATGTTTGAATGAGTTTGACTTTCATATGATTTAAAAATATTAGTTTAAATGTGTTTGATTTTCATTTGATTCAAAAAGCTTTGTTTAAATGTGTTTGACATTCATTTGATTCAAAAAGCTTTATTTGAATGTGTTTGACTATCATTATATTCAAAAAGGTTTGTTGGAATGTGTTTAACTTTAATTTGATTTTGAAAGATTTGTTTTAATGTGTTTGACTTTCATTTGATTCAAAAAGCTTGTTTGAATGTGTTTTTTAGTTTCTTTTGATTCAAAAAGCTTAATTTGAATTTATTTTACTTTGTTTCGATTCAAAAAGCTTTGTTTGAATGTGTTTAACTTTCATTTGATTCAAAAAGCTTTGTTTGAATGTATTTGACTTTCATTTGATTCAAAAAGCTTTGTTTGAACGTGTTTGACTTTCATTTGATTCAAAAAGCTTAGTTTGATTGTGTTTGACTTTCATTTTATTCAAAAAGCTATGAGTGAATGTGTTTGACTTTCTTTTGATTCATAAAGCTTTGTTTGAATGTTATTGACTGTATTTGGATCCACTAAGATTTGTTTGCATGTGTTTGACTTTCTTTTGGTTCAAAAAGTTTTGTTTGAACGTTATTGACTGTATTTGGATCCACTAAGATTTGTTTGAATGTGTTTGACTTTTATTTGATTCATAAAGCTTTGTTTGAACGTGTTTGACTTTCATTTGATTAAAAAAGGTCTGTTTGAATGTGTTTAACTTTTCTTTGATTCAAGAAGCTTTGTTTGAATGTGTTTGAGTTTATTTCGATTCAAAAACATATATTTGAATTTGTTTGACTCTCATTTGATTCAAAAAGCTTTGTTTGAATGTGTTTGACATTCATTTGATTCAAAAAGCTTTGTTTGAATGTATTTGATTTTCATTTGATTTAAAAAGCTCTGTTTGAATGTGTTTGACTTTCATTTGATTTAAAAACTTTTGTTTGAATATGTTTGACTTTCATTTGATTTAAAGAGCTTTGTTTGGACGAGTTTGACATTCATTTGATTCAAAAATATTTGTTTGAATGTGTTTGATTTTCATTTGATTCAAAAAGCTTTGTTTGAATGTGTTTGACATTCATTTGATTCAAAAAGTTTTATTTGAATGTGTTTGACTATCATTATATTCAAAAAGGTTTGTTGGAATGTGTTTAACTTTAATTTGATTTTGAAAGATTTGTTTTAATGTGTTTGACTTTCATTTGATTCAAAAAGCTTGTTTGAATGTGTTTTTTAGTTTCTTTTGATTCAACAAGCTTAATTTGAATTTGTTTTACTTTATTTCGATTCAAAAATAATTGTTTGAATGTGTTTAACTTTCATTTGATTCAAAAAGCTTTGTTTGAATGTATTTGACTTTCATTTGATTCAAAAAGCTTTGTTTGAACGTGTTTGACTTTCATTTGATTCAAAAAGCTTTGTTTGAATGTGTTTGACTTTCATTATATTCAAAAAGCTTTGTTTGAATGTGTTTAACTTTCATTTGATTTTGAAAGATTTGTTTTAATGTGTTTGACTTTCATTAGACTCAAAAAGCTTGTTTGAATGTGTATAACTTTCTTTTGATTCAAAAAGCTTAATTTGAAATTGTTTTACTTTATTTCGATTCAAAAGAATTGTTTGAATGTGTTTAACTTTCATTAGATTCAAAAAGCTTTCTTTGATTGTATTTGACTTTCATTTGATTCAAAAAGCCTTGTTTTAATGTGTTTGACTTTCATTTGATTCAAAAACTTTTGTTTGAATGTGTTTGACTTTCTTTTGATTCAAAAAGTTTTGTTTGAACGTGATTGACTGTATTTGGATACACTAAGATTTGTTTGAATGTGTTTGACTTTTATTTGATTCATAAAGCTTTGTTTGAACGTGTTTGACTTTCATTTGATTAAAAAAGCTCTGTTTGAATGTGTTTAACTTTCGTTTGATTCAAGAAGCTTTGTTTGAATGTGTTTGAGTTTATTTCGATTCAAAAACATATATTTGAATGTGTTTGACTCTCATTTGATTCAAAAAGCTTTGTTTGAATGTGTTTGACATTCATTAGATTCAAAAAGCTTTGTTTGAATGTATTTGATTTTCATTTGATTCAAAAAGCTCTATTTGAATGTGTTTGACTTTCATTTGATTTAAAAACTTTTGTTTGAATGTGTTTGACTTTCATTTGATTCAAAAATATTTGTTTGAATGTGTTTGATTTTCATTTGATTCAAAAAGCTTTGTTTGAATGTGTTTGACATTCATTTGATTCAAAAAGCTTTATTTGAATGTGTTTGACTATCATTATATTCAAAAAGGTTTGTTGGAATGTGTTTAACTTTAATTTGATTTTGAAAGATTTGTTTTAATGTGTTTGACTTTCATTTGATTCAAAAAGCTTGTTTGAATGTGTTTTTTAGTTTCTTTTGATTCAACAAGCTTAATTTGAATTTGTTTTACTTTATTTCGATTCAAAAATAATTGTTTGAATGTGTTTAACTTTCATTTGATTCAAAAAGCTTTGTTTGAATGTATTTGACTTTCATTTGATTCAAAAAGCACTGTTTGAATGTGTTTAACTTTCGTTTGATTCAAGAAGCTTTCTTTGAATGTGTTTGAGTTTATTTCGATTCAAAAACATATATTTGAATGTGTTTGACTCTCATTTGATTCAAAAAGCTTTGTTTGAATGTGTTTGACATTCATTAGATTCAAAAAGCTTTGTTTGAATGTATTTGATTTTCATTTGATTCAAAAAGCTCTATTTGAATGTGTTTGACTTTCATTTGATTTAAAAACTTTTGTTTGAATGTGTTTGACTTTCATTTGATTCAAAAATATTTGTTTGAATGTGTTTGATTTTCATTTGATTCAAAAAGCTTTGTTTGAATGTGTTTGACATTCATTTGATTCAAAAAGCTTTATTTGAATGTGTTTGACTATCATTATATTCAAAAAGGTTTGTTGGAATGTGTTTAACTTTAATTTGATTTTGAAAGATTTGTTTTAATGTGTTTGACTTTCATTTGATTCAAAAAGCTTGTTTTAATGTGTTTTTTTAGTTTTTTTTGATTCAAAAAGCTTAATTTGAATTTGTTTTACTTTATTTCGATTCAAAAAGAATTGTTTGAATGTGTTTAACTTTCATTTGATTCAAAAAGCTTTGTTTGAATGTATTTGACTTTCATTTGATTCAAAAAGCTTTGTTCGAACGTGTTTGACTTTCATTTGATTCAAAAAGCTTTGTTTGAATGTGTTTGACTTTCATTTTATTCAAAAAGGTATGAGTGAATGTGTTTGACTTTCTTTTGATTCATAAAGCTTTGTTTGAATGTGTTTGACTGTATTTCGATCCAAAAAGATTTATTGAACGTGTTTGACATTCATTTGATTCAAAAAGCTTTGTTTGAACGTATTTGACTTTATTTCGAATCAAAAAGATTTATTTGAATGAGTTTGACTTTCATTTGATTCAAAAAGCTTTGTTTGAATGTGTTTGACTTTCATTTGATTAAAAAAGCTATGTTTGAATGAGTTTGACTTTTATATGATTTAAAAAAATTTGTTTTAATGTGTTTGATTTTCATTTGTTTCAAAAAGCTTTGTTTGAATGTGTTTGACATTCTTTTGATTAAAATAACTTTTGTTTGAATGTGTTTGACTTTCTTTTTGTTTCAAAATCTTTGTTTGAATGTGTTTGAATTTCATTTGAATAAAAAAGCTATGTTTGAATGAGTTTGACTTTCATATGATTTAAAAATATTTGTTTGAATGTGTTTGATTTTCATTTGATTCAAAAAGCTATGTTTGAATGTGTTTAACATTCAGTTGATTCAAAAAGCTTTGTTTGAATGTGTTTGACTTTCATTATTTTCAAAAAGCTTTGTTTGAGTGTGTTTAACTTTCATTTGATTTTGAAAGATTTGTTTTAATGTGTTTGACTTTCATTAGACTCAAAAAGCTTGTTTGAATGTGTTTAACTTTCTTTTGATTCAAAAAGCTTAATTTGAATTTGTTTTACTTTATTTCGATTCAAAAAGAATTGTTTGAATGTGTTTAACTTTCATTAGATTCAAAAAGCTTTGTTTGATTGTATTTGACTTTCATTTGATTCAAAAAGCCTTGTTTTAATGTGTTTGACTTTCATTTGATTCAAAAACTTTTGTTTGAATGTGTTTGACTTTCTTTTTATTCAAAAAGTTTTGTTTGAACGTGATTGACTGTATTTGGATCCACTAAGATTTGTTTGAATGTGTTTGACTTTTATTTGATTCATAAAGCTTTGTTTGAACGTGTTTGACTTTCATTTGATTAAAAAAGCTCTGTTTAAATGTGTTTAACTTTCGTTTTATTCAAGAAGCTTTGTTTGAATGTGTTTGAGTTTATTTCGATTCAAAAACATATATTTGAATGTGTTTGACTCTTATTTAATTCAAAAAGCTTTGTTTGAATGTGTTTGACATTCATTAGATTAAAAAAGCTTTGTTTGAATGTATTTGATTTTCATTTGATTCAAAAAGCTCTGTTTGAATGTGTTTGACTTTCATTTGATTTAAAGGGCTTTGTTTGGACGAGTTTGAAATTCACTTGAATCAAATATATTTGTTTGAATGTGTTTGATTTTCATTTGATTCAAAAAGCTTTGTTTGAATGTGTTTGACATTCATTTGATTCAAAAAGCTTTATTTGAATGTGTTTGACTATCATTATATTCAAAAAGGTTTGTTGGAATGTGTTTAACTTTAATTTGATTT
Organism: Chenopodium quinoa; assembly: GCF_001683475.1. NCBI lineage: Eukaryota > Viridiplantae > Streptophyta > Magnoliopsida > Caryophyllales > Amaranthaceae > Chenopodium > Chenopodium quinoa. The sequence continues at coordinate 10,540 of NW_018743430.1, read as the reverse complement.
TGAAAGATTTGTTTTAATGTGTTTAACTTTCATTTGATTCAAAAAGCTTGTTTGAATGTGTTTTTTAGTTTCTTTTGATTCAAAAAGCTTAATTTGAATTTGTTTTACTTTATTTCGATTCAAAAAGAATTGTTTGAATGTGTTTAACTTTCATTAGATTCAAAAAGCTTTGTTTGAATGTATTTGACTTTCATTTGATTCAAAAAGTTTTGTTTGAACGTGTTTGACTTTCATTTGATTCAAAAAGCTTTGTTTGAATGTGTTTGACTTTCATTTTATTCAAAAAGCTATGAGTGAATGTGGTTGACTTTCTTTTGATTCATAAAGCTTTGTTTGAATGTGTTTGACTTTATTTCGATCCAAAAAGATTTATTGAACGTGTTTGACTTTCATTTGATTCAAAAAGCTTTGTTTGAACGTATTTGACTTTATTTCGAATCAAAAAGATTTATTTGAATGAGTTTGACTTTTATTTGATTCAAAAAGCTTTGTTTGAATGTGTTTGACTTTCATTTGATTAAAAAAGCTATGTTTGAATGAGTTTGACTTTTATATGATTTAAAAAAATTTGTTTTAATGTGTTTAATTTTCATTTGTTTCAAAAAGCTTTGTTTTAATGTGCTTGACATTCTTTTGATTAAATTTTTTTTTGTTTTAATGTGTTTGACTTTCTTTTTGTTTAAAAAGCTTTGTTTGAATGTGTTTTAATTTCATTTGATTAAAAAAGCTATTTTTAAATGAGTTTGACTTTTATATGATTTAAAAATATTTGTTTGAATGTGTTTGATTTTCATTTGTTTCAAAAAGCTTTGCTTGAATGTGTTTGACATTCTTTGGATTAAAAAAACTTTTGTTTGAATGTGTTTGACTTTCTTTTTGTTTAAAAATCTTTGTTTGAATGTGTTTGAATTTCATTTGATTAAAACAGCTATGTTTGAATGAGTTTGACTTTCATATGATTTAAAAATATTTGTTTAAATGTGTTTGATTTCATTTGATTCAAAAAAGCTATGTTTGAATGTGTTTGACATTCATTTGATTCAAAAAGCTTTGTTTGAATGTGTTTGACTTTCATTATATTCAAAAAGCTTTGTTTGAGTGTGTTTTACTTTCATTTGATTTTGAAAGATTTGTTTTAATGTGCTTGACTTTCATTAGACTCAAACAGCTTGTTTGAATGTGTTTAACTTTCTTTTGATTCAAAAAGGTTAATTTGAATTTGTTTTACTTTATTTCGATTCAAAAAGAATTGTTTGAATGTGTTTAACTTTCGTTAGATTCAAAAAGCTTTGTTTGATTGTACTTGACTTTCATTTGATTCAAAAAGCCTTGTGTTAATGTGTTTGACTTTCATTTGATTCAAAAACTTTTGTTTGAATGTGTTTGACTTTCTTTTGATTCAAAAAGTTTTGTTTGAACGTTATTGACTGTATTTGGATCCACTAAGATTTGTTTGAATGTGTTTGACTTTTATTTGATTCATAAAGCTTTGTTTGAACGTGTTTGACTTTCATTTGATTAAAAAAGCTCTGTTTGAATGTGTTTAACTTTCGTTTGATTCAAAAACTTTGTTAGAATGTGTTTGAGTTTATTTCGATTCAAAAACATATATTTGAATGTGTTTGACTCTCATTTGATTCAAAAAGCTTTGTTTGAATGTGTTTGACATTCATTAGATTCAAAAAGCTTTGTTTGAATGTATTTGATTTTCATTTGATTCAAAAAGCTCTGTTTGAATGTGTTTGACTTTCATTTGATTCAAAAAGCTCTGTTTGAATGTGTTTGACTTTCATTTGATTTAAAGGGCTTTGTTTGGACGAGTTTGAAATTCACTTGAATCAAATATATTTGTTTGAATGTGTTTTGATTTTCATTTGATTCAAAAAGCTTTGTTTGAATGTGTTTGACATTCATTTGATTCAAAAAGCTTTATTTGAATGTGTTTGACTATCATTATATTAAAAAAGGTTTGTTGGAATGTGTTTAACTTTAATTTGATTTTGAAAGATTTGTTTTAATGTGTTTAACTTTCATTTGATTCAAAAAGCTTGTTTGAATGTGTTTTTTAGTTTCTTTTGATTCAAAAAGCTTAATTTGAATTTGTTTTACTTTATTTCGATTCAAAAAGAATTGTTTGAATGTGTTTAACTTTCATTAGATTCAAAAAAGCTTTGTTTGAATGTATTTGACTTTCATTTGATTCAAAAAGTTTTGTTTGAACGTGTTTGACTTTCATTTGATTCAAAAAGCTTTGTTTGAATGTGTTTGACTTTCATTTTATTCAAAAAGCTATGAGTGAATGTGTTTGACTTTCTTTTGATTAATAAAGCTTTGTTTGAATGTGTTTGAATGTATTTCGATCCAAAAAGATTTATTGAACGTGTTTGACTTTCATTTGATTCAAAAAGCTTTGTTTGAACGTATTTGACTTTATTTCGAATCAAAAAGATTTATTTGAATGTGTTTGACTTTCATTTGATTCAAAAAGCTTTGTTTGAATGTGTTTGACTTTCATTTGATTAAAAAAAGCTATGTTTGAATGAGTTTGACTTTTATATGATTTAAAAAAATTTGTTTTAATATGTTTAATTTTCATTTGTTTCAAAAAGCTTTGTTTTAATGTGCTTGACATTCTTTTGATTAAAAATTTTTTTTGTTTTAATGTGTTTGACTTTCTTTTTGTTTAAAAAGCTTTGTTTGAATGTGTTTTGAATTTCATTTGATTAAAAAAGCTATGTTTGAATGACTTTGACTTTTATATGATTTAAAAATATTTGTTTGAATGTGTTTTATTTTCATTTGTTTCAAAAAGCTTTGTTTGAATGTGTTTGACATTCTTTTGATTAAAAAAACTTTTGTTTGAATGTGTTTGACTTTCTTTTTGTTTAAAAATCTTTGTTTGAATGTTTTTAAATTTCATTTGATTTTGAAAGATTTGTTTTAATGTGCTTGACTTTCATTAGACTCAAAAAGCTTGTTTGAATGTGTTTAACTTTCTTTTGATTCAAAAAGCTTAATTTGAATTTGTTTTACTTTATTTCGATTCAAAAAGAATTGTTTGAATGTGTTTAACTTTCGTTAGATTCAAAAAGCTTTGTTTGATTGTACTTGACTTTCATTTGATTCAAAAAGCCTTGTGTTAATGTGTTTGACTTTCATTTGATTCAAAAACTTTTGTTTGAATGTGTTTGACTTTCTTTTGATTCAAAAAGTTTTGTTTGAACGTTATTGACTGTATTTGGATCCACTAAGATTTGTTTGAATGTGTTTGACTTTTATTTGATTCATAAAGCTTTGTTTGAACGTGTTTGACTTTCATTTGATTAAAAAAGCTCTGTTTGAATGTGTTTAACTTTCGTTTGATTCAAAAACTTTGTTTGAATGTGTTTGAGTTTATTTCGATTCAAAAACATATATTTGAATGTGTTTGACTCTCATTTGATTAAAAAAGCTTTGTTTGAATGTGTTTGACATTCATTAGATTCAAAAAGCTTTGTTTGAATGTATTTGATTTTCATTTGATTCAAAAAGCTCTGTTTGATTGTGTTTGACTTTCATTTGATTTAAAAACTTTTGTTCGAATGTGTTCGACTTTCATTTGATTTAAAGAGCTTTGTTTGGACGAGTTTGACATTCATTTGATTCAAAAAGCTTTGTTTGAATGTATTTGGTTTTCATTTGATTCAAAAAGCTTTGTTTGAATGTGTTTGACTTTCATTTGATTTAAAAACTTTTGTTTGAATGTGTTTGACTTTCATTTGATTTAAAGGGCTTTGTTTGGACGAGTTTGACATTCACTTGAATCAAATATATTTGTTTGAATGTGTTTGATTTTCATTTGATTCAAAAAGCTTTGTTTGAATGTGTTTGACATTCATTTGATTCAAAAACCTTTATTTGAATGTGTTTGACTATCATTATATTCAAAAAAGGTTTGTTGGAATGTGTTTAACTTTAATTTGATTTTGAAAGATTTGTTTTAATGTGTTTGACTTTCATTTGATTCAAAAAGCTTGTTTGAATGTGTTTTTTTTAGTTTCTTTTGATTCAAAAAGCTTAATTTGAATTTGTTTTACTTTATTTCGATTCAAAAAGAATTGTTTGAATGTGTTTAACTTTCATTAGATTCAAAAAGCTTTGTTTGAATGTGTTTGACATTCATTAGATTCAAAAAGCTTTGTTTGAACGTGTTTGACTTTCATTTGATTCAAAAAGCTTTGTTTAAATGTGTTTGACTTTCATTTTATTCAAAAAGCTATGAGTGAATGTGTTTGAATTTCATTTTATTAAAAAAGCTATGTTTAAATGAGTTTGACTTTTTATATGATTTAAAAATATTTGTTTGATTGTGTTTGATTTTCATTTGTTTCAAAAATCTTTGCTTGAATGTGTTTTGACATTCTTTTGATTAAAAAAACTTTTGTTTGAATGTGTTTGACTTTCTTTTTGTTTAAAAATCTTTGTTTGAATGTGTTTGAATTTCATTTGATTAAAAAAGCTATGTTTGAATGAGTTTGACTTTCATATGATTTAAAAATATTAGTTTAAATGTGTTTGATTTTCATTTGATTCAAAAAGCTTTGTTTAAATGTGTTTGACAGTCATTTGATTGAAAAAGCTTTATTTGAATGTGTTTGACTATCATTATATTCAAAAAGGTTTGTTGGAATGTGTTTAACTTTAACTTGATTTTGAAAGATTTGTTTTAATGTGTTTGACTTTCATTTGATTCAAAAAGCTTGTTTGAATGTGTTTTTTAGTTTCTTTTGATTCAAAAAGCTTAATTTGAATTTGTTTTACTTTGTTTCGATTCAAAAAGCTTTGTTTGAATGTGTTTAACTTTCATTTGATTCAAAAAGCTTTGTTTGAATGTATTTGACTTTCATTTGATTCAAAAACTTTGTTTGAACGTGTTTGACTTTCATTTGATTCAAAAAGCTTAGTTTGATTGTGTTTGACTTTCATTTTATTCAAAAAGCTATGAGTGAATGTGTTTGACTTTCTTTTGATTCATAAAGCTTTGTTTGAATGTGTTTGACTGTATTTCGATCCAAAAAGATTTATTGAACGTGTTTGACTTTCATTTGATTCAAAAAGCTTTGTTTGAACGTATTTGACTTTATTTCGAATCAAAAAGATTTATTTGAATTTGTTTGACTTTCATTTGATTCAAAAAGCTTTGTTTGAATGTGTTTGACTTTCATTTGATTAAAAAAGCTATGTTTGAATGAGTTTGAATTTTATATGATTTAAAAAAAATTTGTTTTAATGTGTTTAAATTTCATTTGTTTCAAAAAGCTTTGTTTTAATGTGCTTGACATTCTTTTCATTAAAAAAACTTTTGTTTTAATGTGTTTGACTTTCTTTTTGTTTAAAAAGCTTTGTTTGAATGTGTTTGAATTTCATTTGATTAAAAAAGCTATGTTTAAATGAGTTTGACTTTTATATGATTTAAAAATATTTGTTTGAATGTGTTTGATTTTCATTTGTTTCAAAAAGCTTTGCTTGAATATGTTTGACATTCTTTTGATTAAAAAAACTTTTGTTTGAATGTGTTTGAATTTCTTTTTGTTTAAAAATCTTTGTTTGAATGTGTTTGAATTTCATTTGATTAAAAAAAGCTATGTTTGAATGAGTTTGACTTTCATATGATTTAAAAATATTTGTTTGAATGTGTTTGATTTTCATTTGATTCAAAAAGCTATGTTTGAATGTGTTTGACATTCGTTTGATTCAAAAAGCTTTATTTGAATGTGTTTGACTATCATTATATTCAAAAAGGTTTGTTAGAATGTGTTTAACTTTCATTTGATTTTGAAAGATTTGTTTTAATGTGTTTGACTTTCATTTGATTCAAAAAGCTTGTTTGAATGTGTTTTTTAGTTTCTTTTGATTCAAAAAGCTTAATTTGAATTTGTTTTACTTTATTTCGATTCAAAAAGAATTGTTTGAATGTGTTTAAATTTCATTAGATTCAAAAAGCTTTGTTTGAATATATTTGACTTTCATTTGATTCAAAAAGCATTGTTTGAACGTGTTTTGACTTTCATTTTATTCAAAAAGCTTTGTTTGAATGTGTTTGACTTACATTTTATTCAAAAAGCTATGAGTGAATGTGTTTGAATTTCTTTTGATTCATAAAGCTTTGTTTGAATGTGTTTGACTGTATTTCGATCCAAAAAGATTTATTGAACGTGTTTGACTTTCATTTGATTCAAAAAGCTTTGTTTGAACGTATTTGACTTTATTTCGAATCAAAAAGATTTATTTGAATGTGTTTGACTTTCCTTTGATTCAAAAAGCTTGTTTGAATGTGTTTGACTTTCATTTGATTAAAAAAGCTATGTTTGAATGAGTTTGACTTTTATATGATTTAAAAAAATTTGTTTTAATGTGTTTAATTTTCATTTGTTTCAAAAAGCTTTGTTTTAATGTGCTTGACATTCTTTTGATTAAAAAAACTTTTGTTTTAATGTGTTTGACTTTCTTTTTATTTAAAAAGCTTTGTTTGATTTTGAATTTCATTTGATTAAAAAAGCTATGTTTGAATGAGTTTCACTTTTATATGATTTAAAAATATTTGTCTGAATGTGTTTGATTTTCATTTGTTTCAAAAAGCTTTGTTTGAATGTGTTTGACATTCTTTTGATTAAAAAAAACTTTTGTTTGAATGTGTTTTGACGTTCTTTTTGTTTAAAAATCTTTGTTTGAATGTGTTCGAATTTCATTTGATTAAAAAAGCTATGTTTGAATGAGTTTGACTTTCATATGATTTAAAAATATTTGTTTGAATGTGTTTGATTTTCATTTGATTCAAAAAGCTATGTTTGAATGTGTTTGACATTCATTTGATTCAAAAAGCTTTGTTTGAATGTGTTTGACTTTCATTATATTCAAAAAGCTTTGTTTGAGTGCGTTTAACTTTCATTGATTTTGAAAGATTTGTTTTAATGTGTTTGACTTTCATTAGACTCAAAAAGCTTGTTTGAATGTGTTTAACTTTCTTTTGATTCAAAAAGCTTAATTTGAATTTGTTTTACTTTATTTCGATTCAAAAAGAATTGTTTGAATGTGTTTAACTTTCATTAGATTCAAAAAGCTTTGTTTGAATGTATTTGACTTTCATTTGATTCAAAAAGCTTTGTTTGAACGTGTTTGACTTTCATTTTATTCAAAAAGCTTTGTTTGAATGTGTTTGACTTACATTTTATTCAAAAATCTATGAGTGAATGTGTTTGACTTTCTTTTGATTCATAAAGCTTTGTTTGAATGTGTTTGACTGTATTTCGATCCAAAAGGATTTATTGAACGTGTTTGACTTTCATTTGATTCAAAAAGCTTTGTTTGAACGTATTTGACTTTATTTCGAATCAAAAATGATTTATTTGAATGTGTTTGACTTTCCTTTGATTCAAAAAGCTGTGTTTGAATGTGTTTGACTTTCATTTGATTAAAAAAGCTATGTTTGAATGAGTTTGACTTTTATATGATTTAAAAAAATTTGTTTTAATGTGTTTAATTTTCATTTGTTTTAAAAAGCTTTGTTTTAATGTGCTTGACATTCTTTTGATTAAAAAAACTTTTGTTTTAATGTGTTTGACTTTCTTTTTGTTTAAAAAGCTTTGTTTGAATGTGTTTGAATTTCATTTGATTAAAAAAGCTATGTTTGAATGAGTTTCACTTTTATATGATTTAAAAATATTTGTTTGAATGTGTTTGATTTTCATTTGTTTCAAAAAGCTTTTTGAATGTGTTTGACATTCTTTGATTAAAAAAACTTTTGTTTGAATGTGTTTGACTTTCTTTTTGTTTAAAAATCTTTGTTTGAATGTTTTTGAATTTCATTTGATAAAAAAAGCTATGTTTGAATGAGTTTGACTTTCATATGATTTAAAAATATTTGTTTGAATGTGTTTGATTTCATTTGATTCAAAAAGCTATGTTTGAATGTGTTTGACATTCATTTGATTCAAAAAGCTTTGTTTGAATGTGTTTGACTTTCATTATATTCAAAAAGCTTTGTTTGAATGTGTTTAACTTTCATTTGATTTTGAAAGATTTGTTTTAATGTGTTTGACTTTCATTAGACTCAAAAAGCTTGTTTGAATGTGTTTAACTTTCTTTTGATTCAAAAAGCTTAATTTGAATTTGTTTTACTTTATTTCGATTCAAAAAGAATTGTTTGAATGTGTTTAACTTTCATTAGATTCAAAAAGCTTTGTTTGATTGTATTTGACTTTCATTTGATTCAAAAAGCCTTTTTTAATGTGTTTGACTTTCATTTGATTCAAAAACTTTTGTTGAATGTGTTTGACTTTCTTTTGATTCAAAAAGTTTTGTTTGAACGTGATTGACTGTATTTGGATCCACTAAGATTTGTTTGAATGTGTTTGACTTTTATTTGATTCATAAAGCTTTGTTTGAACGTGTTTGACTTTCATTTATTAAAAAAGCTCTGTTTGAATGTGTTTAACTTTCGTTTGATTCAAGAAGCTTTGTTTGAATGTGTTTGAGTTTATTTCGATTCAAAAACATATATTTGAATGTGTTTGACTCTCATTTGATTCAAAAAGCTTTGTTGAATGTGTTTGACATTCATTAGATTCAAAAAGCTTTCTTTGAATGTATTTGATTTTCATTTGATTCAAAAAAGCTCTGTTTGAATGTGTTTGACTTTCATTTGATTTAAAAACTTTGTTTGAATGTGTTTGACTTTCATTTGATTTAAAGAGCTTTGTTTGGACGAGTTTGACATTCATTTGATTCAAAAATATTTGTTGAATGTGTTTGACATTCATTTGATTCAAAAAGCTTTATTTGAATGTGTTTGACTATCATTATATTCAAAAAGGTTTGTTGGAATGTGTTTAACTTTAATTTGATTTTGAAAGATTTGTTTTAATGTGTTTGACTTTCATTTGATTCAAAAAGCTTGTTTGAATGTGTTTTTTAGTTTCTTTTGATTCAAAAGCTTAATTTGAATTTGTTTTACTTTATTTCGATTCAAAAAGAATTGTTTGAATGTGTTTAACTTTCATTTGATTCAAAAAGCTTTGTTTGAATGTGTTTGACTTTCATTTGATTCAAAAAGCTTTTTGAACGTGTTTGACTTTCATTTGATTCAAAAAGCTTTGTTGAATGTGTTTGACTTTCATTTTATTCAAAAAGCTATGAGTGAATGTGTTTGACTTTCTTTTGATTCATAAAGCTTTGTTTGAATGTGTTTGACTGTATTTCGATCCAAAAAGATTTATTGAACGTGTTTGACTTTCATTTGATTCAAAAAGCTTTGTTTGAACGTATTTGACTTTATTTCGAATCAAAAAGATTTATTTGAATGTGTTTGACTTTCATTTGATTCAAAAAGCTTTGTTTGAATGTGTTTGACTTTCATTTGATTAAAAAAGCTATGTTTGAATGAGTTTGACTTTTATATGATTTAAAAAAATTTGTTTTAATGTGTTTAATTTTCATTTGTTTCAAAAAGCTTTGTTTGAATGTGTTTGACATTCTTTTGATTAAAAAAACTTTTGTTTTAATGTGTTTGACTTTCTTTTTTTTAAAAAGCTTTGTTTGAATGTGTTTGAATTTCATTTGATTAAAAAAGCTATGTTTGAATGAGTTTCACTTTTATATGATTAAAAATATTTGTTTGAATGTGTTTTGATTTTCATTTGTTTCAAAAAGCTTTGTTTGAATGTGTTTGACATTCTTTTGATTAAAAAAACTTTTGTTTGAATGTGTTTGACTTTCTTTTTGTTTAAAAATTTTGTTTGAATGTTTTTAATTTCATTTGATAAAAAAAGCTATGTTTGAATGAGTTTGACTTTCATATGATTTAAAAAATATTTGTTTGAATGTGTTTGATTTTCATTTGATTCAAAAAGCTATGTTTGAATGTGTTTGACATTCATTTGATTCAAAAAGCTTTGTTTGAATGTGTTTGACTTTCATTATATTCAAAAAGCTTTGTTTGAATGTGTTTAACTTTCATTTGATTTTGAAAGATTTGTTTTAATGTGTTTGACTTTCATTAGACTCAAAAAGCTTGTTTGAATGTGTTTAACTTTCTTTTGATTCAAAAAGCTTAATTTGAATTTGTTTTACTTTATTTCGATTCAAAAAGAATTGTTTGAATGTGTTTAACTTTCATTAGATTCAAAAAGCTTTGTTTGATTGTATTTGACTTTCATTTGATTCAAAAAGCCTTGTTTTAATGTGTTTGACTTTCATTTGATTCAAAAACTTTTGTTTGAATGTGTTTGACTTTCTTTTGATTCAAAAAGTTTTGTTTGAACGTGATTGACTGTATTTGGATCCACTAAGATTTGTTTGAATGTGTTTGACTTTTATTTGATTCATAAAGCTTTGTTTGAACGTGTTTGACTTTCATTTGATTAAAAAAGCTCTGTTTGAATGTGTTTAACTTTCGTTTGATTCAAGAAGCTTTGTTTGAATGTGTTTGAGTTTATTTCATTCAAAAACATATATTTGAATGTGTTGATTTTGATTTCAAAAAGCTTTGTTTGAATGTGTTTGA
>NW_018743429.1:0-20381 GCF_001683475.1 Chenopodium quinoa | reverse complement strand
AGTATCCGGTAGAGTACCGTCTAAAGGTAGGCCCGGATGCCGTCCATCCAGGTTGAGCTTCGGTTTAGTATACTAATGGGATCTTCTTCAATACTTCATTTTTCCATCACTTCCCAAAAGACTGACCGAGGAGTATCACAGGAGGCGGATGATGCCAATTTTGACAGAGCATCCGCCGGATTGTTTTCTAACCAGGGCATTTGACTAAGGTGAAGCTCATCAAAAGTCCCAGCCTCATTTTTTACCCTGGAGGTATTTGATCATAGCCAGATGGGTGGCTTCATAGTCACCGTGGTATTAGCTAACGACTAACTTTGAATCAGTGTAGGCGTCAATTTTCTTTGCCCTTACCACCTTTCACATGCGGATACCGGCTAGGAGGCTTCATACTCAGCTTTATTATTAGAAGCCAGAACTTGAATCGTACTGCATACTCAAATTTGTCCCCTTTAAGAGACTGACATATAATTCCAGCATCATAGTCGTTTATGGTGGAACTCCCGCCTACATACACCTTCCAAACCTGATCCAAGTTCTCCAGCTCTGCCAGACGTGTCATTTCAACGATGAAGTCCGCAAACGCCTGACCTTCGCCGCCTTCCTTGGTTCGAAGGTGATCTCCAGACTTTGAATTTCAATAGCCCATTTGATCATTCGGCCGGAAGCCTCTAAGGTCGTCATTGACCGCTTGAGTGGTTGGCCTGTATAGTCTACCACCATATGTGCCAAGAAGTATGGTCTCAACTTTTTGACATCTTTGAATAGTGAAAGGCCAAAATTTTCAACTGTCGAGTACCAGACCTCTGAATTTCGGAGAATGTGGCTAATGAAATAGACCGGGATCTGGTTGTCATCTCTCTCGGCAAGGAGAACGGCACTAAGAGCATGATATGAAACGGTCAAATACATGTAAAGCGTTTCCTTTGGCAAAGGGCTTACAAGCCTTGCCAAGTAGTGCAAATGTTCTTTCGATTTTTGAAATGTTGCCTCAACATCATCTCCCCATTCAAACATAATTTTCTTCCGGATGACTTGAAAGAAATAGAGGCATTTGTCACTTAACCGGCTGAGGAATCTCCCCAATGCCGCTAGACACCGGTTAACTTTTGTACTTCTCTGACAGTGTGGGGTGAATTCATGTCAATGACCACCTGTATCTTCTTTAGATTTGCCTCTATCCCCCTCTAATCAATCAAAAATCTGAGAAACTTCTCATACTCAACACCAAAGACACACTTTTTAGGATTAAGCATGACCTTATGTTGCCTGAGTGTGGTGAAGGTTTCTCAGAGGTTGACAAGGTGATCCATCTGTAGCTTGGACTTGATTATCAAGCATCAATATACGCCTCTACATTCCTACCACTCTGGTTTATGAAGACCACATTAATCATGTGTTAGAATGTAAAAGGCGCATTTTTAGGCCAAACGGCATCACCTTATAATAAAATAACCCCTGATCAGTGACAATTCCGTGTTTTCTTGATCATTATTCCACAAGAGTATCTAATGAAAGCCTGAATAGGCGTCTATAAAACTCATCATGGCATGTCCGGCTGTAGAATTGACCAGACTGTCATTCTTTGGAAGCGGATAACTGTCCTTCATACATGCCTTGTTCAAATCTGTGTAATCTACACACATGCGCCAAGTCTCATTCGGCTTTTTGACCAGAACTACATTGGCCACCCAGTCGAGATAGTGACATGGCCGAATGAACCCAGCTTCTAGCAGCTTCTTGACTTCGGCGGCTGTCGCCTGACTTCTCTCCTCGCCGTGATTCCTTTTCTTTTTCCTAACAGGCTTTTTGTTCAGGTCAACGGCAAGTTTGTGGACAGCTAGATTCGGACTAATTCTGAGCATCTCTTCCACTTCAAAAGCAAAGATATCCTGGAATTCCCTCAACAGATATTGGAAGATATCCTGGAATTTCGCAAAAGCAAACGTCCCTACCTTTACAGTTCATTTCGGACGTGTCTCATCCAAACGATGTCAATATGCTCTCCAGCCGGCTGGGGACAAAGTTTATCTGACCGTTCCTCGGTTATTAATAATTGCTGCTACTTCTCTTTCTTGACAGACACCAGCTGGTCGGCCTTCCTCTTCTTGTCGCTTGCAAGTGGGATAGACTCAAGTCTCCTTCTCTTCATCCAAATCGATCGTCTCAAATTCCCGGACCGACTGCAGTAGGCTTGACGTTTGAGAGGTGACAGGCTAGAGTCGTATCACCTAATCCAAAGTAATTTCTAAAACCACTAGCTAAAATAGATAGGGAAGTAGGGTTAAATCCATAGGGAAATAGCTTCTTCTATTCCTAAATAAATATTATAATCTAAATTATCAAGAAACAAATAAGGTTTGTCTGAATTAATCTAAGGGAATAATCAATAATAAAAAGCCTAGGGTCCAGATTCACCAATAATTAATACTCTAAGATAAAACAAAACAATCAACGATTGACATTGCAAAAATAACATGATTAACAGGCTCTCATAATTTATTAATCAACATAGATCTAACAGGCTCTTGCAATTTTCTAGACCTAAGTTCCTATTGAAAATAGCATTTAAAATCAAATTAACATCTGCTCGATTCATCAATTCAATATTGCATATACATTCACAATTAAGTTACATTTGCCCGATTCATAATCAAATTGCAAAGAATTAAAACAATTCAATAAAAAATTATCATTCAATATCAATAGTCAACCAAAATAAATTATCCCTTCATATTAATTATGGATCCCCCAAGAACCCTACAATTAAACTACTCACACATATTTAAATCTAAACTAAACAAAATAATTAAAGAAGACATGATTGAAACTAAAGAAAAAATATACTAAGCGATTAAAATTAAAGCGATAAACAAAGCAATAAAAGAGACGAGAAATAATACCGAATGACGGAAAATTGAAATTTCACTAAAAGGGAAAACTTGAGTTCAACAATAATCTCTCACTAAAATCTCTCTAAAAGCTTAAGAATGAAAATTGTAATCTTAAAAACATAGCTAATGAAATCTTACAAAAGAGTTTAAATATTAAACCCCAAATTACCAAAAATGACAAGTCTTAAAACACTTAGAAAAAACACGCGCCCGATCAGGCGAAGGGCAGCCCGATCGGGCCCGCCTTTTTCTTTTCTCTACTTCATTAAGCATCCGCCAATCAGGCCATAGGCCACCCGATCGAGCCCGGTTTTTTCTTGGCCGAATTTTCCTTTTCTTTTTCTTTTGGGCTTCAATTGCTTGTGGCTTAATGTCTTCTTCCTTGGTCCATTACTTGGACCAATTCCACGAACAAGCCCTTAATCACTGAAATCCTCGATCTTGGGCTACAAAAGACGGTTATGAATGTGATCATAAGCTCCAATATCTCGTAGTGGCCGGAAAACCATATAAATCACCAACAATGGGGAAATTCCTACAAAACAAATGTCATTTTACAAAACACTTAAAACCACATATTAGTACTAGAAATAGCTCCGCAGAGCTCAAATATGCATAAAAATGACCGTGGGACGGGGGATAAAATAGCATATAAAACACATATATCAAGAGGTAGCACTTCTGATCTCCTCTCAGAGACCCGACGCTACCATCATCTCTTTCAAATCTCATCAGCATGAGTGAGGGGATTATGACGGCCTTGGATTCCTTTAGAGTCGAACGGCCTATAATGAGATTATAGGTGGTCAGCTGCTCTACCACCAAGAACCGGACAACCATATTCCGCCCCTTTCCCTTTTCACCCAGCCGGATGGGTAGATCAATTCGGCCGACTAGGTGTATGACTCCACCCCCAAAATCAACCAAGGGGTGCGAGACCTGATGCATGCTGCTGGGGTTGAACTTCAACTTTGACAAAACATTGCCAACTGATTATATCATGTGAACTGCCAGTATCAATAAGGATCTAGCCAACCTTTTGGTTAGCAAACTTTGCATTAGACAACCATGGGGTCATCATGCGGTCGGCGGACTTTAATTTGCCCCGGTCCTTTAAAGTGAGGACAACCTTAGATAATGTCCCAGCAGACATCCAACCATCGTCAACAGAGTTGATCATTTTTCTGACATGGTCCTTTGTGCCTCTGATAGTTGGGCCGCACGAAGCATAGCCACCTGCAATGACACAGATCATGTCCGTCTTCAGGGTCACCTTGGACTTGAGGATGTAGGACTTCAACAATCCTATTTCAGCTAATCTATCCAACAACCACTTGAGTCTGTAGCAGTCATTCGTGTCATGGCCTATGTCCTCATGGAAATGACAGTATTTGCTCTTGTCTCAATGTTTAGTCAGACCTTTCACTGCGATGGCTTGTCAAAGCTCACCCAGTTTTTGATCTCCATGAGGATGGATTAACAGTCTTTGTTAAACTCGTACTTGGGAACATACGATTTAACTTTTTTCTTTTTCTTTTTGGACGGCTAATTAGAGTCGTCGACCGCCCATACTTCTTTTCTTTTTTATTTTCTTCATTTTTCTGAGTCGGCTGTTCTTGCCGACTCCGTTTTTGTTTATCGGACCTTTTCGAGTCCGACTGCTTGCTAGAGGAGCAAAATTCCAGTCGCTTGTATGTAGGGAGCACCTCTGGAAGAATGAAGATTCTCTTCCGGATGAGGTCAAACTTGAATTGTGACCCGTCCTTCAGACCCTTGAAGAGGTCTATGAAAGCAACCTCATCAGGAAGCCCTTGAATCTGGATTCACTCTAGATTGAACCACCTGACATATGAGTGGAGCCCCTCACGGTCTCCTTGAACATTCGCCCCCAAGTCAATACTTATCTTTTTGGCCGCTATGTTCATTAAGAAGTTTGAGACAAATAGGAACACAAGCGTCCTAAAATTGTTGATGCGCCAAGACGACAGATTGTTGAACCACCTTTGGGCAATGCCCTTTAGTGTGGCTGGGAAGCACCTACACCATGCAGTATCATCCAACCCCTGTAGGTACATGAGGTTGGTATATGCCATTAGGTGGTCTTTAGGGTTGGTGGTGCCATCATAGCTGACTCCTCCTGTGCTCAATGATCTGCTGAGCATCAGTGTATGTCTTCTTGCTGTCATCCAGCTCTATGTGCCGGATGGGCTTCCTCTTCAACGTCTCTGGAGATGAAACTTTTTCCAGTTAATTAAGAGCCCGGCCCCCTCCTTCTGCTTGGGATGTGGAGTGGGTTGTCTGTCCTTAACCGTCTTAGCCTTCTCAGAGTGAGAAAACTTCTTAGCCGGTTGTCCTTATTTAGACTAGCCGCCTGACTCTTATTAAGTCTTTCATCTCTCCTTTTAAGTTGGTCATAAACTTCAAGAATTCAGAACGGGTGATGTGAGCAATCGGCTCTTCAGCTGAGGCTTGCCAGCTAACTTGCTCGCACCAGCCTTGTTAGCATCCCGCTCCTTGTTGTCTTTGGAACGGATGCGTCTTGTGGATGAGGGAACCATCTTCGGCCGTATGTACTTCGACCTCTGGTTCAGACCCAGTATCATGGTCCGAATGGACCTCTGCTCCTTCTGGACGTTTGTCCTCAGGAGGCGGTACAGGTTGTTGAGAAGCCATCTTAGAGGTACTCTCCCCACAAACAGCGCCAAATGTTTCGAGGTCTTTTAATGTGTCCTACGGGAGAGTTACGTCACCAAGACTGGATCCTCGTTTGCTACCTGTAACAAACGGAAGCTCGGTTGTTCGGAGTTCCGCCTCCGACGATCAAATTAGTACGTGTCGGAGTAGAGAAAAATGCGGAAAGTAAAGTAGATCTTATCGGATCCCGAGATCAAGTGTTTTCTCTGTTGTAAAGAGAATAGTGATTGATGTAATAATCAGGTAAAATTGTAATAAATGAACGTGTGTCCCCAAAATAGGGGTAAATGTCTCTATTTATAGGGCATTGGGAATTGTGCCCTACGTAAGTCATTTAACCTAAGTTGCTGGGCTAAGCCATTTTACGGCACCTCGGTATTGGGTCCTTGAAGGCCACCATTTCCCCTCATGATTGGCGTGCCACGTGTCTTATCCTGGTTGGCCCAATTAGGCCGCCTCCTAGGGTGACACATGTCACGCTCTAGTTCGTCCTCGTGGCTAGGGTATTTTTACCCTAATCAAGGGGATGAAACCTTGGCGGCCGTCCTAACTTTTTGGCCCAAAATCCTCTACTGGTCCTCACTTACTCTTACTTTATCATTTCTCATTCCTCCAATGGTCCCCACTCCCTTTCACACCACTTTACTTTTCGATCAATAAAAATCAGGGTTATGGCAAAAGTGAAACAGGGCCAGTGTGATCTCATAAAATTGGGGCCCTTTTTCAAGAATTGAAAAATTCAATAAAGGTGTCGATAAAAATGTTTCGTCAATAGATTAATTAGTTTCATAATTACATAGTTTTTTTGGTGCAAGATTTCAATATATGTAGTAACCGTAAGAGATAATCAATCAGCTTTTGTTTCATGTTTTACAATAAAGTCAAAGGACTAAACAATAGTTTGAACTTTGAATGAAAAATTGAAGATGTAGACAGCTTTAATTGAAAAAAATAGTGGTAGAAACCGGTAAGGGAGGAGGAGGGGGTATAGTAATTACAAAATATAGTCAAAGTTTATAAGTTTGTCCACATAAATAGTAAATGGGAGGATTAAAAAAAATTACATATGGTCAAAGTTAGTATATTAATATTGAAAAAAAAAGTCAAATGTGTCAATATTCTAAGACAAATGGAGTACCTTCTAAAGAAATCAGATAGTCAACAAATTGAGCACGGGTCAAATTGTTGTGCTACTCTTACTACTACCTCCGTTACTTTTTCATAGCTACATATTCTATTTTGGACATATCCTTATAATTACATTGCTAAATTTTTCCAAAATAGAATATTAATTTTACACATTTATCCCAATTTTTCACACTCCCAATACACTTAACCCTAGAAGTGATAAAAAATTCAGGTCGGGTCGGCCTTAACAAACTCATGCCCAAACCCACCCAAAAATGACGGGCCTTTTGGGCCTAAGTGGGCTTTTTGATCCGGGTTCGAGTTTTTAACAAAACAAAATGTGTATTTAGATTTGCCCAAACCCGCCCATTTTTCATATCGAATCGGGCCAAGCCGTAGTTGATCACCTCTAACTTACCCTCATATTAGCTATTTCACATGTATTTATATCCATCTATCAAAATATAAACTACCTCCATTTCATGTTACTATATTTGAAACAAATGAGTATTTTTTGTTGCAAATAATATGAAATAGAGGTAGTACATATTCCAAAAAAAAAAATTCATTATTTACCAAAATATTACCTATTCCCAAAATAAATATTTCCATTTATCAAAATAATTAGCTATTACCAAAATATATATTCTCATTTTACATACTCGCAGAGTTATCCTTAATATTCGCGTAAAAAAACAAACGTAAATGTAGAAAATTGAGGGAGGGAGTAGCAAATATCGAGTCACCTATAGTCCTGTAGTTTTCAAAGCGGACATTCTTCTATTGCAAATGTCAAGCACTTAAGAAAAATTAAGCCCATAAAAATAGCAAACCCTATTAATGTTTGTAGGGAAATTTGTCAAAAAAATCTTTTTTAAATGCATAGTTTTGCGGAAAAAAAAATAAAATAAAACCTTATAAAATTTTTTTGAAAAACAAAAACCACCATCTTAACCGGTATGTACTTTTCCGGTGTTGACTAGCGTTTTCAGACGTTAACTTCGTTCTTTTTCCTATGTGCAACCAATCCATGACCAATTAATTTTCCCTCAATTTTTGATTTGGTTTCCAATTGTCCCTCATTTTAATTTATAAGTTATATACTCCTACCCTCCTATTTCATTAAATCTTCCCAAATCATACAATTGAAAGGTAAATTAGGGTTTTATTTTTTATTTTTTTTAGATTAAAACTGGGAAGCTTTCATTTTTTTTTTTTTTGTTGTTGTTGTTTAAATTAATGATGATGAAGGTGATGCTTGACAATGGAGAAAGAGGATGTTACAGGAAATGTTGCCATTAGAAGGGTTGGACGTTGAGAATCTGAGGTTGTCAGGGGCTCTTTTGGTGGTTACGGTGGTTCAGATTCGGCAGAGATCGGTGAAAGTGAAGCATTGGAGTAAGATGTGGTAGCGGATGACATTAACTAGTGACATTGGAGGAAGAATAAAAAGGGAAATAAGGGGGATGAGGAAGGAGTTTGGGACGATGAAGATAATAAGGGAAGTACAACAATTGATCGAAGGAGATGCCGTCAATGAGAGAATATGGGTAACGTACTTTTGAAGTTATAAATTGGGAGAAGAAGAAGAATGTTGCAAGGGAAAATTCGAAACTGTGGGGTTTAATGAGTGATACTATTTTTTTAGATTCAGAGGAAGTGAAGTGAAGGGAAGTGAAGAGAGAGAAGAAGAGTGAAGATGGATGTGAGCATTCTTGATGATGTTGGAGGGAACTAAGAGAGATGGAGTGCAAATAACAAGTTAGTTAGGTGCACATAGGAAATTGAAAGGTCAATGCCGGAAAGATTTAGTCAACACCGAAAAAGTACATACAGGTTTCATCTTGCGAAAAAAACGTAAGTTGGTGGTTCGTGTTTGCCAAAAACTTTTATAAAGGTTTTTTTTTCTTAGCAAAACAGTGCATTTAAAATGTTTTTTCTGACAAATTTTGCTTGTTTGGAAAACTACTAGACTTTTTCAAAAAAAAAAAATGGTAAAACTACTAGACAATGTCTAACAAGCCCATTTCTTAACCTCAGCTATGAGACAGGCCTAGGCCCATTCTTTAAAACTTTGCCAAAAAAAAATATAAAGGTTTTTCGACATAGAGCCCTTGTATAAAAATGACTTTTCTATGTTGTCTCCATTGTTTTTCAATATTATACATTGTACCATCAAGTATAATTTGTTAATCCACCATGCCCTTGCCATTAACCTTATGTTAAGGACTTTTGTTAGTTTTATTTTTTTCCCATCTTTTAACTCTCTTCTTTCCTTGACCCTTGGTGTCTTTATAAATGCTTGGGGTATAATTTTGATCTCCTCCATTGTTATTTCTTCTCCAAACCATTGAAACATGGCAAGCACAATAACGTATATTCAAATTCTATCACCATTCCACGTAATCAAGACCAAAAACCCTAATTCAATCACTAAACATTTTCACACAGCAATTACTAACAATATAACTAAACATCATTTTTTCAAACTTACTCCCTCCGTCCCTTTTTGTTCTCATTTGTAAAATTTATCGGTAATAAAGAAAAAAAAACATAGAAAGTACAAAAATCTGAAGAAAAAAAAAAAAAAAAAAAAAGGTACTCCAATCTCTTTCTCTCTCCTCAATATTTTTCTCTCTCCTTTCTTTGCTTTCCCTCCTTTCAAGAACTCTAATTTCTCCCCTTCTCTCCTCTAATCTTCAACCAAAATTAACATTTATTACCAAAAAAATTTAGATTAAATATCAAGAATCATTGATGAATCAAAGCCCTTAAAAAATTTTCAATTTTCAGAAAATTTGTTGTTCTACAGTAGCAACACCAAAGTTTTCTAGAGATGAAAATGTCGAAATTTCTGAGGGAAAAGTAGTCGAAATAGGCGAATTTTTTTTGGGGGGAAATGTTGAAAATTTTTGGGGGAAATAGATGATTTTTTTTGTGGAAAATAATAATTAAACAAACATTTTAGATCTATTAAAAAAAAATTGACTGCAAAAGCAAAGCAAAAATGCTAAAAAAAAACCCCCGAAATTGATTTTTTTTTTTCCTCAACAAAATGGTACTCATTCAACTCGTAACAATGAGGGGAACATCAATCTACAATTTTTTTGGAAAAAATTGATTTAAAGTTGCATATTTGAAGAAACTAGGAGGGTTTTTTTGTTGAAAAATAAGAGAGAGAAAGAAGTAAGAGAGCACAATGGAGAGAAAGAGTTTTGTAAGTTTTGGTGGTAAACTTCCACCTCTTGTCTTCATCATAGTTGAATCGTAGTACAGAAAATCAAAATGAAGAGAGAGAAAGAAGCGTGTGATAAAAAGCTTCCAAAAAAAAGGCGTGTGATAAAAGGTAAGCAAAAAAAAAAAAAAGATTGCTAAAACTCACTCGGTCCACATCAATATTAATGTGGACCGGGTTTATAAGAGTGTTTTTATTGGAAAAATAACCGGGGGGGCACGAATTCTAAGGAAAAAATGAGGGTATATAGGGGAAATCAGATGGATTAAGTGTAAAAAATGAGGGTGTTTTGGTAATTTCTTAGTGTTTTGAAATGGAAAGATACTAAATGAGAAGAATAAATTGGGTCACCCCAAATGGAAAGTGAGCACTATAAAAAGGGATGGAGGGAGTAATATTTTCTACTATATATTCTTTCTAAAACCCCGTGTCCTGAAAAGTTAAACAATTAATTAAATACGAAAGAGGTAACAAATTCAACTCAATCGCATAAAACTCTTTGACAATCACAATGTTGCAGGTTTTTTTTTTTCTTTTTTGAAGAAAATCAAAGTGTTGCGATTAAAAAAAAAACAAAGAGTGAAACTTTTATACGGAGCAAAAAAAAAAGATCTTCAATATGATGAAATTTTCAATCTAACTTCAGCAAAAATTATCTTTATTTTCCATTATTTTCTTTGGTCACACTATCAGGAATAAACAAGGTTAAGGCCCATGCCATGCACGATAAGACTAATTTTTTAAGAAAATTAATTATATCCAACAAATAAAATTTGATTAAACATACACATCAAATATATAGAAATTATAATGTCATAATCTATATTAATAGACAAAGCAAAAAAATTTAAACAAAAATGGATTTTTTGGGCTGCCCAAACCCGAGAATTTTTTTTAGGCAGTGTTTGGTTTGATCAGGTCTAGTGGCCATATTAGTAATACTTATTTAAAAATGTCTTTTTTAATAAACATCAAAAATTAATCAAACAACAGACTAAAATCTCCACTAAAACTATCAGCAAAAGTGCACACCACACACACACCCACCCACACACACACACACTAATTTTAAATAATATATCACCTTTTATATCATAAAAATCATTTCAATAACAATCAATAATTGGGCAACACTAATCTATATAATTACATTTTCTGTTTATGGATTGATGCTCTACATATACGATATTGTCATTCTTTGTTGTTATAACAAATGTGTTTGAAGCTATCCAATAATTGTAATTTTATTATTTTGTTTATTGTCTTAAAAGTTTAATTTTAAATATATATATATATATATATATGTATATATATGTATATGTATATATATGTATATGTATATATATGTATATGTATGTATATATATACATATATATATATAAAAGAATATTTATTTGTCATAAAAATTATATAAAAGATATGAAAAGATACTATTATAGAATCAAATATTAACACAAAAAATAAAAATAAAAAAAATAAATAAAAGAAGGTTAATAAGGGAAGGGGAGTTTTGGAGGGAAAAAACAGAACCACGATATGACACGTGTCACTCCCGATGTCTATTTTAGTATTAAGTTACTAGTATAGTGCCCGTGCAATTGCACAGTATAATACGTTCATATGTATAATATACTTATCAAAGCAATTTTTTAATATTAACGATGAAGTGGAAATCAAAAGTTATGCTCTAACATATACAACTCCTAGAAATATCATACCCAATGTGGGTAGCGGAAAAAAGGGGATTTGATGTCATACCCGCCAATTATACCCAGTGTGGGTAGTGGGTAAGCGGTGGATTTGATGTCATACCCGCCTTACCCGCCAACTCGCCCAGTTACCTACCTACTTATTATTACCACTAAGTTTTTATGTAATTCTTTTTGTACTTGTAATGATGAAGGACTACTTTTATACAAATTAATTGCTTACTTGTATAATATATTATTAAATTATGTATCTGCAACAATTTAGAGATAGCATAATGACATGTTCTATAGTATATATGGAGAATACATTAGTCCAAATATATATGTATGATTTATTTTAAATATGTGGTTAGTTAATATGTATAAGTGTATAAATAATTATGAATATTTGATTAAATTCTACGAAATATTACATCAAAGCTTCATTTGGCTACATTCCATTATATCTAAGTAAGATATTACATAATAAAAAATATAAGTTTGAAATTTTCACAGCTCTTACTTAAATTACATCATCATGAGATCAATTAGGGATTATTAGGCCCTGTTCACTTCACCTTACAAAAATAATATTCAATAAAATTAATTTCAATTCAGTAAAAATAATTTCATTTCAGCAAAAAAAAATTCAGTTCAGTAAAAATAAGTTCAATTCAGTAAAAATAATTTCAGTTCAGTAAAAATCAGTAACTTTAAAGAAAAAATGCAATGGACAATCAGTAAAAATAATTTCAGTTCGGCAAAAATAATTTCAGTTCAGTAATATTAATTTCAATTCAGTAAAAATAATTTCAGTTCCGCAAAAATTAGGTGAAGTGAACGGGGTCTTAGTAAGACTAAAAAGATTTGTTAGATTGCATGTTAATATAATGTAATAAACTTTGGAACTACCATAAATAATATTATGTAATTAGGCGGAAAAATTTTCATTATGAGAGCGACACGTGTCAAGTTTTAGGTTGAGCGTCTTCTGTTTTAGCATAATTATTATAGATAGATTGATTGATGATTATTTCATCATTTATTATAGAAAAAACAACTCCATTTTTCAAATAAATAAATAAATAAATAAATAAATAACTCCATGATTAATTTACAGCTAATATTTCTTTTTTGTTTTTTTTAATGTTTTTGGATAGAAAATTACAGCTAACATGAATGCATACATAATTGTATGTATTCTATTACTTTGAACCATGCCTTATTTTTAGGACTATAACAAAGACAAAATAGGTAGTTCACATTTGAATCTTAGTCAATCAATACCCCCTTAAATAGGTCTACCACCACTGGAATCTTAACTCAAAACTTCTACTTTCTCTCTCCTCTGATTCCTCTATTCTTTCTAATTCTTCTGCGAATCATTTCCTTAGGTACTCTTTCTCCTACTCTTTTCCAAATTTTCTCTCTTCTTTCTTTTTTTATCACGTTATTTTGATTTTACTTTGATATCATCTCTGTTTTTTTCTGATTAAGTTAATGATTTGTTTTTTGTGGCGGATTTGTTTAAACAATTAATTTATTTGACACTAATTTTGTTTTATTTTATTGTATAATTACAAAGTAGTTGATTGCAAATTTGTTCAGACTTTTTCAATTAGTGTCAAATTTGTTTGCGAATTTTTTTTTTTTTTTGACAATAGCATGTTTGCGAATTTAATTTGAGTTAATTAATCATGTTTTGGATTAGATTTTTAGGTGTTTTTGAATTGTTTAAGCTTGATTGTGCCTGAATTTAGGTTGAAAAGTAGTCGTTGAGTATAGTGTGAGATTTTCTAAAGACTTCAATTAATATTTTAATCATAGTCAGGTTTTTTTTTCTTGTGTGATGATGTTACAGTTTCCATGTGACATATTTTAATTTTATTTACTCTTTCCGTCCCTTTAAAATTGCTCCACTGATGCGTTTAAACTGTAAATATAAAGACTTCCATTAATTTTAATCATAGTCAGGTTTTTTTTTTTCTTGTGTGATGATGTTACAGTTTCCATGTGACATATTTTAATTTTATTTACTCTTTCCGTCCCTTTAAAATTACTCCACTGATGCGTTTAAACTGTAAATATTTTCATTTCTGTATTTAAATATTATAAACAAGTGATATTAGAAAATATATATATATACATCCTGATCTATTAAAAGAAAATGTTATTGTAAATTGTTACTCCCTTGTTTCCTTTTTGTTTGCACCATGGGCCATTTTTTGTGAGAGTTTTTTGGGTTAAATGGTGCAAATAATGAGAGACGAAGAGAGTATTAAAGAAGATTTATTGTAATATTGTATTGTATATTATTAAATTTAGGTGCAACATCAAAGTCAGAGGTAAAATATTACATGTATTAAGAAACTGAAGAAATAACATTATTATTTTAATGTTCTGAGTTGATTAAGAGTCAACGTTGTAATCGTAAAGATTGCGTGTATGCTTTGGTAAGTGGATACGTAATGATTGGTGGTCATCTCTTCTTTGCTTGTAGTTTAAGATTTACCATGACCTTTGTGTTGTCGTCGTCGTGGTAGGTGTAAAATCTTAGCACGGTATAACATTGTAGGACATTTATCCTCGTATTTTTTGTTGGGGTGGAGGCTTGGACGGATGTTCAGCAATTCTTCTATGTGGCATCTGGGCCCACGGAGCCAAACACCCACCAGCGCATGCACTCATACTATTGAGTTTAAATACACAACTCGGCGTGCTTTATAATCCCGGGTGTAAGATTTTAATTCCTGGTTTTAACAAAGGGGGTTAGTGGGTTTTCATTGAGCTAATTGATTGTTAAAAAATAGCCACTTGTTACATGAGTGATAGCTTTTGTACCTTTTGTATTATGCACAAGGTGTTTATCTTCTTAGTATATAGAATTAAATTAAGGATATTTTTTATTTTAACACCTGATAAAAACCTGAAAATAGTTTATAACACCCCCAAAAAAAAACTTTTATTTTAACACCTGATAAATATTACGAAAATGGTTTTTTACCACCACTTAACGGTTTCCGTCCAAAAATTCCGTTAAGTGGGGTCCACAGTGACACGTGTCACCATTTTACTTGTTTTCAAAAAATAAAAATAAAAACAAAAACAAAATAGATTTTTACTTTTTTTAAAAAAAAAAACTCAAACAACCAGAAGGCAGCCACCAACGGTGGCCCTTCTCCCCGGCCAACTCCCGAACCACCCTCTCCCAGCCCCTCGTCACCGGGTTCCGCCACCGAACCTTCCTTAACACCGGAAATCGACGTACCCTCGCTTCCCGCAGCAAAAATTCGAGAACCCCCACCAAAAATCGTGCCCAGAAATGGCGACGAATTTCAGGGACGGTGGTTTTGCGGCTGAGCAACCTTCCTTCCCCAAAAAAGCCTGCGAATTTGGCCATTAATGGCTGAAATCGACCGGTTTAGGGGCTAAGTGGCCTTAATCGGCCGATTTCGCCCATCAATGGCCGAATTCGTGGCCGAATCAACGGCCAAAAATTCGTGGCTGGTGATGGCGGTGGTCGGGCTAGGGTGGTTTAGGGCTCCGGGAAAAGGGTGGGGATGGGTTTAGGTCGGCCGGTGAGGGAGGGGGAGGTGGTGCGCCGGTCGTTGCGTCGCCGCCTGTGGGTCAAGCCGAAGAAGAAGGTGGCAGTGGTGGGGCAACGGTGGGGCTAGGGTGGCTGGGTAGTTTTAGGTTTTTTTTTTATTTTTTTATTTTTTATTTTTTGGCCAATAATAAAGCAACACGTGGCTCATGAACCCACTTTAACGGATTGCTAAACGGAATCAGTTAAATGGTGGTAAAAACCATTTTTATATTTTTTGCCAGGTGTTAAAGTAAAAGTTTTTTTTTTGTGGGTTGTCAAAAACCATTTTCAGGTTTTTGTCAGGTGTTAAAATAAAAAATATTCTTAAATTAATGTGGATCTTGGTAGTAGAATTAGTACAACTATTTGATCCATTCAAGAATTCATCCTATTTCATGAATTAAAATTTAGTGAAATGAACTTCCTTAAACTTTAATAATATCTGTGGACCTTATATATGGCACACAATTCACTATCATGCTGACAGTATGCTGACTGCTGTGAGCAACTATGTTATCATTGTTTTCAATGCTATCTTTCTGAGAAATATTGGATTTGGGACCAAATTGTTCTTGATTTGTGAAATTTCTTAGTTGGCTAGTGGGTGGACAGTGGACTTGCATATGATAAGATAATAAGCTGACACTATTTATGTACCAAACAATCTTAAACTTTTCTACAAACATAACTTCTTTAAGGCCTTGCATAATAGAAGGCAGTCGTCTGCTGTTTGAGAGAAACATAAGGGTGCTCTTCTAGTTATATAGGTGTGTTCTTCTGTGAATGTTCGACTTTATGTTTTTTTCCTGGTAATTCTGTTAATTTGATGAGTCATGTTATGGATGTTTTTCTGACCCTATCCTTTTGGGATTAAGACTTTGTTTTGCATTTGTGTTTCGTTAGCTTATACTAAGTACTTCGTAAGTTAACATATTTCCTGTTCATTAGAATTCTGAAGCATTTTGCATCTGACAGTTCACAAGTGGCATTGTAAGAAATCCACCAGTAAGAGGGAGAGAGAGTATACCTGGTACCGAGAATGATTGAGACAGGAGAAGATTCTATTGTGAAGGATGGAACTCTTGACATTCATGGAAATCCAGCTGACAAGAAGAAAACTGGGAACTGGAGGGCTTGCTTTTTTATCCTTGGTATGACATTCATTCTGATTAGAATTTAACTTTATTTTCTCTAATCTGACGACAATGTACCATTGACTTACTGAATTTGACATCGTGATTTTTGTCAGGAAATGAATGTTGTGAAAGGCTGGCATACTATGGAATGAGTACTAATCTTGTAAACTATTTCATCGACCGTATGCATCAAGGAAATGCTACTGCAGCAGAGAATGTCAGTAATTGGTCAGGGACATGCTACATCATGCCTCTTCTTGGAGCCTTTTTAGCTGATGCCTACTTGGGAAGATATTGGGTTATTGCAATCTTTTCGATGATTTATGTTATTGTAAGTTTGCTATAGTCTTCTAGTCTTCTCTTGTTTTATGTGTGACTGCTTAATGCCTTATCCGCAACAATTTTGTATACCATACACTGTGACTTCTTAGTTGAAGGCGTGATGTAAAGTCGTGATTATTTTTGTTGGTATATGTAAGTTTTATGTTTTAAAATTGTTATACTAGTATTTTTTTCCCTCTAATCTTGGGTTACTGGAAAATTTTGCTGAACTATACACATGATGTTAAACTTTTCTTATGGTGTGGGACACCCTTTTAATATTAAACTACTCTAGTTTCTTACAGATGATTTGTATGATGTAGGGAATGGCTCTGTTGACGGTCTCTGCTTCCGTGAATGCACTGAAGGATATGGCGGCGTTTGCATTTGTAGCTCTATACTTAATTGCCCTTGGTACTGGTGGAATCAAGCCGTGTGTCTCTTCCTTTGGTGCGGATCAATTTGATGAAACTGATGAGAAAGAAAGGGTGAAAAAAAGCTCCTTCTTCAACTGGTTTTACTTCTCGATCAATGTGGGTGCCCTTATTGCTTCCTCAGTCTTGGTTTGGGTCCAAACCAATGTTGGTTGGGGATGGGGCTTTGGTATCCCAGCTGCTGCTATGGCCGTTGCTGTCGTGTCCTTTTTCTCGGGTTCCAGATTTTATCGATTTCAGAAGCCAGGAGGAAGTCCTCTAACAAGGATTGCTCAGGTTTTGATCGCAACCTTCAGAAAAATTAAGGTGAAAGTTCCCGAGGATAAATCCATCCTGTATGAGACACCTGATAACGCATCCAATATTATCGGAAGCCGAAAGCTTGAACATACAGATAAACTTAGGTATGTTTATATAGAACTATATTTGCTTAATCCTTCTGTTCCACACTTTTTGATGGGAAAACTGGTGATTCTCTATTTCTTTTTGTAGACTTGTTTATATGTTGGGTTTCTTCATGATCTCGTCTACTTTTATATTTTACATCTTACATCTCTGCTATACTATTTTGTACCGCTTCTTATGTGAAATGTTTATGTTTCCATTTCAGGTGTTTTGATAAAGCTGCCGTACCAACTGAAACTGATGACATCAAGGGAACTCCAAGCTCATGGAGACTCTGCACTGTTACCCAAGTTGAAGAACTTAAAGCCATCATCAGAATACTTCCGATTTGGGCCACGGGAATTGTTTTTTCTGCAGTATACAGCCAAATGAGCACCATGTTTGTATTACAAGGCAATACCATGGACCAGCGCCTTGGCCCAAAACTCAAGATATCAGCAGCCTCTCTCTCAGTATTCGATACCCTGAGTGTCATCTTTTGGATCCCTGTCTATGACAAGCTCATCATCCCATTTGCTAAGAAGTTCACTGGAAATCCACGCGGTTTCACTCAGCTTCAGAGAATGGGAATTGGCCTGGTAATATCCATATTTGCTATGATTACTGCAGGAATTGTGGAGGTTGTTAGGCTGAACATTGTGAAGGAACACAACTACTACGATAGGAAAACAATTCCTATCTCTATCTTCTGGCAAATCCCACCTTATTTCCTCATTGGCTGTGCAGAAGTATTTACATTTGTAGGTCAAATAGAGTTCTTCTATGATCAGGCACCTGATGCGATGAGAAGTTTATGTTCTGCTCTGTCTCTTACAACCAATGCTTTGGGGTACTACCTAAGCTCTTTGCTCATTACGATTGTGACTCATGTGACTACGAAGCATGGGAAGTTAGGGTGGATCCCTGATAATCTCAACAGAGGTCACCTGGACTATTTCTTCTGGCTGTTGATGATCCTTAGTATTCTCAACTTCTGTGCTTATCTGTGGATTTCAAAGCAATACACATACAAGAAGGCGGCTGGGCTTGCAAAGTAATCTTCAAACAGAGTATTACTTTCTTACATACAAAGGTCCTTTAACTGCTTGTAAATAGTAAAGGCGTGGTAAACATTAAACTTTAATTTTAGTTTGAATGGTTTGATGCTTATTGATCCATATGTTCCAGAGTTATTTATTATAGTTGAATGAAAGCAAATTCTTTAAGAAAGGAATGTAGTGTGAAATTTTTAGAGAAGATCAATAAGATTAATGTAGTCTCTATCTCCTAGATTGATTATCCGTATCTCACCCTTTTACTTTACGTATCTTTTTCCTCATATCGCATCTTTTCCTCAGTTTTGGTTTGGGTCCAAACCAATCTTTTGGATCGATAAGGAGTTGCCTCTAATCGTTTTGGAGTTTACTCCAGAATGGAAAATAGTTAATGTGCGATAAAGTAAAAAATAAGGGTGTTGATATTGTCTAAGGTAAAAAAAAAAAACCACTTTTAAGACAAATTATCTACCCATTGCCCGTAATTTTTGAGAATCAAAATATGTCAAACTTATTAATTTAATAAAATACTTTATAATATTTTGTTGCCTATAATATTAGTAGCTATATATTCTAATTAAAATCTTATTAATTTAACTCCAATACGGTTGATACATCTTCAAGGAGTGCTTCACGAATTTGATACTGTGTACTAAACATAACATGCACATCTTCTTCTATCACTGTATGATTATCCATAATCTGCCAAAGAAATAGGTAAATAATTAAGATGCAATATTTAAATCCCTTTGTCTACTTTAACAAGTTTTTGAAACCAATTCTTAAGAATGTCCAACAACTAGATTTTTAGAGTTTGAGAATTGAAGTATCCCACGTATACAGACATAGTGCTATTTTTTATAAATTATAAAAATAAAAATAAAAAAAGAAAAATCATTAATCTTTATTTTCTTACATCTAAAAAGTAAATATGAAATTTGTCTAATGGCAAATCATATCATATCATATAACTAATATATAAAGCTGGTCTCGCAGACAGACCACGATATAGCGACACTTTACATTCCAGTTTTTTCGCCAAGTGTCGCGCCACGTAGGCGAAAAATAGATATTATTGTGACACGTATGATACTAAGTAAGCGATTATTGGATAGATTTTATTTTAAGATAAAATTGTTGTATAGAGTTTTATTATTGATAAAATTCTAATGTTTCATATTTACAAAATTAATCATAACTTTTAATAAATATCCTATAACTATGTTCTATTTCCATCATCAAATTCGTTTTAAAAAATTCTTTAAAATAAGATCCATTTATAATATATATTTAATCACAAACTTTTATACATAACTGGCTAAACCGTGTCACCAACTATTACAAAAGTTACTTCGTTAGTGCTATAAGAGTTACTTGGTCAGGTTATAGTGGTTACTCAATTGGTGTTATAAAATAGGGGTTACTTAGTCAATGTTAGAGGTTACTCAATTAGTATTACAGGGGTTACTCGGTCAGTTTTATAGCCGCATACAAAATGCGTTTTTATTTAACTTATTTAAGAAAATGTTTAAGAATAAATAAAATTAAGTTTTAATTGGTAAAAAATAATTTTAATTTGGTGAAAATACTTTTAGTTCAATGAAAATAATTTAAGTTCAATAAATATAATTTCAAGTTAATAATAACATAAAAGTACACTATTATATAAAATGTAAGCTGATTAGGGGATTTTTATCCACCAATCACCGTCTGACAAGTGGACCAACCAGGTTCCGCCACGTGTCCTTCACGTAGGCCAATAGGAGCCTGCCACGTGTCAATCACAGATACGTCCTCTACGGACCAATTGAGACACGCCACGTGTCCAC
>NW_018743428.1:0-26732 GCF_001683475.1 Chenopodium quinoa | reverse complement strand
AGACCCTATTGGAATTTTAGACATAAGCTCAACCTGGATGGATTCAATTAGGGCATATCTGACAAACGGTACCCTGCCGGATGATCATCAACAGGCGGCAGCACTGAAAAAACGAGCAACCAGTTTTGAAATAATAAAGGGAGAGCTTCACAAAAGGGGGTACCTTCAACCCTTCTTAAAGTGTGTTACTCCAGAAAAGGGGCGAGAGATACTAGACGATCTTCACTCTGGTTACTGTGCTTCCCATATAGGCGGTAGGACGCTTGCTCAACGGGCAAGACGGCAGGGCTACTTTTGGCCTACTTTAGAAGCAGATGCGATGGAGATGGTGAAAAAATGTGACAAGTGCCAAAGGTTTGGCAAACTAATTCACCGTGCGGCTACTGACCTCACTACCATTCATAGCCCACTACCGTTTGCTAAGTGGGGTATGGATATTCTGGGTCCATATACGCCTGCTACAGGCGGAAGGAGGTACATATTTGTTGCTGTCGACTACTTCACTAAATGGGTAGAGGCGGAGGCTGTAAAGGGAATCAAGACGAAAGATGTAATTTCATTCATTTGGAAAAATGTCATCACTCAGTTCGGGGTTCCCATGTCTATGGTTTTTGATAATGGTCCCCAATTTGAGACGCCTGTTCTCAAAAGCTGGTTGGGTGACCAAGGAATCGCACACTATTTTGCATCTGTCGGCCGTCCACAAGCAAACGGCCAGGTAGAAGCCTTTAATAAAATCATCTCAGACGGTCTTAAGAAAAAGATTGAACGAGCAGGCGGCCTATGGGCGGATGAATTACCACATGTTCTCTGGGCCATTAGGACGACTGAGAAAGGGGCGACTGGAGAAACTCCATTCCTCCTAACTTATGGTGCGGAAGCTGTTCTTCCAATAGAACACTACGAGCCGACTCTTCGAGTAATGCTATATGACGAAGAGGCAAACTGGGAAGCCATGCGCCTGGCATTAGACTCACTTCCTGAAAGGAGGGGCAATGCTGTCTTGCGCCATGAAATTTACCGCTTGAGAATGACTAGATCGTTCAACAAAAAAGTACACAGGCGTCCACTCAAAGTGGGGGACTTTGTACTTAGAAAAATGGAAGCAGTTGGGAGGGCTAATGAGTCTGGTAAACTAACTCCCAATTGGGAAGGACCCTACCGAATCTGTGAAGAAGTCAGGGACGGTACCTACCGTCTGGAAACACCAGACGGCCAACCGTTGCCTCGAACTTGGAATGTAGATAATCTTAAGAAATATTTCTTTTGAATGATGTCAAGGGCTACTTAATAAAAGTTTGCCTACTTGATATTCAATTTAGTACTTAGAGGGGCACGCCTACTAACAAACAATCGGCTACTCTCCATAGTTTTCATTTTTACTTAAGAGGGGCATGCCTACTGACAAACAGTCGGCTACTCTCCATGTTTAATTTTTATTCTTACTTAAGAGGGGCATGCCGCTTGTTTCACTCAACCGGCTACTCTCCCATAATACAGTTCACCAAGAACTATCAGCCGTTTTTTGAGACAAGGATAACTCTATCACTAACCAAACCAGTGGTAGCAGTTGACATCTGAGTCGGATGACCCCCTGTATTACTTGGGATAAATTCAAGGGGTACCTCTTGAGTTAATAGCCAACAAACATTGGCGAATCAAAAGGTTCAGCCGGCCTCCGCCGCCTGGTACCTTTACTACTCAAGCTTGAATGACAGAGACTGAGTAACTCCCATGTTAACTCATAGTCACTCTCAAACTTAGTACGTAATCTAAAAGGTATGAGGAGTCCGCCTGTTTTTTGGTAAACAGAGGTACTCGACCACTATTCTTACTAGGTTGTCTATACTTAAAGCTGCCGTCTGTAACCCAACAGGCGTAGCTACTTTGGTTGGACGTCCTATCTGACGTCTGCTTCTATGCAGCCGCCAAAGCTGACGACCAGCCATCCCCCAACGAAATAAACTAAGTACCAAACTTAGTATATTGAACAGTCGGCCTAGACGGCCTAAAGGCTCTAGCCTAAAAACATGACAAGTAGGAAACCACGTTCCTACTTGGTTAATTTTACAAATGATAGGACCGCTTGCCTAAAGGGGATCCAGTCTTTAAAATGGTTAGAATACCGATTGGATAAATGGACGACTGATCGTCTAGCCTGGAAACAGACAACCAGTCGTCCAGGGGCATAGGTGGCGTGACCAACTACCCGTACCTATCTGCAACTATCGGCCATGTAAAGCAGTCGGTATAGTGTACTTGGATATCAGAATATTCAATACTTAAACAAATTTGAAGCAAAACAAAAGGTATTCATTAAAAGGAAGCCGGTCATTAAAGACCGGCAAAATATTCAAAGCCCCGGTCCCCTGGCCGGGTAAATACAAATAAACGGCACGCAGGCCGTGGAAAGAAGACATAAAGCTTAAGAAGGGGGCAGATCTTCAATATTAGCAGCTGCCGCCTGGTCAGCACTCTTCTTGCTGGACTCGGCTTTAGCTGCATCCTTCTTTGATGCATTACCCCCAAGCGGCACAAGCGCCACTACCGGCTCCTCCTCCTCCTCCAACGCCTCTTCCTCAGCAGCCGCCAGGATTTCTTGATTATATCTATCAGAACACTGGCGGTACGTTTTTTCCCAAGAGGCAAAGTCGGCATTGGGGAAGAGGCGGCCCCAAGTCATGCGCTGGATTTGAGCAGAGTCTTCCATCATCTCCCGGACCAGCTCTTTCTTTTCTTGCTCGGCCTTTTCCGAGAGCTCCTGAGTGAGACTCTTCTCCTGGGTCACCAGGCGTTCCTTTACGTTCGCCAAGGATTTCTCCAAGGTTTCGTATTAGGACATCTTCTGGCGAAGAGGTCTCAGCTCGTTCTTCAGGTTGTTGATGGTCGCCTCCAGCTCGCTATTCCTCTTCTGGGCCGCCTCTAACTGAGCCCGGACAGCGGCGGTAGCCTGCGCCTGATAATAAAGAATATCAATTGTCAGAACTTCATTTTGGGCAATTTGAAACATTGCCTTATCACAGTCAGAGGCGGCCATAGCTTTTGCAGCCTTTACCTCTTTGTTCTTCCGGTCAAGCGGCTTGCGAAGGCCGTTCACTCGGAGCAGGGCCTAAGTAAAAAGGGGAACAAGCGTCAGTTTCCAAACAAAAAAAGAAAACAGGCGTCCTGGAATTCAAATACTCAAAAATATGCCAAGTATACCTCAGCAAGGACCCGTGCAATCCCGTCTAGGTCAAGGGTGCCGACACCCCTGACCGCCTCCCTTTTAGCTGGAGGTACGACCTTGATCATAGACTTGGCCATTTCGACCAAGTCAGGCTCCTGAGGGCCGGCTGTATCAATCAA
Source organism: Chenopodium quinoa (assembly GCF_001683475.1). Taxonomy (NCBI): domain Eukaryota; kingdom Viridiplantae; phylum Streptophyta; class Magnoliopsida; order Caryophyllales; family Amaranthaceae; genus Chenopodium; species Chenopodium quinoa. The sequence continues at coordinate 23,387 of NW_018743428.1, read as the reverse complement.
AAACAAACAGATTAGACTTAGTAAAGAAGAGAGCAAGTCTAAAATTTACAAGGCCAATCTCATACTTCTAGGCGGCCCAGCTGGAGCCTTAGAAGAAGTGGCCGGCTGTTTCTCAGCCGCCGCATGTTTCCTGGCAGAACCAGGAGAGCTCTCAACAGTCGTCCTCCGGGCCTTGGGGTCCGGCTGTTGGGAAGAAGAAGCTCTTTGAGCGCCCGTCTAAAAGAGAAGAAAAGAGTCAGTATATGCATAAACACAACTCCAAAAGAGGGTGAAAGGTTCGAAGCCCACCAAGGGTGCCCCTTGTTGGGGGAGTCGGTTGAAGATTGTTGCATAATGGAGGCCCGCAACATGGCCGCCGCAGTCTTGGAGGCGGTAATTTTGCTCATGGCGTCCGCTGCAAAAACAAATAGCAAAGTTAATAAAAGTCATAACAAGAAATGCACGAAACAACAGAGTATTCGACAGGCCGGCTACCTCTTGAGCACCGACTGCTGAGGCCACAGGCGGCCAAAAAGTACTCGTCGTAGAGCCATTTGAAGCTCGGGACGCAGTGCAGGGGTACTTGCTCTCGTACCCCTGAAGTAGAGTTCACCTTCGACTCTACTTTGAAGAGTCCTTTATCTAGGATCTCTTTCTTAGCCTTGGGGGGAACAGGCGGCATGCTGCGGCCGCCTGCAAGAAGGGGCGGATTCCTGTTCCACCTGTTGAAGCGCCTGTTCAGCTCTGTGTCTGAACTCTCAATGATAAGAAAGGTGCTCCGCCAGTCCTTCCATTTGTTTGCTTTACCTCTTGTCATGAGGTAGCCCCTGTGGCTCGTCAATTGATACCAGCCGGTACCACCTGTCTTAGGGGTCCGGCTGAGGTAGTTCATGTGGGCGAAATCCTCGAAGCTCGGCTCCACCCCGTGTAGTTCGCACCCGGCCACATAGCCGAGTACGTTGACCCAGGAGTTCGGGGCTAACTGCCATAACCCCAACTCATACCCATCCAAGATCCGCTGAACAGCCGGATGTAGTGGGAAGCGCAGCCCAGCCTTGATGGCCGCCTCGTAGCAGCCAAAGCAGGCGCCATCATAACTGGTACCAGCCGGCCAGACGACTGTGTCCTCTGGATCCGGCACGAACACTAAAAATTCGGGGCCCATTGTGTGGTTTGCGATAAAGCTCTCCACTTTCTCTTGTATGACCGTGATCCGGCCCCGAGGTACCGTGCAGTAGTAGGGGGTATTTTTCTCTCGGTGAGAGGCGGATGGCTCCGCCCAATCGTCCCCCTTCTCAACTGCGTGAGAAAGCCTCGCCTCTTGTAGGCGACTGTTTCTCTCTTCTGTGTCTAGAGAAGCATGGCCAGAAGAGCTAGACCCGGATTCGTCCTCTGACGAGTCCGAAGAGGACGACTCCTCCCCTCTCCCGGAGGGGCCCGCCTCCTCTCCTCTAAAAGGAGCAGGAGAGAATGTAGAATTGCCGGCTGTCAAGCCGCTTTCTTTCACTTCCACATCTGGCGCCTGGTCAGATGTTTCACTAATCGGCACCCTGTGGAAGGAGCCGTCTGAGTTTGATATCCTGGCAGTCTTTTTTGTCCTAGCCATCATGCTCTGCATAGACACAGATACAGTCGGACTTTGTATAAAGGGCAAAGATGGGTCCAGAAAAGGGCAGGCGGCACTCCTAGTCCTAGATTCAGCCGTCCCCGGTGACCGGCTGATCACTAACCTAGGTCGTGTCGTGTGCTTCCGTGGTGCCATTTCAAAAAAAAGAATAAAGTAAAGAGAAAATTAAGAGTAAGAGAACCGACGGTTACCTGAACGAGTGACGATTGATGAAGTTCTGAAAGTCCTTTGCAATCGGCTTGTCAGAGCAAGTTCAGGGGTCCGAATGTTCTCTCACAAAGTTCTCAAGTGTGAAAATGACCGAAGTCAACACTCCTTTATATAGGCGAAGTGAGAAGGCGAGGGGTCACTTCCAGAATTCAAAATTTTGGCGGGAGAATCTCTCGGCCTCTCGCCGAGTGACACCTGTAGCGGGTCGTCGCCTGTTACAGGGCGACACCTGTCACAGGTAACACGTGACCAGTCACGTGCCACCTGTGAGGGGCAAATGATTAGGGGATTTTGCTCCCACCAATCGGAATGCGCCACGTGGGCCAATCAGGTCCTGCCAAGTGTCCCCCAGTTGGACCTCTCAGGGCTTGCCACGTGGCACACGCTTATTCGTCCACCCTGGACTTATTATGTCATGACACGTGGCATACTCCATGCCTAATGGAGAAGCCGGCCACCTAGGCCCAACTTCCGAGGGAAGCCCAATCAGCCCAAGGTTAACCTAAACCTAGATTGGCACGTTTCCCGAGGGTATAAATACCTCCCTTAATCCTCATTAAGAGGAGAGAGAACGCAGATTACACACATGAAACACTCTCACCTAGAGAGACCCAATCACTTTAATTTCCGCATTAATTACTCCTTAATCAAGTACTAACTTGACCGTCGGAGGCGGATCTCCAATCATCCGGAGCATCCGTTTGTTTTGCAGGTACAGGCGTCCGGTTCCAGTCTTGGAATTGTAACTCTCCCGCAGGACATCAGAAAACCCCGAAACAGATAGGATAAGCATAACTACCAAAAAGTTTGATAAAATTTTATCTTAATCGTTTTTTCTCATACACAATCAAAACTGTTTAGGGTAATTTTACCCCGCCACGTGGTCCAATAAGAAGATGACACGTGTCAGCCCCAGGATGGGCTAAGGTGGACCTATCCCTGCTTGACACGTGTCACTCCAGAAACTTGGGGGAAATGACGACCTTCAGGCCCAAATCCCGAGAAAGCCGCAAAGCGGCGCAGCCCACCAATGATTAGGGTTCAGTGACCTAATCAGGGGCACAAATCCCAAAGACCCTATAAATAGGGAGATGTCCCTCTTTTTGAGGGTACGTTTTACTGTTTATTACACTTGCATTCTCTCACATTAGAGAAAGACCTGAGCTTGGAATCCGAGCAGATACCCACCTAAATTTCTGTCCTCTTTATTCCTTTTCAAGTTACTAACTTGACCGTCGGAGGCGGAGCTCCAAACACCCGGAGACTCCGTTATTTTGCAGGTACAGCTCAGCCGGATCAGACTTCGTGTTGTAACTCTCCCAAGGGATAAAAACACCCAAAACATTTGGCGCCGTCTGTGGGGAGAGTACCTCGAAGGTGGTTCAAGAGTCTGTACCACCCCCTAACCGTCTGGGTGAAGACCCAGAAGTCTTTACAGACCATGAGGATGAAGATCCTCAAGTCAAAACCTTTACAGCCGAAGACGGCTCTCTTAGAATCAAGCGCATCCGGCCCAGAGACACTCTGGAGCGGGGTGTCTTCCAGGCGGGTACAAGCCGACCCTCTGGGCAGCAGGAAGGGGAAACCCAACTGGCCGCAGGATCAGCCCCTGTCACCCGAGACGAACTCATGAGATTCATGACAAGTTTCAAGGGTGAAATTAAAGAGCTGATCACCCAAAGCCGAGCTGGCCCAAGTAAAGGTCAGTCGGCGAAGAAGACTCCTCTAGAGAAGGGGAAGTCAGTCAGAGACTGGCAGCCCACTCCTCATCCAAAGGAAGAGGCAGCCGGGACCATTGATTGGTAAAAAATTCTCCTTCCTAAGAGGAACAACAACAACACCCGCCGGACTCAGCAGCCGGTGGGAAGCAAAAAATCAATTCTCGATGCCCGGGAGATCATCAACCGGAAGAGAAACCAATCGCTGTCTGAGTCGGATTCAACGTCGAACTTTCCAGACAGTTTCAACAACATTTCTGCAGGGAGTGCACCCTCCTTGCATGAGAGCCAGACAGGCGGTAATACCGTCCATTCTGGCCCTCACATGATTGGAGTTGTACCATATGTGCCTACTCAGGATTTTGGACAGTATCCCCCTCACTTCATGCAGCCGGCCCTTTTAGGAGGTTAGGCGGCATATCCAAATGCCCAGCCATTGGACTGGTAGCTTCGTCTGCTGCGCCTGGGTAAACAACCTTCTGCGTTCACTCGGGAGATAACCGAGGCGGCCCAGCCGGCCAAGGTTAAGAATGTATTGGTAAGTACCTATGATGGTACCACCAATCCGGAAGACCACCTCATGGCTTACACCAACCTCATGTATCTGCAGGGGTTGGATGATGCCACTTGGTGTCGGTGCTTCCCGGCTACATTGAATGGCATTGCCCAACAATGGTTTGGTAATTTGCCAGCCGGGTCCATCGATAGTTTCAGGAAGCTCGCCTTCCTGTTTGCTTCCAACTTCTCAATGAACATCCCTGCTAAGAAAACAAGCCTTGATTTGAGCATTGTTAAGCAGGGAGAGAGAGAAGGGTTGCGCTCATATATCAGGCGGTTTAATCTGATCAGAATTCAGATTCAGGGACTGTCTACAGAGGTAGTTTTTACAGACTTTTTCAAGGGTCTGAGAGACGGGTCGACCTTTAAGTTCGACCTAGTCAGAAAAGGGGCTTTCACCTTACAGGCGGCCCTGAGGGAGGCGGAAAACTACATTCAAGCTACCGACCTCTGCTCGCCTGGTAACCAGTCGGACTCCAAGAAGTCCGACAAACAGAAAGACAGCCGGTCTGCTCAGCCGGCCAAAAATAAAGAAGAGAGCAAGAAAAGAAAAGAAATCGGGGCGGTTAATGATTCTGACCAGCCATCCCAGAAGAAAAAGAAAGAGTTTAAACCGTACGTCCCCAAGTACGAGTTTAATAAAGACTGCAACTCCATCTTCATGGAGGTAAAGGACCGGCTGTCCATTGAGAAGCCGAATCCTATGAAGAGTTCAGTCCAGTCACGGAACAAAAATAAATTCTGTCAGTTCCATGAGGAGGTCAGCCATGATACCAACGACTGCTTCAGTCTTCAGCGGGCGTTGGACCGTCTGGCTGACAAAGGGCTGTTGAAGTCCTACATTTCTAAGTCCCCAGCCGGAGCAAAAAAGAAAAACAAGGGTCAGTCCTCCAAGACTACCCCCCAGCATGCTAGTAGCTCGGATACCGACAAGGAGCCGATCTACACAATAGCAGGCGGGTTCTCCTGTGGTGGCCCTACCATCCGGGGCACCAAGAGCCATCTTCGAAAGATGGACATGGATGATGATGAGCAAGCGTCTGCAAGCACCTCCTTCCCAGACGTCTTGATCACTAAGAAGGATAGGGGCAGCGTCCGCCGTCCGCATGATGACCTGGTTGTCATTGAATGTAAGGTTGCCAACCAACTGGTTGGAAGAATCCTTATTGACACCGGCAGCTCATCAAACATCATCAGCCTCCGGTGCTTGCAAAAGCTGAAATACAACGTCAGCAGCAAGCATCCGGTCACCCACCCCTTGGTTGGTTTTGGGGTGGGATGGTCTACCCACCCGGAAGAATTGACTTACCTATCCGGCTAGGAGAGAAGGGCCAAGGACGACATATTGTCGTCAGATTCTTGGTCGTTGAGGAGTTGACCGCCTACAACATTATCCTTGGTCGGCCGACCCTCAACGTAGCTAAGGCAGTAATCATCCCGTCTCTCATGCTCATCAAGTATGAGAGGGATGACGGCACTGTTGGTTCCCTGAATGGGGATCAGAAGACGACCCGAGAGTGTTATCTCTTAGCCGTCAGAGACACTGTGGCCCAGACGGCCAGGAACCAATAGACCATGACAATGTCAAGGATGCCGACCCAGCGTCCGTCCCACCAGCAGCCGGGAAGAAAAGAAAGGCACCTCTACTGGTGGAGGTGAAGAAAGAGAAAAATATCAATCACTGACCGGTGAACGGTCAGATGAGCTCCGCCCCCAACCGGGTGGTGAAAACATTGATCTCGTTCTAGATGAAAGCCGTCCAGAACGTACTGTAAAGGTGGGGATGGTTGCTCACGCTACCTTGGGTGCAAGCTTGCACCTTCTGCTGAAGGAATTCAAAGACATTTTTGCCTTTGAAGTGGAAGAGATGCCAGGCGTTAGCCCGGATCTCGCTGTCCACAAACTCGCCGTGGACCCCAAAAAAAAGCCCATCCGGCAAAAGAAAAGAAGCCACGGTGAGGAAAGAAGTCAGGCGGCAGCTACCGAAGTCAAAAAGCTGCTAGACGCCAGGTTCATTCGGCCCTGCAACTTTCCCGACTGGGTGGCCAATGTGGTCCTGGTTAAGAAACCGAATGGGACCTGGCGCATGTGTGTTGATTACACAGACCTCAACAAGGCGTGTCCAAAGGACAGTTACCCGCTTCCAAAGATCGACAGTCTGGTCGATTCTACAGTCGGTCACGCCTTGATGAGCTTTATGGATGCCTACTCTGGCTTCCATCAGGTACCCCTGTGGAAAAAGGATCAAGAGAAGACGACCTTCGTCACTGATCAGGGGTTATTCTGTTATACTGTGATGCCGTTTGGTTTGAAAAATGCGCCTGCCACTTTCCAACGGATGATTAATACGGTCTTCATTAATCAAATTGGGAGGAATGTGGAGGCGTACATTGATGACATGATAGTCAAATCCAAGCTACAGACGGATCACCTTTCTGATCTCCGAGAAACATTCACCACCCTCAGGCGGCATAAGGTCATGTTAAATCCAAAGAAATGCGTCTTTGGTGTTGAGTCTGGGAAGTTTCTCGGATTCCTGATTGATCAAAGGGGGATAGAGGCTAACCCTGAAAAGATACAGGCGGTGATAGACATGAAGTCACCCCGTTCTGTCAAGGAAGTTCAGAGACTCACCGGCTGTCTGGCCGCCTTGGGGAGGTTCCTCAGCCGGTCAGGCGACAAGTGCCTCTACTTCTTCCAAGCAATCAGGAAGAAGACCAGATTTGAATGGGGGGAGGATGCTGAGGCGGCATTCCAGAGGTTGAAAGAGCATTTACATTCTCTACCTAGGTTGGTGAGTCCTTTGCCTAGGAAGACGTTGTACATGTATTTAGCCGTCTCAGATCATGCCCTCAGCGTCGTTCTCCTTGCTGAGCGAGACGGCGTGCAGCTCCCGGTTTACTTCATTAGCCATGTTCTTAAAAATGCTGAACTCATCTCATTAGCCATGCCTTCAACAAACTCATCTCAGACGACATTAAGAAGAAAATAGAATGAGCCGGTGGCTTATGGGCAGAAGAGTTAATCCATGTCCTATGGGCCATCCGGACAACAGCAAAAGGGGCAACCGATGAAACCCCATTTCTCATGGTTTACGGTGCTGAAGCCGTCTTGCCCATCGAACATTACGAGCCGACTATACGAGTCATGCTATATGATGAAGAGGCAAAATGGGAAGCAATGCGCTTGGCATTGGATTCACTCCCAGAACGCAGGGGCAATGCTGCCTTGCGTCACGAGATTTACCGTCTGAGAATGACTAGAGCCTACAACAAGAAAGTACACATGCGTCTTTTGAAAGTTAACGACTTAGTGTTACGAAAAATGGAGGCAACCGGTAGGGCAAATGAGCTGGGAAAGCTAACTCCAAATTGGGAAGGCCCCTACCGGATCTATGAGGAAGTGAGAGACGACACCTACCACCTGGAAACTCCAGACGGCAGGCGCCTGCCTAGAACTTGGAATGTAGACAATTTGAAAAAGTACTACTTCTGAGAATGTAAGTTTTTTGTAAACAGTCAGTCAATTAATAAAGATTTAGAATTTGTTTGCAAAATTGTTTTGTTGCTTTTTTATTATCCGCCTGGGTAAAACTCAGACGGATTCTTCACTTACCTAACTAAGTTTGATACTTAGTAAAGGTTACATTTACTTGACCGCCTGGGTTATACTCAGATGGATCCTTTGTTTATTTACTTAAGTTTGATACTTGGTATGATTTAATAATTGCCCGTCTGACTGGGTAATACCCAGGCAGGCTTTTTGGTTTAACCAACTAAGTTCGACACTTAGTGTAAATTCACCGATTAAAAACTAAGTACAAAAACGCTTAGTGGCTATACAACCGGTCCTAAACAAGACCAAAGGCTAAAATGGCGGGATGGTTGCTCATTTTATAAAATCGCCTGTCCCAACATGGACAAAGGCGTCCGGCGACACCCCTCCGGGTGCAATCGTCGCAGAGAACAGACTATTTGTCGGTTCTACGTACCTATGAAGACGACAAAAATTGAATGACCGAATCGGTCAACTCATAGCCGTCTGACCAGAATGATTTGTGAAGAACGATCAAGTTACCGGATACCGGATGCCCTGTGGCATCAGTCGGTCACCGGATGAAGTTCTCACTTAGGTTATTTATTCCAAAATTGCACTCTCTATCCCAATTGGGGCAAAAGGGTTGTTCAATGGCTATGAAATCTCTACCAAGACGGACAAACGCCGTCTGAGTAGTGACTGGAACGCCTGTTGATGTACGGCTGTGCACTTGGTTTGGGGCAATCACTACTGTGATTGATTGACTTACAAACGCATCATGCTCTTTGCAGCATCAGGCGTTACCATGTCAATCAACCAACTCCACTTGAAACCAATCACACAGCCGTCCAGGGGCAAGGACAGCCAGGCTTTTGATAAGTTAGGCAACAAATCGCCGCATGCTTTTGATAAGTTAGGCAAAAATGAAAAATTAAAATATTCGCAAAAATTGAAATGCAAATTTAAAATGATCAAAACCGACTCAGTCGGTGCATTTCATTAAAGTCCACCCAACCAAACGGTTGTGATGGATCGAATGTTAACCGGACCCCGTCCGGGAGAAAGAGAAATTGTTAATTAACCCGGCTCCTTAGCCGGTAAATACAAATATACTTGGCACGCCGGCCGGAAAAACAAGTTTTGGCATACTGCCGCTGAATAAATAAAAGAAAAGATAAAAAACAGAGATTGGCATACTGCCGCTGAAAGGTCACTACTTGCCTGCAGACGGTGCCTCCTGGTCCTCCTCCTCATCATCTGAGGGTATCTCTTGTGCTTCACCCGGACCAGGTAGCTGAGGCACGGGGGGCTCATTGTTGGCTTTAACCCAGGCGTCGAAGGACTCAAGCTCTGGCTCACCCTTCTTTCTCAAGTACACCACGTCCTCGGCGTACCTGTGAGCCAGTGCCCAGACGCCATAATCCGTGTCTGGGTACAAGACAGCCCAGGCGATGTTCATTCGGGCATCATTGTCAGCGTCACTCTCAGCAACTAGACGGTTTTGCTCCGCCTCCAGGGTTGCTGCAAAGTTTATCTGAGCCTGATCAACCTCCTTCTCCAGCTTCTCAACCTTGGTCTTCAGGTTGGTGTTCTCTTTAGAAACACCCTGAAGTGTGCCAAGGTCCGCCTGAGCCTTCTTGAGCTCCTCATTAGCCTTCTTGGCGCTCTCATCTGCCTATTTCTGGGCTTCCTCCGCCTTCTTCTGGGTCGTCTCAGCATCGCCCGCCTGCAGGTTGGCCGTCTTCAGATCCGCCTCCGGCTGCTGGATTCTAGACGCCTGTGTCATTATGATTGCTTTAGGTTCAAGTTCATTTACGATAGTGGAGTGTAAAGTAATATTATCAGCATCTGTGGCGGACTTCTTGGCCCTTTTTACCTCTTCCCGTTTGCGGGAATAAGGACGTTTGAGCCCGTCCACCCGCAGCATAGCCTGCAAAAAAGCAAGCGGTGTGAGTATTGCAGGCGGGATAAAACACTTGGAAAAAATAAATTGAATTGACAAGTTTCTTACCTCAGCCAGAATGGGATAGAATGCGTGCCAAATTGAACGTCTCTATCCCAGGGATATTGTCTTTATCCCTCTTCCGGACGACGTCAAGCATGGCCTTGGCATGCTTCTAGACGTCTGGCCATCGGGGAGATTGATCTGCACCACAATCAAGCATGAGTGCGAAACTAAGGCAGCACCTATTTGTTGCCGACCGTCTGAAGATGACGTCTGTTGAGAGTGGGATTTCACCCGCAAAGGCCACCCCAGCTCAAGCGGGAATTCAAAAGGGTTCTTACCTTCAGAGCCAGCCAAGCGGGAACCGCTCGCAGGCATGGTGAACCCCCCGGTCGCTGTTACGGGGTTAACGAGGTCGAGGCCTAGGCTGCCGCCTACCCTCTCGATTCGCCCCGCTATCCGTAATTGTTGATTCCCGGCTGAGGTGCCAGGAGTTGAGGCGGAGGCGGATTTCTTCGATTTGTTGAGAACGGAGGGGGTCTCCTCCCTAGCCCATTTGAGTTGCTTCTCAAACGTCTTTCCAACCTCTCCCCCCTGCAAAAATAACCAAGTTAAGGTCGTCATCCGGGAAAAATAGTCCTTAAGACCAAATTAAGAAAGGGTCAGGCGTTTATTACCTTGGCCTTGACCTCAGCCGCAGCTTTTTCTACAAGCTGTTTGCGGATGAGTGCAGAGGATCGCTGGGGAGTCTTCTCTGTTGGAAACATGTTTAAAGCTTCTTCTGCAAAAAAGAAAGAAATCGATTAGTATCATAAATCAAATCTGGTACAAAAGCACTACAGACGGATATAAACTCAGGCGCATACGTTTGGTAAACATGTGCCCTATCCCGCAGGCGGCTAGGAAGCACTCATCCCTGAACCAGGCGCTTTTGGGGATCCAGTTCTTGGGAACTTGTATTGTTTCCCTGGTTGACAAGGTCGCGTCTGTGAGGCCGAAAAAGTCCGCCTTAATTATCTTGTCAAAATCCTCCTCAGGGATCCGGGGAAGAGCGCACTTCCGGCCCATCAGGTTGGGTTTCTTATTATATTGGCGGAATTCATAATTCTCCCGCCTGTTGGGAGCCGACATCAGGTAGAACCTGTGCTTCCAGGCGTCAAATTTGGAGACCTTGTCCAAGGTTATCATGTATTGAGGATGCGTGGTTAGAGTGTACCACGCCCTCCAGCCGCTTGGGCTTCGGCTGAGATAGTGCATACTAGCAAAAGCTTCCCAGCCGGGGTTGAGCTCCTAAAATTTGCAGGCGGCAACGTACCCCAAAATATTTGTCCAAGAGTTGGGGGTAAGTTGCCAGACCCCGAGGCCGGAGCCTCTCAATTCCTTCACCGCCTGGTGAAGGGGAAAGCGGAGACCAGCCTTGAACGCCGCCTCATAATAGCCAAAGTAGCTGTTGGCGTTCTCTTGATCATCCTCCCAGGCGATGGTGTCACTCTCAGGCGGCACCCTTATTCTATACCCGTCTCCTAACGGGTGCATTTGTGTGAAATTTTTTAAATTCTCCTCCATTTGGTGCCGGTCTTTAGCGGAGACGTGGATGTTGAAGGGGTCGTCCTTCTCTTTCCATTTCTTCCTCTCCTCCTCCTCGCTGTCCTCAAGCGGGGGCAGGTCATCGCTGCTTTCAGAGGTGGAGGCGGAGCCGCCGCTCTCCGTCTCCTCCTCATCCTGGGCCAAAGGAGCTGAGACGGCCTCATCGCCGCCTTGGTCGCATTCTTCCAAGAAGGAATCTGCGGGAGACGAAGGGGTGCGCGGAGGGGATCTCTCCAGAGCCGTTTGGTCTCCCTGACCAGACGTTTCTCCTCGGGCGTTTGGCCGCCTGAGCCTTCGCTTCGGTAATTTGGATCAGTTGTCGTCTGCATTGTCCGAGCCATTGTGTCCTGCACAGACACATAACTGGTCGGAATCCAAGGGAAAGGGTGGTCCCAACACCCCGAGACGGCACTCCCAGTCCTAGACTCAGCCGTCCCTGGTGACCGGCTGGACCCTAACCTAGGTTGTGCCGTGTGTGTTAGTGATGCATCCATTTAATGCAAGAAATATGTACAAGTAGTGAAAAAAGAAAAAGAGCTGAGAAAGGCAGAGACGGTACCTTTTGATGTAATATCTGGAACTAGGCGGGTCCGGCTGGGTCGATGGAAAACGAGCTTTCTTGCTTGCGCCTAACTTAAACGGATGACTTCTGCTCTCAAAGTTTTCTCTCTAGAAATTTTTTGTAAACGTACAAAATTATGAGGGTAAAACGACTATATATAGAGGGTAAATACAGGAGCATTTCCGTAATTTACTCGGAAGGTGAACGGTTACTTCTTTATGGTAAAATTACCAACAACCGGAGCGTGACACATGTCACAGATGCAACGTGGCGTGCCACGTCACATATGTGAGGGGCAAATGTTTAGGGTAATTTTACCCCGCCACGTGGTCCAATCAGAAGATGACACGTGTCAGCCCCAGTGACAGGGTAAAGTCGTATCTCCTAATAAAAAATAATTACCTAAATCTCTAACTAAAGTAGATAGGGAAGTAGGGTCGAACTCCACAGGGAAACAGGTCTTTTTTAATTCTAATTAATTATTATAATCTAAATTATTTAAGTAACCAATATTTATAATTGAGTAAGAAACTAAACTACAAAGAATAGGAATAGGGAGAAAACAATATATAAAAGGATCTAGGGCATAGGTTCACCAATAAATAATACTCCAGGGTAAAACATAGTAATCAATCATTGACATTGCATAAATAACATGATTAACAGGCTCTCGCAATTTATTAATCAACATAGATCTAACAGGCTCTCGCAATTTACTAGATCTAAGTTCTTATTGAAAATAGCCTTTAATATGAAATTAACATCTGCTCGATTCATCAATTTAATATTGCTATACTTTTACAAGCCGCAATTGTAAAACATTAAAACAATCCAATAAGAAATTATCATGCAATACCAATAATCAATAATAGTTAATCATCAATGCATCAATTAACCAGATTGTAAAGGGCTTTCGCTACTTATTACAATCACACAATTAATTTACCGGTATTAAATCTCATCTCTCGATTCTCGACTTAACCGTTTATAAATTAACCTGCCTATTGAAACTAGACCTAAACATAAATTCTCATCTCTCGAATCTTGAATCAATATTGTCAAACTCATGCATAAAAGATAGGCCTAATCTAGTCACAGAGCATTAAATCAATCAATAGGAAATTAATCCAGCATTGATAATTAACAACAATAAATTACCCTTTCATATTATTTATTAGATCCCCATAAACCCTAGAAATTAAACTACTCACACATATTAAAAACTAAACTAATCAAAGCAATGAAATAAGACATGATTAAAGGAATAAAATAAATAACTAAGATTAAAGGAAGAGAAATCGTTACCAAAATAAATCTGGAATTAAAGGAAAAATTAATAACAAAGGTTTAAGAGAAAAGAAATCTAAGAGAATAATTAAGAGAGTAAAGAAAAGTGAAAAAGAGAAGAAGAAGATTCTAAAATCGTATTACGGAGGAGTATTTATACTCCGTACAAAATCCTAAACTAAAACAAATTAAAACGACGTTAATCGTCAACTAATAAATACACGCGCCCGATCGGGCGCGCCTTTTTTGTCTCTAATAGCAATCTCGCGCCCCGGCCGGGCGCGTTACCGGGCGCCAGCCTTTGCTTCTCCCGCCCGGCCAGGCGCGCCTCCGGGCGCCAACCTCTTTGGCCGGGCGGCTCATTTGGGCCACTATTTGGACTTCGATTGGGCTCCAATTCTTCGGGCCAATCTGGGTTTCCTCTTTGGGTCTTGAATACTCGGTCTAAATGCCCCGGTATCACCTATACCGAGCCCTTAATCACCGGTTCGATGGCTCTAACCGGCCCTGGGCTATAAACTCTGGTCGTGCTTCTCCAATGTTCGTGATTGCTTCAAAATATCTCGGGAAAATACTCCAAAAGCAAAAATCCCTGCAAAAGTCAACCAAATCTACGAAAACACTAGAAAACACCAATTAGTAATAAAAGTGGCTCTAAAGAGCCAAAAACACTACTAATTATGACCAAGGGACGGGGGTAAAATATTATATAAAATAGACACATCAAACTCCCCAAGCCAAACCTTTGCTTGTCCCTAAGCAAAGATCTCATCAATGAAACAATAAATATACTTCACCTCTAAAGTAAAAATCAAGCACAAACGATCCAGGTTAAATCAAATAAACATGCTTCAAAGTCAACCAATCAAATCCATCTAATTACCAATCTTCCCTAACAATTGTCAAATAGAGCAAACCACAAGAGCATATAGAATTCAAGACTAGTGCTCACACACTCGACTCTCATTTTTGTGGCGAGTAAAAGATGTACTCGATCGCTCTCCATCCAACCCCTTTATGTGAACAATGCCCTCCCAACTCACACTCTCGTGTGTATAAAAACAATATACGCTCAATCTTACTAGTCGACTCGAAATATGCCAAATCATAACTTGCATTGATAAACAACACTTTCACATTCATACAATTATATGCACAAAAGTCGGAAGGTCTTTAAAAGCTTGTAATGTAAGGCTAGGGTAAAGGGTAGGATAAATTTGGAAATAAGTGAGAGAAAAGTTATGCTTAAAGGAGCCATATCCTAATAAAACCCATGATCAAAATAAATAATGATCATACATCTCCTACATAACCAACTCTAACATCAACCAAATATACTCCAATCATAATAAACAATCCCAACACTTACAATTTCACTCATAAAAAATATAATAATGAAGAAATAGAGTGAATAAACAAACTTTATTTCCCAAACTTGAATTTTTTCATTGAGGCTCTATTTTTTTCTTTGATCAACCTCCAACTAGAACATTTGAACATTTTTTCTATTGAAGTTCACTTATTTTTTTTTCACATTTTTTTTTCGAACTTCTCTTTATTTTTCTCATAATATCATGCTTTATTTTTTTCAAGAAAATATAACTCTCATACTCATCAAAAATAAACATGAATAACAACAAAACAACTTCTCAAATCCCACCCAAATTATGCAAATAATAAGCACGCTACAAACTCCCTCACCTCACTCACTAATAGCTCCCCCAAGCCAAGCTTGGGACTAATAACCAATGGGGCAAAATAGGCTTGTAATGTGGCTAATAAACAACAAAAAAGTCAAGGCAACAACATGGGTATCAAGAAGGGGACAAATGTATCTACAATCATCTAGAGGCTACCTAAAAGAACAAATGCCTTCGTCCTCCTCAATGTGTATTATAATGAATCATATAAACATTACTTATAGTTGCAAACCAATACTCAAATTCATTGACATACCAGGAATTATGGAACTATCACACATTCCTTACCAAATCAACTAGTCAAGCACTATATTCACAAGTAGTTGGACAAAATTAACGCAATTTAAGGTTTCAAGACAATCAAACATCAAATCATGTTCAACTAATCCACAATATTTATCATCAAATACCAGGAATCAAAAACAATTTTCTCAAGTAAGGGGCACAGGGAAGCATAATTTATAATTCATTGGAACGTATTTTTGAATTTTTTTATTTTTCAAATTTTTTTGTATTTTTCATATATAAGAAACCAATAAAAACTACACTAGGAAAGCAAGAAATCTAACCTAAGAAAACACACCAAAAATAAAAGAAAAGAGAAAAAGAAAAATACCAAACCAAAATCTCCCCAAGCCAGAATCAGACAATGTCCTCATTGGCTCGGAAACTAGCCCAGCATAGCTAGTCCTCATCATCCTCGTCCATCGAGCCGAAACCCGCACCTCCACTGCCACCTGCACCACAAGAGCTACCACCAAAAATAATCAGCGTGAAAAGTCCCCCCCGCCGGTCCCCGAAAGGAATGTCCTGCCTGTACCCGAAGAAAGAAGAATAGCCAGTGTAAATACCACGGGCAGTGGGATCCCTATCGTATCCCTGGGGTGGGGGCTGAAACCAGTCAGGGTGAATAGCGTCGTCGGGAATGTTGCCCCGACGAGCATAATCATCGTACATAGGGTAGAGAGCTCTACCCTGGTTCCTCTCTAGACACCCTAACCTCTGGTCTAAGGAGCCTACCATCCTCATAAGGTCAGTATGCGAATGCTCGATACGGCATAGGGCCTGACCTATACTATGAAGATCCCAAACTGGGTCAGAGTCAACATGAGGGACGAAATGGGACATACGAGGTGGAGAGAAAGCCACCTCGGGCTGAGGCTGGGGTGGTGGAACTGGTGGTGCCTGCCCCTAGCGTTGGCAACTAAAGCATCATAAGTGTAAAGAAAGTTTCCCTGGGGGAAAGGCGGTCAAGTCTGGACTGGGTAGGGGAAAAATGGGCAAAGGTTGCTCGTTCCCAGTCCGGATACACCAAAAGGGTGTCTGCTCGCTATCCGGTCTAACCCACCCCACATCCTCAAAATACCTAGCAGTCATGTAGGTATCCGGTCCGCAGTTGGTCAGCTGGTGGGGTCCGTCTACTACAAAACTGGCCTTTTTCACCGCTATTCGAGTGATAAGGCCACCTAAACGGATAGGAGACTTGGAAGTGGTGCTGGCTGTGGCATGCCTACTCAAATGGTGAACTATAAAACCTGCCTATGTTCAATTTCCCGAACCCGTATACATAGTGTCCTATGACAGCTAGTTCGTTAGTTTGAGCGTTATGAGGCTCGGCCCTACTAAAAAAACACAAACCCGCAAATCTTTGCCAGATTTTTGGACAGGGTGGTGAATAGGTTTGGTACTAGCATGTTGGGGGTCGGGGGCAGGTAAACCAGTCAAAGCATAATATAAGTCACCCATTTTATAGTCTGCATGCCACTGGTGAGATAATTCAGAATTTAATTCAAAATTTTTACAAAATTCAACAAAAGTTAAACTGATATTTCTATTATTTGACCTGAAAAATAAATTAGGCCCATTCCTACTACTAACAACATGAAAAGTGGACAGGAATTCACATGTAAGTTCTCGGTATGTAGGATAATACATGTCAACAAATTTTCTCATGCTAATATCATTCAAAAATCGTTTAACAAAATCGTACAAACCAAATGATTCTAAGGTAGGGCGGTGTAACCACCGAGAAGGAATTACCTCACGACCGACCAAATGCTCCAATCGTTCCTTTTGTTCTCGGCTCACGATCCGGATCGTCGGCCAATACGGGAGCTGCAAGTCTGGGTCGTACTCCTCCCTCGAACTGGAGCTCCTACAAAAATGGACCTAGCCCTCTTTGATGCCATGTTCAAGAAATGGGTTTAAAATTTTGTGAATTAAAACTGAAAATTTTTTGTATGAAAGTGAAGAGGGTGAAGAGAGGATCACAAATATGTAAAGAGTTTTGAATTTGGATAAGAAATGAAGGAGAAATCTTAGAGAGAAGTTAGAGAAAATTTGAGTTTTAGAGAGAGAGAGTAATGGGGGAAAGAAGAAATGGAGAAAGAAAGTAGAAAAGGGGAATAAAAAGACACGGAACCTACTTGCGCCGGTCGGGCGGTCTGTGCTATTTTGTGAGTTCGTTCTCGCGCTCGTCGGGCGATCTGATACGCCACTTATTCGTAACCTCTCGCGCCCGGTCAGGCGATCAAATGACTTTAATTCTTCTTGCTCTCGCGCCCGGTGGGGCGCCAGTCGCCCAATCGGGCGATTTTTTAGTCCAAAATTTTCGCCCTTCTCGCGCCCGGTCGGGCGAGGCTTGCCGATCGGCGGACAAATTAGTCCGTATACGACGAATTTTGCGCCCGGTCGGGCGAAATTACTTTATTTTTGAACCTTGCTCTCGCGCCCGGTCGGGCGAGCTTCGCCGATCGGGCCGAGGCTAAATTGTCCAATCGATATTTTCTTCTTTTCTCCAAAATTTGGCTAACTCTTTCCTTCAAACCTTTACAAACACTCATAAAACTCATTAAATTCCCTCAACTCTCCTCTCATAAGAAAAGAAAAGAAAAACTAGTCTAAAAAGCATTAAAAATACGGGTTGCCTCCGCAAAGCGCTGGTTTATCAAGGTCCCGCACGACCTTCTTACAAGTACAATTTCGAGGACCCTTGGCGTAACGCTTGATCGGTGGTTTCACACCGGTCTAGCGATGTTTAAGCTGCGATGCGGCTTCCTGACATAACATGTGGGACGCCAAGTCGCCTTAT
This sequence comes from Chenopodium quinoa, assembly GCF_001683475.1. NCBI lineage: Eukaryota > Viridiplantae > Streptophyta > Magnoliopsida > Caryophyllales > Amaranthaceae > Chenopodium > Chenopodium quinoa. The sequence continues at coordinate 5,586 of NW_018743428.1, read as the reverse complement.
CTGGTGGATCCTCCTTGGCTTGGACTGGGGATCTTCAATGCTACGCACTAAAAACCCTTCTTCGATCGAATGTTGCTTCAAATTGTCATTGCGTTCAACACTGCAACTCGATCTGGTGGAACACTTACCGTAGGCTCGATTGGCACAACTTAATCGATCGGTTCCACTTGTTCATCCTCGAAACCAAGACCAACATTGTGGAGTGCTCTTTCTATTGCATCGACTTCCTTCTGCATTGGTCTAATCTCACCTGAAAGTGATGCAACACAAGATACCGCCTCCAAGGGATCTTTTTCAAGAGCTTGGGGCTTGTTAGAATAATTTACAACCACATTAACATTTAAACATTTCTCCTCAGTCATGGAGCTTTTAGGGGCATTATTCAGATTAAAAACAACTTTATCATCCCCTACTGATAGTGTTAACTTACCACTTCGTACATCTATGATTGCTCCTGCAGTGTTAAGGAATGGTCTACCCAAAATAATTGGGGTTTGCATATCCTCAGCCATATCAAGAACAACAAAATCTACAGGTATGTAAAATTTACCTACTCTAACGGGGACATCCTCTAAAACACCTAAGGGGTATTTGAAAGAACGGTCGGCCATTTGTAGAGTTATATTGGTAGCTTTTAATCACCCATATTCAACTTAGAACACACAGATAATGGCATGACGCTAACACTAGCACCCAAATCACATAATGCATTATCAATCAAGAGATTGCCAATATGACAAGGGATAGAAAAACTACCCGGATCTTTTAATTTAGGTGGAGACTTATTTTGAAGTACGGCACTACACTCTGCAGTGAAAGCTACTGTCTCTACCTCACTAATAGACTTTTTCTCGTCAAAATTTCTTTCATAAATTTTGCATATGAGGGGATTTGTGTGATCAATTCAGTAAGGGGAACTGTTACCTTCAAATCTTTAACCACCTCCAGGAACTTACCAAACTGCTTATCCAAATTTATCTTCAATTGACGATTGGGGAAAGGAAGTTTGATGATTGGCTTTGGAGCATTATTATTCTTGTTTGGAGTAGCCACCTTCTCTGGAGTTGTACCCTGCAATGTAGAATTAGATATGTTAGTATTATCCTTTAGCCCTGCAGGGCTATCAACTACATTGTTTGGTTTAATGGAATCAAGATTAGCATATTTAATAAAACAGGTTCATCAACTCTGGGAAAAAGAGCCCTTCATAGTTTGAACCACTCCTTAGAGTAATTGCAAATGCTTGATCCGTAGGCCTAGTGGGCTGTGCCGGCAAGGCTCCCTGTTGGCGGGCTTGTAGAGTAGCAAAGAGTTGCGCAATTTGATTATCTACAATTTTATTATGCGCTAGAATTTGATCAATTGTCGCATCTCTGCTCTCCATGTGCTTTTGCATATTGACCAACATTGCTCTAATTTCCGCCAGAGAAGGGTCGGAAGATGAGGAGGGTTGTTGTGGTTGGTTCTTCTGGCTAGCATTGGGATGATAATATTTCTGCTGCTGTTGCTGTGGCGCCTGTGGTTCTTGTGGTGGTGGATTTTGAACATTAGTGCTCCGGTAGGAAAGGTATGGATGATTCCGATACCCAGGATTGTAAGTGTTGGAGTATGGGTTATTCTGCCTATAAGCTTGGAAGGCATTAACTTGCTCCACGGAACTCCTGCAATCCTGCTCCCAATGACCTACAATACCACAATTTTCACAAAAAGCCTCATTAGAATTATTATTAATCGCAGAAACATTAGCTACATTAGCAGTGCTCAGATTATCTAATTTTTGGCAAATAGAGGTCAGTTGAGCTTGCAAAAAGGATACAGAGTCGACACTATGTTCCCCTTGTTAGCAAATCCTCTGGGATTCCATATTGGGAATTGTTATCGCCATGTCTTCAATAACCTGACCTGCATCATCAACATTAAGATTCATAAATCTCCCACTAGCTGCAGAGTCTAAAATTATTCTAGAAGAATTTCCAATGCCGTTATAAAAGGCTTGGATTAACTGCCATTGTGCTAAATTATGGTGAGGGCATTCTCTTTGTAGGTCCTTGAACCTCTCCCAAGCCTCATATAAAGACTCATCGGCTTCTTGGGCAAAGTTCTGAATCGCTCCGTAGTACTGCTGTTCTCTCTGCAGGATAATACTTGTTATAGAAATTCAAAACAAGAGTTTCCCATTCAGTTATACCAAGTGTAGTTCTATTTAAGCCATTAAACCACAATTTAGCTTTTCCAGTTAAAGAGAAGGGAAAGAGAATCTCCCTGATTTGGTCTTGAGTGACCCCGGCTTGCCTGATGGTGTTGCAATATTGACAATAGTCGGCAATGTGAAGATTCGGGTCTTCACCCTTGGCTCCACTGAATTGCTTCCTCTCTATCATCGTTATAAATTGAGGTTTAATTTCAAATTGAACCCCATCAAGAGCCGGAGTAGGGGTGAGATGTGGAAAATCCGTAAGCTTTGGTTGTGAATAATCACTAAGCTTCTTTGGAGCCGTCATCTCTGATTCTGCGTCTGATGATGCCTCTAAATCGCTGGAATCAGTTGGAGGGTCGCGGTGATTATTGTTATTATCCAGGATTTGCTTGTAGAAATTTTTCTGTCTATGAAAGGAACGTTCGATCTCAGGATCGAATGGGATGTAACCTGATCTGGAACACCTGGGCATAAACAAAAAAAAGAAGCAAATGTGAGATTTGTCTCAGAGAACTAACGCTCTCTGAGACAAAAGAAATAATCTAGACTACAAAAACAATCAGAAAAAAAAAATAAAACCGTTTCCCGGCAACGGCGCCAAATTTTGACAGGGTAAAGTCGTATCCCCTAATCAAAAATAATTACCTAAATCTCTAACTAAAGTAGATAGGGAAGTAGGGTCGAACTCCACAGGGAAACAGGTCTTTTTAATTCTAATTAATTATTATAATCTAAATTATTTAAGTAACCAATATTTATAATTGAGTAAGAAACTAAACTACAAAGAATAGGAATAGGGAGAAAACAATATATAAAAGGATCTAGGGCATAGGTTCACCAATAAATAATACTCCAGGGTAAAACATAGTAATCAATCATTGACATTGCATAAATAACATGATTAACAGGCTCTCGCAATTTATTAATCAACATAGATCTAACAGGCTCTCGCAATTTACTAGATCTAAGTTCTTATTGAAAATAGCCTTTAATATCAAATTAACATCTGCTCGATTCATCAATTTAATATTGCTATACTTTTACAAGCCGCAATTGTAAAACATTAAAACAATCCAATAAGAAATTATCATGCAATACCAATAATCAATAATAGTTAATCATCAATGCATCAATTAACCAGATTGTAAAGGGCTTTCGCTACGTATTACAATCACACAATTAATTTACCGGTATTAAATCTCATCTCTCGATTCTCGACTTAACCATTTATAAATTAACCTGCCTATTGAAACTAGACCTAAACATCAATTCTCATCTCTCGAATCTTGAATCAATATTGTCAAACTCATGCATAAAATATAGGCCTAATCTAGTCACAGAGCATTAAATCAATCAATAGGAAATTAATCTAGCATTGATAATTAACAACAATAAATTACCCTTTCATATTATTTATTAGATCCCCATAAACCCTAGAAATTAAACTACTCACACATATTAAAAACTAAACTAATCAAAGCAATAAATAAGACATGATTAAAGGAATAAATAAATAACTAAGATTAAAGGAAGAGAAATCGTTACCAAAAATAAATCTGGAATTAAAGGAAAATTAAGAACAAAGGTTTAAGAGAAAAGAAATCTAAGAGAATAATTAAGAGAGTAAAGAAAAGTAAAAGAAGAAGAAGAAGATTCTAAAATCGTATTACGGAGGAGTATTTATACTCCGTACAAAATCCTAAACTAAAACAAATTAAAACGACGTTAATCGTCAACTAATAAATACACGCGCCCGATCGGGCGAGGCACCGCCTTTTTTTTCTCTAATAGCAATCTCGCGCCCCCGGGCGCGTTACGGGCGCCAGCCTTTGCTTCTCCCGCCCGGCCGGGCGCGCCTCCGGGCGCCAGCCTCTTTGGCCGGGCGGCTCATTTGGGCCACTATTTGGACTTCGATTGGGCTCCAATTCTTCGGGCCAATCTGGGTTTCCTCTTTGGGTCTTGAATACTCGGTCCAAATGCCCCGGTATCACCTATACCGAGCCCTTAATCACGGTTCGATGGCTCTAACCGGCCTGGGCTATAAACTCTGGTCGTGCTTCTCCAATGTTCGTGATTGCTCCAAAATATCTCGGGAAAATACTCCAAAAGCAAAAAATCCCTGCAAAAGTCAACCAAATCTACGAAAACACTAGAAAACACCAATTAGTAATAAAAGTGGCTCTAAAGAGCCAAAAACACTACTAATTATGACCAAGGGATGGGGGTAAAATATTATATAAAATAGACACATCACCCAAGATGGGCCAAGGTGGACCTATTCCTTCTTGACACGTGTCACTCCAGAAACTTGGGGGAAATGACGGCCTTCAGGCCCAAATCCCGGGAAAGCCGCAAAGCGGCGCAGCCCACCAATGATTAGGGTTCAGTGACCTAATCAGGGGAACAAATCCCAAAGACCCTATAAATAGGGAGATGTCCCTCTTTTTGAGGGTACGTTTTACCATTTATTACACTTGCATTCTCTCACATCAGAGAAAACCTGAGCTTGGAATCCGAGCAGATACCCACCTAAATTCCGTCCTCTTTATTCCTTTTCAAGTTACTAACTTGACCGTCGGAGGCGGAGCTCCAAACACCCAGAGACTCGTTATTTTGCAGGTACAGCTCAGCCGGATCAGACTTCGTGTTGTAACTCTCCCAAGGGACAAAAACACCCAAAACAAAAACCGTCATACTAAACAAAAAAAAATGTTCACAATTGCATCAAATTTGGGTGACTCAATTTCTCCTGTATCAAGTATCAATTACTTTTTTGACGAGAGAAAAAGGATTTCATCAATGAAATATAGCGAAATGGCACTTACAAACAATTCCTAGAAAATCTAAAATTCCAACACAAGTACAAATCACTATAGAACTAGTTACATCGCAGAGTCGATCAACGATCGCCTTAATAAAAACTTTATCTGAAGCAATACAATCTGTGAGTTAGCACTAATTTGGCTTGAGATCCACGGATGAGTATTGTTTGGGTGAAAAAACACATATGATCTTCTAGATACTTTAGGAGACTATGAAACCTTAAATTTTCAAACTTTAGCACACGAACAAACAAAGAAAATATTCCTAATTGAATAAACACCATCATAAAGATGGGATCCATTTTATTGAAAGCAATTAAAAAGTTTTTTGTAGGGCTCACCACCAGTAAAAACACCGGTGGAAGCTCCTACAAAAATTTACAATTGAGATCAGAAGAAAAGAGATGAAAGAGAATGAGAGAAAGGAAAAGAGTGAAGGAAAATCATCAAAAAAAAAAGAAGGAATAATCTAGCAATGGAGGCTAGGAAAACCCTCCCTAGAGGGAGAGAAAACCTAAGTATCAATTTACATATAAGGTAAATTTATATCTGTATATATCCGGAAAA
>NW_018743427.1:0-53551 GCF_001683475.1 Chenopodium quinoa | reverse complement strand
AATCAAATAAAAGTAAAATACATTCTACAAAGCTAATTGAATCAAATGAAAGTCAAACACATTCAAACAAAGCCTTTTATATCAAATGAAAGTCAAACACATTCAAAAAAAGCTTTTTATTTAAATGAAAGTCAAACACATTCAAACAAAGTTATATAAATCAAATGAAAGTGAAATGCATTCTACAAAGCAAATTGATATAAATGAAATCAAACACATTCAAACAAAGCTATTTGAATCAAATGAAAGTCAAACACATTCAAACAAAGCTATTTGAATCAAATGAAATTCAAATACATTCTACAAAGCTAATTGAATCAAATGAAAGTCAAACACATTCAAACAAAGATTTTGAATCAAATCAAAGTCAAATACATTCTAAAAGCTAATTGAATCAAATGAAAGTCAAACACATTCAAATAAAGCTATTTGAATCAAATGAAAGTCAAATACATTCTACAAAGCTAATTGAATCAAATGAAAGTCAAACACATTCAAATAAAGCTATTTGAATCAAAGGAGAGTAAATACATTCTACAAAGCTAATTGAATCAAATGAAAGTCAAACACATTTAAATAAAGCTATTTGAATCAAATGAAAGTCAAGTACATTCTACAAAGCTAATTGAATCAAATGAAAGTCAAACACATTCAAATAAAGCTATTTGAATCAAATGAGAGTCAAATAAATTCAAACAAAGCTAATTAAATCAAATAAAAGTAAAATACATTCTACAAAGCTAATTGCATCAAATAAAAGTCAAACACATTCAAACAAAGCCTTTTAAATCAAATGAAAGTCAAACACATTAAAAAAAAAACCTTTTTAATTTAAATGAAAGTCAAACACATTCAAACAAAGCTATGTAAATCAAATGAAAGTGAAAAGCATTCTACAAAGCAAATTGTATTAAATGAAATTCAAACACATTCAAACAAAGCTATTTGAATCAAATGACAGTCAAATACATTCTACAAAGCTAATAGAATCAATTGAAAGTCAAAACACATTCAAACAAAGCTATTTGAATCAAATGAAAGTCAATTACATTCTACAAAGCTAATTGAATCAAATGAAAGTCAAACACATTCAAACAAAGCTAATTGAATCAAATGAAAGTCAAACACATTCAAACAAAGCTATTTTAATTAAATGAATGTCAAATACATTCTACAAAGCTAATTGAATCAAATGAAAGTCAAACACATTCAAACAAAGCTATTTGAAGAAAATGAAAGTCAAATACATTCTACAATGCAAATTGAGACAAATGAAAGTCAAACACAGTCAAACAAAGTTATTTGACTCAAATGAAAGTCAAATACATTCTACAAAGCTAATTGAATCAAATGAAAGTCAAATACGTTCTACAAAGCTCATTGTATCAAATGAAAGTCAAACGCAATCAAATAAAGCTATTTGAGTCAAATGAAAGTCAAACACATTCAAACAAAGTTGTTTAAATTAAATGAAAGTGAAATGAATTCTACAAAGCTAATTGAATCAAATGAAAGTTAAACGCATTCAAACAAAGCTATTTGAATCAAATGAGAGTCAAATACATTCTACAAAGCTAATTGGATCAAATGAAAGTCAAACACATTCAAACAAAGCTAATTGAATCAAATGAAAGTCAAATACATTCAACAAAGCTAATTGAATCAAATGAAAGTCAAATACATTCTACAAAGCTAATTGAATCAAATGAAAGTCAAACACATTCAAATAAAGCTATTTGAATCAAATGAAAGTCAAATACATTCTACAAAGCTAATTGAATCAAATGAAAGTCAAACACATTCAAACAAAGCTATTTGAATCAAAAGAGAGTCAAATAAATTCAATCAAAGCTAATTAAATCAAATAAAAGTAAAATACATTCTACAAAGCTAATTGCATCAAATAAAAAGTCAAACACATTCAAACAAAGCCTTTTAAATCAAATGAAAGTCTAACACATTCAAACAAAGCCTTTTAAATCAAATGAAAGTCAAACACATTCAAAAAAAAGCTTTTTAATTTAAAATGAAAGTCAAACACATTCAAACAAAGCTATATAAATCAAATGAAAGTGAAATGCATTCTACAAAGCAAATTGAATTAAATAAAATTCAAACACATTCTAACTAAGCTATTTGAATCAAATGACAGTCAAATACATTGTACAAAGCTAATTGAATCAATTGAAAGTCAAACACATTCAAACAAAGCTATTTGAATCAAATGAAAGTCAAACACATTCAAACAAAGCTATTTTAATTAAATGAATGTCAAATACATTCTACAAAGCTAATTGAATCAAATGAAAGTCAAACACATTCAAACAAAGCTATTTGAAGAAAATGAAAGTCAAATACATTCTACAATGCAAATTGAAACAAACGAAAGTCAAACACAGTCAAAACAAAGTTATTTGACTCAAATGAAACTCAAATACATTCTACAAAGCTAATTGAATCAAATGAAAGTCAAACACATTCAAATAAAGCTATTTTGAATCAAATGAAAGTCGAATACGTTCTACAAAGCTAATTGTATCAAATGAAAGTCAAACGCAATCAAATAAAGCTATTTGAGTAAAATGAAAGTCAAACACATTCAAACAAAGTTGTTTAAATTAAATGAAAGTGAAATGTATTCTACAAAGCTAATTGAATCAAATGAAAGTTAAACGCATTCAAACAAAGTTATTTGAATCAAATGAGCGTCAAATACATTCTACAAAGCTAATTGAATCAAATGAAAGTCAAACACATTCAAACAAAGCTAATTGAATCAAATAAAAGTAAAATACATTCTACAAAGCTAATTGAATCAAATGAAAGTCAAACACATTCAAACAAAGCCTTTTATATCAAATGAAAGTCAAACACATTCAAAAAAAGCTTTTTATTTAAATGAAAGTCAAACACATTCAAACAAAGTTATATAAATCAAATGAAAGTGAAATGCATTCTACAAAGCAAATTGATATAAATGAAATTCAAACACATTCAAACAAAGCTATTTGAATCAAATGAAAGTCAAACACATTCAAACAAAGCTATTTGAATCAAATGAAATTTAAATACATTCTACAAAGCTAATTGAATCAAATGAAAGTCAAACACATTCAAACAAAGATTTTGAATCAAATCAAAGTCAAATACATTCTACAAAGCTAATTGAATCAAATGAAAGTCAAACACATTCAAATAAAGCTATTTGAATCAAATGAAAGTCAAATACATTCTACAAAGCTAATTGAATCAAATGAAAAGTCAAACACATTCAAATAAAGCTATTTGAATCAAAGGAGAGTCAAATACATTCTACAAAGCTAATTGAATCAAATGAAAGTCAAACACATTCAAATAAAGCTATTTGAATCAAATGAAAGTCAAATACATTCTACAAAGCTAATTGAATCAAATGAAAGTCAAACACATTCAAACAAAGCTATTTGAATCAAATGAGAGTCAAATAAATTCAAACAAAGCTAATTAAATCAAATAAAAGTAAAATACATTCTACAAAGCTAATTGCATCAAATGAAAGTCAAACACATTCAAACAAAGCCTTTTAAATCAAATGAAAGTCAAACACATTCAAAAAAACCTTTTTAATTTAAATGAAAGTCAAACACATTCAAACAAAGCTATGTAAATCAAATGAAAGTGAAAAGCATTCTACAAAGCAAATTGTATTAAATGAAATTCAAACACATTCAAACAAAGCTATTTGAATCAAATGACAGTCAAATACATTCTACAAAGCTAATAGAATCAATTGAAAGTCAAACACATTCAAACAAAGCTATTTGAATCAAATGAAAGTCAATTACATTCTACGAAGCTAATTGAATCAAATGAAAGTCAAAACACATTCAAACAAAGCTAATTGAATCAAATGAAAGTCAAACACATTCAAACAAAGCTATTTTAATTAAATGAATGTCAAATACATTCTACAAAGCTAATTGAATCAAATGAAAGTCAAACACATTCAAACAAAGCTATTTGAAGAAAATGAAAGTCAAATACATTCTACAATGCAAATTGAGACAAATGAAAGTCAAACACAGTCAAACAAAGTTATTTGACTCAAATGAAAGTCAAATACATTCTACAAAGCTAATTGAATCAAATGAAAGTCAAATACGTTCTACAAAGCTCATTGTATCAAATGAAAGTCAAACGCAATCAAATAAAGCTATTTGAGTCAAATGAAAGTCAAACACATTCAAACAAAGTTGTTTAAATTAAATGAAAGTGAAATGAATTCTACAAAGCTAATTGAATCAAATGAAAGTTAAACGCATTCAAACAAAGCTATTTGAATCAAATGAGAGTCAAATACATTCTACAAAGCTAATTGGATCAAATGAAAGTCAAACACATTCAAACAAAGCTAATTGAATCAAATGAAAGTCAAATACATTCAACAAAGCTAATTGAATCAAATGAAAGTCAAATACATTCTACAAAGCTAATTGAATCAAATGAAAGTCAAACACATTAAAATATAGCTATTTGAATCAAATGAAAGTCAAATACATTCTACAAAGCTAATTTAACCAAATGAAAGTCAAACACATTCAAACAAAGCTATTTGAATCAAAAGAGAGTCAAATAAATTCAATCAAAGCTAATTAAATCAAATAAAAGTAAAATACATTCTACAAAGCTAATTGCATCAAATAAAAGTCAAACACATTCAAACAAAGCCTTTTAAATCAAATGAAAGTCTAACACATTCAAACAAAGCCTTTTAAATCAAATGAAAGTCAAACACATTCAAAAAAAAGCTTTTTAATTTAAATGAAAGTCAAACACATTCAAACAAAGCTATATAAATCAAATGAAAGTGAAATGCATTCTACAAAGCAAATTGAATTAAATGAAATTCAAACACATTCTAACAAAGCTATTTGAATCAAATGACAGTCAAATACATTGTACAAAGCTAATTGAATCAATTGAAAGTCAAACACATTCAAACAAAGCTATTTGAATCAAATGAAAGTCAAATACATTCTACAAAGCTAATTGAATCAAATGAAAGTCAAACACATTCAAACAAAGCTAATTGAATCAAATGAAAGTCAAACACATTCAAACAAAGCTATTTTAATTAAATGAATGTCAAATACATTCTACAAAGCTAATTGAATCAAATGAAAGTCAAACACATTCAAACAAAGCTATTTGAAGAAAATGAAAGTCAAATACATTCTACAATGCAAATTGAAACAAATGAAAGTCAAACACAGTCAAACAAAGTTATTTGACTCAAATGAAAGTCAAATACATTCTACAAAGCTAGTTGAATCAAATGAAAGTCAAACACATTCAAATAAAGCTATTTGAATCAAATGAAAGACAAATACGTTCTACAAAGCTAATTGTATCAAATGAAAGTCAAACGCAATCAAATAAAGCTATTTGAGTCAAATGAAAGTCAAACACATTCAAACAAAGTTGTTTAAATTAAATGAAAGTGAAATATATTCTACAAAGCTAATTGAATCAAATGAATGTTAAACGCATTCAAACAAAGCTATTTGAATCAAATGAGAGTCAAATACATTCTACAAAGCTAATTGAATCAAATGAAAGTCAAACACATTCAAACAAAGCTAATTGAATCAAATGAAAGTCAAATACATTCAACAAAGCTAATTGAATCAAATAAAAGTACAATACATTCTACAAAGCTAATTGCATCAAATGAAAGTCAAACACATTCAAACAAAGCCTTTTAAATCAACTGAAAGTGAAACACATTCAAAAAAAGCTTTTTAATTTAAATGATAGTCAAACACATTCAAACAAAGCTATATAAATCATATGAAAGTGAAATGCATTCTACAAAGCAAATTGAATTAAATGAAAGTCAAACACATTCAAACAAAGCTAAGTGAATAAAATGAAAGTCAAACACATTCAAACAAAGCTATTATAATCGAATGAAAGTCAATTACATTCTACAAAGCTAATTGAATCAAATGAAAGTCAAACACATTCAAACAAAGCTATTTGAATCAAATGAAAGTCAAACACATTCAAACAAAGCTATTTGAATCAAATGAGAGTCAAATACATTAAAACAAAGCTAATTAAACCAAATAAAAGTCTAATACATTCTACAAAGCTAATTGAATTAAATTAAAGTCAAACACATTCAAACAAAGCTAATTGAATCAAATGAAAGTCAAACACATTCAAACAAAGATTTTGAATCGAATGAAAGTCAAATACATTCTACAAAGCTAATTGAATCAAATGAAAGTCAAACACATTTAAATAAAGCTATTTCAATCAAATGAAAGTCAAATACATTCTACAAAGCTAATTGAATCAAATGTAAGTCAAACACATTCAAACAAAGCTATTTGAATCAAATGAGAGTCAAATAAATTTAAACAAAGCTAATTGAATCAAATAAAAGTAAAATACATTCTACAAAGCTAATTGAATCAAATGAAAGTCAAACACATTCAAACAAAGCCTTTTGAAGAAAATAAAAGTCAAATACATTTTAAAAAGCAAATTGAATCAAATGAAAGTCAAACACAGTCAAACAAAGTTATTTGGTTCAAATGAAAGTCAAATACATTCTACAAAGCTAATTGAATCAAATGAAAGTCAAACAAATTCAAACAAAGTTAATTAAATCAAATAAAGGTCAAATACATTCTACAAAGCTAATTGAATCATATAAAAGTCAAACACATTCAAACAAAGCTTATTGAATCTAATGGAAGTCAAGTACATTCTACAAAGCTATTTGAATCAAATGAGAGTCAAATACATTAAAACAAAGCTAATTAAATTAAATAAAAGTCTATTACATTCTACAAAGCTAATTGAATTAAATTAAAGTCAAACACATTCAAAATAAGCTAATTGAATTTAATGAAAGTCAAACACATTCAAACAAAGCTATTTGAATCAAATGACAGTCAAATACGTTCTACAAAGCTAATTGTATCAAATGAAAGTCAAACACATTCAAACAAAGCTATTTGAATAAAATGAAAGTGAAATGCATTCTACAAAGCTAATTGAATCAAATGAAAATGAAACACATTCAAACAAAGCTATTTGAATCAAATGAGAGTCAAATACATTCAAACAAAGCTAATTAAAACAAATAAAAGTCAAATACATTTTACAAAGCTAATTGAATCTAATGAAAGTTAAACAGATTCAAACAAAGCTAATTGAATTAACTGAAAGTCAAATACATTCAACAAAGCGAATTGAATCAAATGAAAGTCAAACACATTCAAACAAAGCTAATTGAATCAAATGAAAGTCAAACACATTCAAATAAAGATTTCGTATTAAATGAAAGTCAAATACATTCTACAAAGCTAATTGAATCAAATGAAAGTCAAACACATTCAAACAAAGCTATTTCAATCAAATGAAAGTCAAATACATTCTACAAAGCTAATTGAATCAAATGAAAGTCAAACAACTTCAAACAAAGCTATTTGAATCAAATGAGAGTCAAATAAATTCAAACAAAGCTAATTAAATCAAATAAAAGTAAAATACATTCTACAAAGCTAATTGCATCAAATGAAAGTCAAACACATTCAAACAAAGCCTTTTAACTCAAATGAAAGTCAAACACATTCAAAAAAAGCTTTTTAATTTAAATGAAAGTCAAACACATTCAAACAAAGCCTTTTAAATCAAATTAAAGTCAAACACATTCAAAAAAAGCTTTTTAATTTAAATGAAAGTCAAACACATTCAAACAAAGCTATATAAATCAAATGAAAGTGAAATACATTCTACAAAGCAAATTGAATTAAATGAAATTCAAACACATTCAAACAAAGCTATTTGAATTAAATGAAAGTCAAATACATTCTACAAAGCTAATTGAATCAAATGAAAGTCTAACACATTCAAACAAAGCTAATTGAATCAAATGAAAGTCAAACACATTCAAACAAAGCTATTTTAATTAAATGAATGTCAAATACATTCTACAAAGTTAATTGAATCAAATGAAAGTCAAACACATTCAAACAAAGCTATTTGAAGAAAATGAAAGTCAAATACTTCTACAAAGCAAATTGAAACAAATGAAAATCAAACATAGTCAAACAAAGCTATTTGAATCAAATGAAAGTCAAATACATTCTACAAAGCTAATTGAATCAAATGAAAGTCAAACACATTCAAACAAAGCTAATTGAATCAAATGAAAGTCAAACACATTCAAACAAAGATATTTGAATCAAATGAGAGTCAAATACATTAAAACAAAGCTAATTAAATCAAATAAAAGTCTAATACATTCTACAAAGCCAATTGAATTATATTAAAGTCAAACACATTCAAACAAAGCTGATTGATTCAAATGAAAGTCAAACACATTCAAAAAAAGCTTTTTAATTTAAATGAAAGTCAAACACATTCAAACAAAGCTATATAAATCAAATGAAAGTGAAATGCATTCTACAAAGCAAATTCAATTAAATGAAATTAAAACACATTCAAACAAAGCTATTTGAATCAAATGACAGTAAAATACATTCTACAAAGCTAATTGAATCAATTGAAATTCAAACACATTCAAACAAAGCTATTTGAATCAAATGAAAGTCAAATACATTCTACAAAGCTAATTGAATCAAATGAAAGTCAAACACATTCAAACAAAGCTAATTGAATCAAATGAAAGTCAAACACATTCAAACAAAGCTATTTCAATCAAATGAAAGTCAAATACATTCTACAAAGCTAATTGAATCAAATGAAAGTCAAACACATTCAAACAAAGCTATTTGAATCAAATGAGAGTCAAATACATTCAAACAAAGCAAATTAAATCAAATAAAAGTCAAATACATTCTACAAAGCTAATTGAATCAAATGAAAGTCAAACACATTCAAACAAAGCTAATTGTATTAACTGAAAGTCAAATACATTCAACAAAGCGAATTGAACCAAATGAAAGTAAAACACATTCAAACAAAGCTAATTGAATCACATGAAAGTCAAACACATTCAAACAAAGATTTCGTATTAAATGAAAGTCAAATACATTCTACAAAGCAAATTGTATTAAATGAAATTCAAACACATTCAAACAAAGCTATTTGAATCAAATGACAGTCAAATACATTCTACAAAGCTAATAGAATCAATTGAAAGTCAAACACATTCAAACAAAGCTATTTGAATCAAATGAAAGTCAATTACATTCTACAAAGCTAATTGAATCAAATGAAAGTCAAACACATTCAAACAAAGCTAATTGAATCAAATGAAAGTCAAACACATTCAAACAAAGCTATTTTAATTAAATGAAAGTCAAATACATTCTACAAAGCTAATTGAATCAAATGAAAGTCAAACACATTCAAACAAAGCTATTTGAATCAAATGAGAGTCAAATACATTCAAACAAAGCAAATTAAATCAAATAAAAGTCAAATACATTCTACAAAGCTAATTGAATCAAATGAAAGTCAAACACATTCAAACAAAGCTAATTGTATTAACTGAAAGTCAAATACATTCAACAAAGCGAATTGAACCAAATGAAAGTAAAACACATTCAAACAAAGCTAATTGAATCACATGAAAGTCAAACACATTCAAACAAAGATTTCGTATTAAATGAAAGTCAAATATATTCTACAAAGCAAATTGAATCAAATGAAAGTCAAACACAGTCAAACAAAGTTATTTGATTCAAATGAAAGTCAAATACATTCTACAAAGCTAATGAATCAAATGAAAGTCAAACACATTCAAACAAAGCTATTTGAATCAAATGAAAGTCAAACACATTCAAACAAAGATTTAGAATCAAATGAAAGTCAAATACATTCTACAAAGCTAATTGAATCAAATGAAAGTCAAACACATTCAAATAAAGCTATTTGAATCAAATGAAAGACAAATACATTCTACAAAGCTAATTGAATCGAATGAAAGTCAAACACATTCAAACAAAACTATTTGAATCAAAGGAGAGTCAAATAAATTCAAACAAAGCTAATTAAATCAAATAAAAGTAAAATACATTCTACAAAGCTAATTGAATCAAATGAAAGTTAAACACATTCAAACAAAGCCTTAAATCAAATGAAAGTCAAACATATTCATAAAAAAGCTTTATAATTTAAATGAAAGTCAAACACATTCAAACAAAGCTATATAAATCAAATGAAAGTGAAATGCATTCTACAAAGCAAATTGATCTAAATGAAATTCAAACACATTCAAACAAAGCTATTTGAATCAATTGACAGTCAAACACATTCTACAAAGCTAATTGAATCAATTGAAAGTCAAACACATTCAAACCAAGCTATTTGAATCAAATGAAAGTCAAATACATTCTACAAAGCTAATTGAATCAAATGAAAGTCAAACACATTCAAACAAAGCTAATTGAATCAAATGAAAGTCAAACACATTCAAACAAAGCAATTTTAATTAAATGAATGTCAAATAAATTCTACAAAGCTAATTGAATCAAATGAAAGTCAAATACATTCAAACAAAGCTATTTGAAGAAAATGAAAATCAAATACATTCTACAAAGCAAATTGAATCAAATGAAAGTCAAACACAGTCAAACAAAGTTATTTGATTCAAATGAAATTCAAATACATTCTACAAAGCTAATTGAATCAAATGAAAGTCAAACACATTTAAACAAAGCTGTTTGAATCAAATGAGAGTCAAATAAATTCAAACAAAGCTAATTAAATAAAATAAATGTAAAATACATTCTACAAAGCTAATTGAATCAAATGAAAGTCAAACACATTCAAACAAAGTCTTTTAAATCAAATGAAAGTCAAACACATTCAAAAAAAGCTTTTTAATTTAAATGAAAGTCAAACACATTCAAACTAAGCTATATAAATCAAATGAAAGTGATATGCATTCTACAAAGCAAATTGAATTGAATGAAATTCAAACACATTCAAACAAAGCTATTTGAATCAAATGACAGTAAAATACATTCTACAAAGCTAATTGAATCAATTGAAAGTCAAACACATTCAAACAAAGCTATTTGAATCAAATGAAGGTCAAATACATTCTACAAAGCTAATTGAATCAAATGAAAGTAAAAAACATTCAAACAAAGCTAATTGAATCAAATGAAAGTCAAGCACATTCAAACAAAGCTATTTTAATCGAATGAAAGTCAAGTACATTCTACAAAGCTAATTGAATCAAATGAAAGTCAAACACATTCAAACAAAGCTATTTGAATCAAATGAAAGTCAAACACATTCAAACAAAGCTATTTGAATCAAATGAGAGTCAAATACATTAAAACAAAGCTAATTAAATCAAATAAAAGTCTAATACATTCTACAAAGCTAATTGAATTATATTAAAGTCAAACACATTCAAACAAAGCTGATTGATTCAAATGAAAGTCAAACACATTAAAAAAAAGCTTTTTAATTTAAATGAAAGTCAAACACATTCAAACAAAGCTATATAAATCAAATGAAAGTGAAATGCATTCTACAAAGCAAATTGAATTAAACGAAATTCAAACACATTCAAACAAAGCAATTTGAATCAATTGAAAGTCAAACACATTCAAACCAAGCTATTTGAATCAAATGAAAGTCAAATACATTCTACAAAGCTAATTGAATCAAATGAAAGTCAAACACATTCAAACAAAGCTAATTGAATCAAATGAAAGTCAAACACATCAAACAAAGCAATTTTAATTAAATGAATGTCAAATACATTCAACAAAGCTAATTGAATCAAATGAAAGTCAAACACATTCAAACAAAGCTATTTGAAGAAAATGAAAGTCAAATACATTCTACAAAGCGAATTGAATCAAAAGAAAGTGAAACACAGAAAAACAAAGTTATTTGATTCAAATGAAAGTAAAATACATTCTACAAAGCTAATTGAATCAAATGAAAGTCAAACACATTCAAACAAAGTCTTTTAAATCAAATGAAAGTCAAACACATTCAAAAAAAGCTTTTTAATTTAAACGAAAGTCAAACACATTCAAACAAAGCTATATAAATCAAATGAAAGTGAAATGCATTCTACAAAGCAAATTGAATTAAATGAAATTCAAACACATTCAAACAAAGCTATTTGAATCAAATGACAGTAAAATACATTCCACAAAGCTAATTGAATCAATTGAAAGTCAAACACATTCAAACAAAGCTATTTGAATCAAATGAAAGTCAAATACATTCTACAAAGCTAATTGAATCAAATGAAAGTCAAACACATTCAAACAAAGCTAATTGAATCAAATGAAAGTCAAACACATTCAAACAAAGCTATTTCAATCAAATGAAAGTCAAATACATTCTACAAAGCTAATTGAATCAAATGAAAGTCAAACACATTCAAACAAAGCTATTTGAATCAAATGAGAGTCAAATACATTCAAACAAAGCAAATTAAATCAAATAAAAGTCAAATACATTCTACAAAGCTAATTGAATCTAACGAAAGTCAAACACATTCAAACAAAGCTTATTGTATTAACTGAAAGTCAAATACATTCAACAAGGCGAATTGAATCAAATGAAAGTAAAACACATTCAAACAAAGCTAATTGAATCACATGATAGTCAAACACATTCAAACAAAGATTTCGTATTAAATGAAAGTCAAATACATTCTACAAACCTAATTGAATCAAATGAAAGTCAAACACATTCAAATAAAGCTATTTGAATCAAATGAAAGTCAAATACATTCTACAAAGCAAATTGAATCAAATGAAAGTCAAACACAGTCAAACAAAGTTATTTGATTCAAATGAAAGTCAAATACATTCTACAAAGCTAATTGAATAAAATGAAAGTAAAACACATTCAAACAAAGCTATTTGAATCAAATGAAAGTCAAACACATTCAAACAAAGATTTGGAATCAAATGAAAGTCAAATACATTCTACAAAGCTAATTGAATCAAATTAAAGTCAAACACATTCAAATAAAGCTATTTGAATAAAATGAAAGACAAATACATTCTACAAAGCTAATTGAATCAAATGAAAGTCAAACACATTCAAACAAAGCTATTTGAATCAAAGGAGAGTCAAATAAATTCAAACAAAGCTAATTAAATCAAATAAAAGTAAAATACATTCTACAAAGCTAATTGAATCAAATGAAAGTCAAACACATTCAAACAAAGTCTTTTAAATCAAATGAAAGTCAAACACATTCAAAAAAAGCTTTTTAATTTAAATGAAAGTCAAACACATTCAAACAAAGCTATATAAATCAAATGAAAGTGAAATGCATTCTACAAAGCAAATTGATCTAAATGAAATTCAAACACATTCAAACAAAGCTATTCGAATCAAATGACAGTAAAATACATTCCACAAAGCTAATTGAATCAAATGAAAGTCAAACACATTCAAACAAAGCTAATTGAATCAAATGAAAGTCAACCACATTCAAACAAAGCTATTTCAATCAAATGAAAGTCAAATACATTCTACAAAGCTAATTGAATCAAATGAAAGTTAAACACATTCAAACAAAGCTATTTGAATCAAATGAGAGTCAAATACATTCAAACAAAGCAAATTAAATCAAATAAAAGTCAAATACATTCTACAAAGCTAATTGAATCTAATGAAAGTCAAACACATTCAAACAAAGCTAATTGTATTAACTGAAAGTCAAATACATTCAACAAGGCGAATTGAATCAAATGAAAGTAAAACACATTCAAACAAAGCTAATTGAATCACATGATAGTCAAACACATTCAAACAAAGATTTCGTATTAAATGAAAGTCAAATACATTCTACAAACCTAACTGAATCAAATGAAAGTCAAACACATTCAAATAAAGCTATTTGAATCAAATGAAAGTCAAATACATTCTACAAAGCAAATTGAATCAAATGAAAGTCAAACACAGTCAAACAAAGTTATTTGATTCAAATGAAAGTCAAATACATTCTACAAAGCTAATTGAATCAAATGAAAGGCAAACACATTCAAACAAAGCTATTTGAATCAAATGAAAGTCAAACACATTCAAACAAAGATTTTGAATCAAATGAAAGTCAAATACATTCTACAAAGCTAATTGAATCAAATGAAAGTCAAACACATTCAAATAAAGCTATTTGAATTAAATGAAAGACAAATACATTCTACAAAGCTAATTGAATCAAATAAAAGTCAAACACATTCAAACAAAGCTATTTGAATCAAAGGAGAGTCAAATAAATTCAAACAAAGCTAATTAAATCAAATAAAAGTAAAATACATTCTACAAAGCTAATTGAATCAAATGAAAGTCAAACACATTCAAACAAAGCCTTAAATCAAATGAAAGTCAAACACATTAAAAAAAAAGCTTTTTTATTTTAATGAAAGTCAAACACATTCAAACAAAGCTATATAAATCAAATGAAAGTGAAATGCATTCTACAAAGAAAATTGATCTAAATGAAATTCAAACACATTCAAACAAAGCTATTTGAATCAAATGACAGTAAAATACATTCCACAAAGCTAATTGAATCAATTGAAAGTCAAACACATTCAAACAAAGCTATTTGAATCAAATGAAAGTCAAATACATTCTACAAAGCTAATTGAATCAAATGAAAGTCAAACACATTCAAACAAAGCTAATTGAATCAAATGAAAGTCAAACACATTCAAACAAAGCTATTTCAATCAAATGAAAGTCAAATACATTCTACAAAGCTAATTGAATCAAATGAAAGTCAAACACATTCAAACAAAGCTATTTGAATCAAATGAGAGTCAAATACATTCAAACAAAGCAAATTAAATCAAATAAAAGTCAAATACATTCTACAAAGCTAATTGAATCTAATGAAAGTCAAACACATTCAAACAAAGCTAATTGTATTAACTGAAAGTCAAATACATTCAACAAGGCGAATTGAATCAAATGAAAGTAAAACACATTCAAACAAAGCTAATTGAATCACATGATAGTCAAACACATTCAAACAAAGATTTCGTATTAAATGAAAGTCAAATACATTCTACAAACCTAATTGAATCAAATGAAAGTCAAACACATTCAAATAAAGCTATTTGAATCAAATGAAAGTCAAATACATTCTACAAAGCAAATTGAATCAAATAAAAGTCAAACACAGTCAAACAAAGTTATTTGATTCAAATGAAAGTCAAATACATTGTACAAAGCTAATTGAATCAAATGAAAGTCAAACACATTCAAACAAAGCTATTTGAATCAAATGAAAGTCAAACACATTCAAACAAAGATTTTGAATCAAATGAAAGTCAAATACATTCTACAAAGCTAATGGAATCAAATGAAAGTCAAACACATTCAAACAAAGCTATATAAATCAAATGAAAGTGAAATGCATTCTACAAAGCAAATTGATCTAAATGAAATTCAAACACATTCAAACAAAGCTATTTGAATCAAATGACAGTAAAATACATTCCACAAAGCTAATTGAATCAATTGAAAGTCAAACACATTCAAACAAAGCTATTTGAATCAAATGAAAGTCAAATACATTCTACAAAGCTAATTGAATCAAATGAAAGTCAAACACATTCAAACAAAGCTAATTGAATCAAATGAAAGTCAAACACATTCAAACAAAGCTATTTCAATCAAATGAAAGTCAAATACATTCTACAAAGCTAATTGAATCAAATGAAAGTCAAACACATTCAAACAAAGCTATTTGAATCAAATGAGAGTCAAATACATTCAAACAAAGCAAATTAAATCAAATAAAAGTCAAATACATTCTACAAAGCTAATTGAATCTAATGAAAGTCAAACACATTCAAACAAAGCTAATTGTATTAACTGAAAGTCAAATACATTCAACAAGGCGAATTGAATCAAATGAAAGTAAAACACATTCAAACAAAGCTAATTGAATCACATGATAGTCAAACACATTCAAACAAAGATTTCGTATTAAATGAAAGTCAAATACATTCTACAAACCTAATTGAATCAAATGAAAGTCAAACACATTCAAATAAAGCTATTTGAATATAATGAAAGTCAAATACATTCTACAAAGAAAATTGAATCAAATGAAAGTCAAACACAGTCAAACAAAGTTATTTGATTCAAATGAAAGTCAAATACATTCTACAAAGCTAATTGAATCAAATGAAAGTCAAACACATTCAAACAAAGCTATTTGAATCAAATGAAAGTCAAACACATTCAAACAAAGATTTTGAATCAAATGAAAGTTAAATACATTCTACAAAGCTAATTGAATCAAATGAAAGTCAAACACATTCAAATAAAGCTATTTGAATCAAATGAAAGACAAATACATTCTACAAAGCTAATTGAATCAAATAAAAGTCAAACACATTCAAACAAAGCTATTTGAATCAAAGGAGAGTCAAATAAATTCAAACAAAGCTAATTAAATCAAATAAAAGTAAAATACATTCTACAAAGCTAATTGAATCAAATGAAAGTCAAACACATTCAAACAAAGCCTTAAATCAAATGAAAGTCTAACACATTAAAAAAAAAGCTTTTTTATTTAAATGAAAGTCAAACACATTCAAACAAAGCTATATAAATCAAATGAATGTGAAATGCATTCAACAAAGCAAATTGATCTAAATGAAATTCAAACACATTCAAACAAAGCTATTTGAATCAAATGACAGTAAAATACATTCCACAAAGCTAATTGAATCAATTGAAAGTCAAACACATTCAAACAAAGCTATTTGAATCAAATGAAAGTCAAATACATTCTACAAAGCTAATTGAATCAAATGAAAGTCAAACACATTCAAACAAAGCTAATTGAATCAAATGAAAGTCAAACACATTCAAACAAAGCTATTTCAATCAAATGAAAGTCAAATACATTCTACAAAGCTAATTGAATCAAATGAAAGTCAAACACATTCAAACAAAGCTATTTGAATCAAATGAGAGTCAAATACATTCAAACAAAGCAAATTAAATCAAATAAAAGTCAAATACATTCTACAAAGCTAATTGAATTTAATGAAAGTCAAACACATTCAAACAAAGCTAATTGTATTAACTGAAAGTCAAATACATTCAACAAGGCGAATTGAATCAAATGAAAGTAAAACACATTCAAACAAAGCTAATTGAATCACATGATAGTCAAACACATTCAAACAAAGATTTCGTATTAAATGAAAGTCAAATACATTCTACAAACCTAATTGAATCAAATGAAAGTCAAACACATTCAAATAAAGCTATTTGAATCAAATGAAAGTCAAATACATTCTACAAAGAAAATTGAATCAAATGAAAGTCAAACACAGTCAAACAAAGTTATTTGATTCAAATGAAAGTCCAATACATTCTACAAAGCTAATTGAATCAAATGAAAGTCAAACACATTCAAACAAAGCTATTTGAATCAAATGAAAGTCAAACACATTCAAACAAAGATTTTGAATCAAATGAAAGTTAAATACATTCTACAAAGCTAATTGAATCAAATGAAAGTCAAACACATTCAAATAAAGCTATTTGAATCAAATGAAAGACAAATACATTCTACAAAGCTAATTGAATCAAATAAAAGTCAAACACATTCAAACAAAGCTATTTGAATCAAAGGAGAGTCAAATAAATTCAAACAAAGCTAATTAAATCAAATAAAAGTAAAATACATTCTACAAAGCTAATTGAATCAAATGAAAGTCAAACACATTCAAACAAAGCCTTAAATCAAATGAAAGTTAAACACATTAAAAAAAAAGCTTATTAATTTAAATGAAAGTCAAACACATTCAAACAAAGCTATATAAATCAAATGAAAGTGAAATGCATTCTACAAAGCAAATTGATCTAAATGAAATTCAAACACATTCAAACAAAGCTATTTGAATCAAATGACAGTAAAATACATTCCACAAAGCTAATTGAATCAATTGAAAGTCAAACACATTCAAACAAAGCTATTTGAATCAAATGAAAGTCAAATACATTCTACAAAGCTAATTGAATCAAATGAAAGTCAAACACATTCAAACAAAGCTAATTGAATCAAATGAAAGTCAAACACATTCAAACAAAGCTATTTCAATCAAATGAAAGTCAAATACATTCTACAAAGCTAATTGAATCAAATGAAAGTCAAACACATTCAAACAAAGTTATTTGAATCAAATGAGAGTCAAATACATTCAAACAAAGCAAATTAAATCAAATAAAAGTCAAATACATTCTACAAAGCTAATTGAATCTAATGAAAGTCAAACACATTCAAACAAAGCTAATTGTATTAACTGAAAGTCAAATACATTCAACAAGGCGAATTGAATCAAATGAAAGGAAAACACATTTAAACAAAGCTAATTGAATCACATGATAGTCAAACACATTCAAACAAAGATTTCGTATTAAATGAAAGTCAAATACATTCTACAAACCTAATTGAATCAAATGAAAGTCAAACACATTCAAATAAAGCTATTTGAATCAAATGAAAGTCAAATACATTCTACAAAGCAAATTGAATCAAATGAAAGTCAAACACAGTCAAACAAAGTTATTTGATTCAAATGAAAGTCAAATACATTCTACAAAGCTAATTGAATCAAATGAAAGTCAAACACATTCAAACAAAGCTATTTGAATCAAATGAAAGTCAAACACATTCAAACAAAGATTTTGAATCAAATGAAAGTCAAATACATTCTACAAAGCTAATTGAATCAAATGAAAGTCAAACACATTCAAATAAAGCTATTTGAATCAAATGAAAGACAAATACATTCTACAAAGCTAATTGCATCAAATAAAAGTCAAACACATTCAAACAAAGCTATTTGAATCAAAGGAGAGTCAAATAAATTCAAACAAAGCTAATTAAATCAAATAAAAGTAAAATACATTCTACAAAGCTAATTGAATCAAATGAAAGTCAAACACATTCAAACAAAGCCTTAAATCAAATGAAAGTCAAACACATTAAAAAAAAAGCTTTTTTATTTAAATGAAAGTCAAACACATTCAAACAAAGCTATATAAATCAAATGAAAGTGAAATGCATTCTCGAAGCAAATTGATCTAAATGAAATTCAAACACATTCAAACAAAGCAATTTGAATCAAATGACAGTAAAATACATTCCACAAAGCTAATTGAATCAATTGAAAGTCAAACACATTCAAACAAAGCTATTTGAATCAAATGAAAGTCAAATACATTCTACAAAGCTAATTGAATCAAATGAAAGTCAAACACATTCAAACAAAGCTAATTAAATCAAATGAAAGTCAAACACATTCAAACAAAGCTATTTCAATCAAATGAAAGTCAAATACATTCTACAAAGCTAATTGAATCAAATGAAAGTCAAACACATTCAAACAAAGCTATTTGAATCAAATGAGAGTCAAATACATTCAAACAAAGCAAATTAACTCAAATAAAAGTCAAATACATTCTACAAAGCTAATTGAATCTAATGAAAGTCAAACACATTCAAACAAAGCTAATTGTATTAACTGAAAGTCAAATACATTCAACAAGGCGAATTGAATCAAATGAAAGTAAAACACATTCAAACAAAGCTAATTGAATCACATGATAGTCAAACACATTCAAACAAAGATTTCGTATTAAATGAAAGTCAAATACATTCTACAAACCTAATTGAATCAAATGAAAGTCAAACACATTCAAATAAAGCTATTTGAATCAAATGAAAGTCAAATACATTCTACAAAGCAAATTGAATCAAATGAAAGTCAAACACAGTCAAACAAAGTTATTTGATTCAAATGAAAGTCAAATACATTCTACAAAGCTAATTGAATAAAATGAAAGTCAAACACATTCAAACAAAGCTATTTCAATCAAATGAAAGTCAAACACATTCAAACAAAGATTTTGAATCAAATGAAAGTCAAATACATTCTACAAAGCTAATGGAATCAAATGAAAGTCAAACACATTCAAACAAAGCTATATAAATCAAATGAAAGTGAAATGCATTCTACAAAGCAAATTGATCTAAATGAAATTCAAACACATTCAAACAAAGCTATTTGAATCAAATGACAGTAAAATACATTCCACAAAGATAATTGAATCAATTGAAAGTCAAACACATTCAAACAAAGCTATTTGAATCAAATGAAAGTCAAATACATTCTACAAAGCTAATTGAATCAAATGAAAGTCAAACACATTCAAACAAAGCTAATTGAATCAAATGAAAGTCAAACACATTCAAACAAAGCTATTTCAATCAAATGAAAGTCAAATACATTCTACAAAGCTAATTGAATCAAATGAAAGTCAAACACATTCAAACAAAGCTATTTGAATCAAATGAGAGTCAAATACATTCAAACAAAGCAAATTAAATCAAATAAAAGTCAAATACATTCTACAAAGCTAATTGAATCTAATGAAAGTCAAACACATTCAAACAAAGCTAATTGTATTAACTGAAAGTCAAATACATTCAACAACGCGAATTGAATCAAATGAAAGTAAAACACATTCAAACAAAGCTAATTGAATCACATGATAGTCAAACACATTCAAACAAAGATTTCGTATTAAATGAAAGTCAAATACATTCTACAAACCTAATTGAATCAAATGAAAGTCAAACACATTCAAATAAAGCTATTTGAATCAAATGAAAGTCAAATACATTCTACAAAGCAAATTGAATCAAATGAAAGTCAAACACAGTCAAACAAAGTTATTTGATTCAAATGAAAGTCAAATACATTCTACAAAGCTAATTGAATCAAATGAAAGTCAAACACATTCAAACAAAGCTATTTGAATCAAATGAAAGTCAAACACATTCAAACAAAGATTTTGAATCAAATGAAAGTTAAATACATTCTACAAAGCTAATTGAATCAAATGAAAGTCAAACACATTCAAATAAAGCTATTTGAATCAAATGAAAGACAAATACATTCTACAAAGCTAATTGAATCAAATAAAAGTCAAACACATTCAAACAAAGCTATTTGAATCAAAGGAGAGTCAAATAAATTCAAACAAAGCTAATTAAATCAAATAAAAGTAAAATACATTCTACAAAGCTAATTGAATCAAATGAAAGTCAAACACATTCAAACAAAGCCTTAAATCAAATGAAAGTTAAACACATTAAAAAAAAAGCTTATTAATTTAAATGAAAGTCAAACACATTCAAACAAAGCTATATAAATCAAATGAAAGTGAAATGCATTCTACAAAGCAAATTGATCTAAATGAAATTCAAACACATTCAAACAAAGCTATTTGAATCAAATGACAGTAAAATACATTCCACAAAGCTAATTGAATCAATTGAAAGTCAAACACATTCAAACAAAGCTATTTGAATCAAATGAAAGTCAAATACATTCTACAAAGCTAATTGAATCAAATGAAAGTCAAACACATTCAAACAAAGCTAATTGAATCAAATGAAAGTCAAACACATTCAAACAAAGCTATTTCAATCAAATGAAAGTCAAATACATTCTACAAAGCTAATTGAATCAAATGAAAGTCAAACACATTCAAACAAAGCTATTTGAATCAAATGAGAGTCAAATACATTCAAACAAAGCAAATTAAATCAAATAAAAGTCAAATACATTCTACAAAGCTAATTGAATCTAATGAAAGTCAAACACATTCAAACAAAGCTAATTGTATTAACTGAAAGTCAAATACATTCAACAAGGCGAATTGAATCAAATGAAAGTAAAACACATTCAAACAAAGCTAATTGAATCACATGATAGTCAAACACATTCAAACAAAGATTTCGTATTAAATGAAAGTCAAATACATTCTACAAACCTAATTGAATCAAATGAAAGTCAAACACATTCAAATAAAGCTATTTGAATCAAATGAAAGTCAAATACATTCTACAAAGCAAATTGAATCAAATGAAAGTCAAACACAGTCAAACAAAGTTATTTGATTCAAATGAAAGTCAAATACATTCTACAAAGCTAATTGAATCAAATGAAAGTCAAACACATTCAAACAAAGCTATTTGAATCAAATGAAAGTCAAACACATTCAAACAAAGATTTTGAATCAAATGAAAGTTAAATACATTCTACAAAGCTAATTGAATCAAATGAAAGTCAAACACATTCAAATAAAGCTATTTGAATCAAATGAAAGACAAATACATTCTACAAAGCTAATTGAATCAAATAAAAGTCAAACACATTCAAACAAAGCTATTTGAATCAAAGGAGAGTCAAATAAATTCAAACAAAGCTAATTAAATCAAATAAAAGTAAAATACATTCTACAAAGCTAATTGAATCAAATGAAAGTCAAACACATTCAAACAAAGCCTTAAATCAAATGAAAGTTAAACACATTAAAAAAAAAGCTTATTAATTTAAATGAAAGTCAAACACATTCAAACAAAGCTATATAAATCAAATGAAAGTCAAATGCATTCTACAAAGCAAATTGATCTAAATGAAATTCAAACACATTCAAACAAAGCTATTTGAATCAAATGACAGTAAAATACATTCCACAAAGCTAATTGAATCAATTGAAAGTCATTCAAACAAAGCTATTTGAATCAAATGAAAGTCAAATACATTCTACAAAGCTAATTGAATCAAATGAAAGTCAAACACATTCAAACAAAGCTAATTGAATCAAATGAAAGTCAAACACATTCAAACAAAGCTATTTCAATCAAATGAAAGTCAAATACATTCTACAAAGCTAATTGAATCAAATGAAAGTCAAACACATTCAAACAAAGCTATTTGAATCAAATGAGAGTCAAATACATTCAAACAAAGCAAATTAAATCAAATAAAAGTTAAATACATTCTACAAAGCTAATTGAATCTAATGAAAGTCAAACACATTCAAACAAAGCTAATTGTATTAACTGAAAGTCAAATACATTCAACAAGGCGAATTGAATCAAATGAAAGTAAAACACATTTAAACAAAGCTAATTGAATCACATGATAGTCAAACACATTCAAACAAAGATTTCGTATTAAATGAAAGTCAAATACATTCTACAAACCTAATTGAATCAAATGAAAGTCAAACACATTCAAATAAAGCTATTTGAATCAAATGAAAGTCAAATACATTCTACAAAGCAAATTGAATCAAATGAAAGTCAAACACAGTCAAACAAAGTTATTTGATTCAAATGAAAGTCAAATACATTCTACAAAGCTAATTGAATAAAATGAAAGTCAAACACATTCAAACAAAGCTATTTGAATCAAATGAAAGTCAAACACATTCAAACAAAGATTTTGAATCAAATGAAAGTCAAATACATTCTACAAAGCTAATTGAATCAAATGAAAGTCAAACACATTCAAACAAAGCTATATAAATCAAATGAAAGTGAAATGCATTCTACAAAGCAAATTGATCTAAATGAAATTCAAACACATTCAAACAAAGCTATTTGAATCAAATGAAAGTCAAATACATTCTACAAAGCAAATTGAATCAAATGAAAGTCAAACACAGTCAAACAAAGTTATTTGATTCAAATGAAAGTCAAATACATTCTACAAAGCTAATTGAATAAAATGAAAGTCAAACACATTCAAACAAAGCTATTTGAATCAAATGAAAGTCAAACACATTCAAACAAAGATTTTGAATCAAATGAAAGTCAAATACATTCTACAAAGCTAATTGAATCAAATGAAAGTCAAACACATTCAAACAAAGCTATATAAATCAAATGAAAGTGAAATGCATTCTACAAAGCAAATTGATCTAAATGAAATTCAAACACATTCAAACAAAGCTATTTGAATCAAATGACAGTAAAATACATTCCACAAAGCTAATTGAATCAATTGAAAGTCAAACACATTCAAACAAAGCTATTTGAATCAAATGAAAGTCAAATACATTCTACAAAGCTAATTGAATCAAATGAAAGTCAAACACATTCAAACAAAGCTAATTGAATCAAATGAAAGTCAAACACATTCAAACAAAGCTATTTCAATCAAATGAAAGTCAAATACATTCTACAAAGCTAATTGAATCAAATGAAAGTCAAACACATTCAAACAAAGCTATTTGAATCAAATGAGAGTCAAATACATTCAAACAAAGCAAATTAAATCAAATAAAAGTCAAATACATTCTACAAAGCTAATTGAATCTAATGAAAGTCAAACACATTCAAACAAAGCTAATTGTATTAACTGAAAGTCAAATACATTCAACAAGGCGAATTGAATCAAATGAAAGTAAAACACATTCAAACAAAGCTAATTGAATCACATGATAGTCAAACACATTCAAACAAAGATTTCGTATTAAATGAAAGTCAAATACATTCTACAAACCTAATTAAATCAAATGAAAGTCAAACACATTCAAATAAAGCTATTTGAATCAAATGAAAGTCAAATACATTCTACAAAGCAAATTGAATCAAATGAAAGTCAAACACAGTCAAACAAAGTTATTTGATTCAAATGAAAGTCAAATACATTCTACAAAGCTAATTGAATAAAATGAAAGTCAAACACATTCAAACAAAGCTATTTGAATCAAATGAAAGTCAAACACATTCAAACAAAGATTTTGAATCAAATGAAAGTCAAATACATTCTACAAAGCTAATTGAATCAAATGAAAGTCAAACACATTCAAACAAAGCTATATAAATCAAATGAAAGTGAAATGCATTCTACAAAGCAAATTGATCTAAATGAAATTCAAACACATTCAAACAAAGCTATTTGAATCAAATGACAGTAAAATACATTCCACAAAGCTAATTGAATCAATTGAAAGTCAAACACATTCAAACAAAGCTATTTGAATCAAATGAAAGTCAAATACATTCTACAAAGCTAATTGAATCAAATGAAAGTCAAACACATTCAAACAAAGCTAATTGAATCAAATGAAAGTCAAACACATTCAAACAAAGCTATTTCAATCAAATGAAAGTCAAATACATTCTACAAAGCTAATTGAATCAAATGAAAGTCAAACACATTCAAACAAAGCTATTTGAATCAAATGAGAGTCAAATACATTCAAACAAAGCAAATTAAATCAAATAAAAGTCAAATACATTCTACAAAGCTAATTGAATCTAATGAAAGTCAAACACATTCAAACAAAGCTAATTGTATTAACTGAAAGTCAAATACATTCAACAAGGCGAATTGAATCAAATGAAAGTAAAACACATTCAAACAAAGCTAATTGAATCACATGATAGTCAAACACATTCAAACAAAGATTTCGTATTAAATGAAAGTCAAATACATTCTACAAACCTAATTAAATCAAATGAAAGTCAAACACATTCAAATAAAGCTATTTGAATCAAATGAAAGTCAAATACATTCTACAAAGAAAATTGAATCAAATGAAAGTCAAACACAGTCAAACAAAGTTATTTGATTCAAATGAAAGTCAAATACATTCTACAAAGCTAATTGAATAAAATGAAAGTAAAACACATTCAAACAAAGCTATTTGAATCAAATGAAAGTCAAACACATTCAAACAAAGATTTTGAATCAAATGAAAGTCAAATACATTCTACAAAGCTAATTGAATCAAATGAAAGTCAAACACATTCAAATAAAGCTATTTGAATCAAATGAAAGACAAATACATTCTACAAAGCTAATTGCATCAAATAAAAGTCAAACACATTCAAACAAAGCTATTTGAATCAAAGGAGAGTCAAATAAATTCAAACAAAGCTAATTAAATCAAATAAAAGTAAAATACATTCTACAAAGCTAATTGAATCAAATGAAAGTCAAACACATTCAAACAAAGCCTTAAATCAAATGAAAGTCAAACACATTAAAAAAAAAGCTTTTTTATTTAAATGAAAGTCAAACACATTCAAACAAAGCTATATAAATCAAATGAAAGTGAAATGCATTCTCGAAGCAAATTGATCTAAATGAAATTCAAACACATTCAAACAAAGCAATTTGAATCAAATGACAGTAAAATACATTCCACAAAGCTAATTGAATCAATTGAAAGTCAAACACATTCAAACAAAGCTATTTGAATCAAATGAAAGTCAAATACATTCTACAAAGCTAATTGAATCAAATGAAAGTCAAACACATTCAAACAAAGCTAATTAAATCAAATGAAAGTCAAACACATTCAAACAAAGCTATTTCAATCAAATGAAAGTCAAATACATTCTACAAAGCTAATTGAATCAAATGAAAGTCAAACACATTCAAACAAAGCTATTTGAATCAAATGAGAGTCAAATACATTCAAACAAAGCAAATTAACTCAAATAAAAGTCAAATACATTCTACAAAGCTAATTGAATCTAATGAAAGTCAAACACATTCAAACAAAGCTAATTGTATTAACTGAAAGTCAAATACATTCAACAAGGCGAATTGAATCAAATGAAAGTAAAACACATTCAAACAAAGCTAATTGAATCACATGATAGTCAAACACATTCAAACAAAGATTTCGTATTAAATGAAAGTCAAATACATTCTACAAACCTAATTGAATCAAATGAAAGTCAAACACATTCAAATAAAGCTATTTGAATCAAATGAAAGTCAAATACATTCTACAAAGCAAATTGAATCAAATGAAAGTCAAACACAGTCAAACAAAGTTATTTGATTCAAATGAAAGTCAAATACATTCTACAAAGCTAATTGAATAAAATGAAAGTCAAACACATTCAAACAAAGCTATTTGAATCAAATGAAAGTCAAACACATTCAAACAAAGATTTTGAATCAAATGAAAGTCAAATACATTCTACAAAGCTAATGGAATCAAATGAAAGTCAAACACATTCAAACAAAGCTATATAAATCAAATGAAAATGAAATGCATTCTACAAAGCAAATTGATCTAAATGAAATTCAAACACATTCAAACAAAGCTATTTGAATCAAATGACAGTAAAATACATTCCACAAAGATAATTGAATCAATTGAAAGTCAAACACATTCAAACAAAGCTATTTGAATCAAATGAAAGTCAAATACATTCTACAAAGCTAATTGAATCAAATGAAAGTCAAACACATTCAAACAAAGCTAATTGAATCAAATGAAAGTCAAACACATTCAAACAAAGCTATTTCAATCAAATGAAAGTCAAATACATTCTACAAAGCTAATTGAATCAAATGAAAGTCAAACACATTCAAACAAAGCTATTTGAATCAAATGAGAGTCAAATACATTCAAACAAAGCAAATTAAATCAAATAAAAGTCAAATACATTCTACAAAGCTAATTGAATCTAATGAAAGTCAAACACATTCAAACAAAGCTAATTGTATTAACTGAAAGTCAAATACATTCAACAAGGCGAATTGAATCAAATGAAAGTAAAACACATTCAAACAAAGCTAATTGAATCACATGATAGTCAAACACATTCAAACAAAGATTTCGTATTAAATGAAAGTCAAATACATTCTACAAACCTAATTGAATCAAATGAAAGTCAAACACATTCAAATAAAGCTATTTGAATCAAATGAAAGTCAAATACATTCTACAAAGCAAATTGAATCAAATGAAAGTCAAACACAGTCAAACAAAGTTATTTGATTCAAATGAAAGTCAAATACATTCTACAAAGCTAATTGAATCAAATGAAAGTCAAACACATTCAAACAAAGCTATTTGAATCAAATGAAAGTCAAACACATTCAAACAAAGATTTTGAATCAAATGAAAGTTAAATACATTCTACAAAGCTAATTGAATCAAATGAAAGTCAAACACATTCAAATAAAGCTATTTGAATCAAATGAAAGACAAATACATTCTACAAAGCTAATTGAATCAAATAAAAGTCAAACACATTCAAACAAAGCTATTTGAATCAAAGGAGAGTCAAATAAATTCAAACAAAGCTAATTAAATCAAATAAAAGTAAAATACATTCTACAAAGCTAATTGAATCAAATGAAAGTCAAACACATTCAAACAAAGCCTTAAATCAAATGAAAGTTAAACACATTAAAAAAAAGCTTATTAATTTAAATGAAAGTCAAACACATTCAAACAAAGCTATATAAATCAAATGAAAGTGAAATGCATTCTACAAAGCAAATTGATCTAAATGAAATTCAAACACATTCAAACAAAGCTATTTGAATCAAATGACAGTAAAATACATTCCACAAAGCTAATTGAATCAATTGAAAGTCAAACACATTCAAACAAAGCTATTTGAATCAAATGAAAGTCAAATACATTCTACAAAGCTAATTGAATCAAATGAAAGTCAAACACATTCAAACAAAGCTAATTGAATCAAATGAAAGTCAAACACATTCAAACAAAGCTATTTCAATCAAATGAAAGTCAAATACATTCTACAAAGCTAATTGAATCAAATGAAAGTCAAACACATTCAAACAAAGCTATTTGAATCAAATGAGAGTCAAATACATTCAAACAAAGCAAATTAAATCAAATAAAAGTCAAATACATTCTACAAAGCTAATTGAATCTAATGAAAGTCAAACACATTCAAACAAAGCTAATTGTATTAACTGAAAGTCAAATACATTCAACAAGGCGAATTGAATCAAATGAAAGTAAAACACATTCAAACAAAGCTAATTGAATCACATGATAGTCAAACACATTCAAACAAAGATTTCGTATTAAATGAAAGTCAAATACATTCTACAAACCTAATTGAATCAAATGAAAGTCAAACACATTCAAATAAAGCTATTTGAATCAAATGAAAGTCAAATACATTCTACAAAGCAAATTGAATCAAATGAAAGTCAAACACAGTCAAACAAAGTTATTTGATTCAAATGAAAGTCAAATACATTCTACAAAGCTAATTGAATCAAATGAAAGTCAAACACATTCAAACAAAGCTATTTGAATCAAATGAAAGTCAAACACATTCAAACAAAGATTTTGAATCAAATGAAAGTTAAATACATTCTACAAAGCTAATTGAATCAAATGAAAGTCAAACACATTCAAATAAAGCTATTTGAATCAAATGAAAGACAAATACATTCTACAAAGCTAATTGAATCAAATAAAAGTCAAACACATTCAAACAAAGCTATTTGAATCAAAGGAGAGTCAAATAAATTCAAACAAAGCTAATTAAATCAAATAAAAGTAAAATACATTCTACAAAGCTAATTGAATCAAATGAAAGTCAAACACATTCAAACAAAGCCTTAAATCAAATGAAAGTTAAACACATTAAAAAAAAAGCTTATTAATTTAAATGAAAGTCAAACACATTCAAACAAAGCTATATAAATCAAATGAAAGTCAAATGCATTCTACAAAGCAAATTGATCTAAATGAAATTCAAACACATTCAAACAAAGCTATTTGAATCAAATGACAGTAAAATACATTCCACAAAGCTAATTGAATCAATTGAAAGTCAAACACATTCAAACAAAGCTATTTGAATCAAATGAAAGTCAAATACATTCTACAAAGCTAATTGAATCAAATGAAAGTCAAACACATTCAAACAAAGCTAATTGAATCAAATGAAAGTCAAACACATTCAAACAAAGCTATTTCAATCAAATGAAAGTCAAATACATTCTACAAAGCTAATTGAATCAAATGAAAGTCAAACACATTCAAACAAAGCTATTTGAATCAAATGAGAGTCAAATACATTCAAACAAAGCAAATTAAATCAAATAAAAGTCAAATACATTCTACAAAGCTAATTGAATCTAATGAAAGTCAAACACATTCAAACAAAGCTAATTGTATTAACTGAAAGTTAAATACATTCAACAAGGCGAATTGAATCAAATGAAAGTAAAACACATTTAAACAAAGCTAATTGAATCACATGATAGTCAAACACATTCAAACAAAGATTTCGTATTAAATGAAAGTCAAATACATTCTACAAACCTAATTGAATCAAATGAAAGTCAAACACATTCAAATAAAGCTATTTGAATCAAATGAAAGTCAAATACATTCTACAAAGCAAATTGAATCAAATGAAAGTCAAACACAGTCAAACAAAGTTATTTGATTCAAATGAAAGTCAAATACATTCTACAAAGCTAATTGAATAAAATGAAAGTCAAACACATTCAAACAAAGCTATTTGAATCAAATGAAAGTCAAACACATTCAAACAAAGATTTTGAATCAAATGAAAGTCAAATACATTCTACAAAGCTAATTGAATCAAATGAAAGTCAAACACATTCAAACAAAGCTATATAAATCAAATGAAAGTGAAATGCATTCTACAAAGCAAATTGATCTAAATGAAATTCAAACACATTCAAACAAAGCTATTTGAATCAAATGAAAGTCAAATACATTCTACAAAGCAAATTGAATCAAATGAAAGTCAAACACAGTCAAACAAAGTTATTTGATTCAAATGAAAGTCAAATACATTCTACAAAGCTAATTGAATAAAATGAAAGTCAAACACATTCAAACAAAGCTATTTGAATCAAATGAAAGTCAAACACATTCAAACAAAGATTTTGAATCAAATGAAAGTCAAATACATTCTACAAAGCTAATTGAATCAAATGAAAGTCAAACACATTCAAACAAAGCTATATAAATCAAATGAAAGTGAAATGCATTCTACAAAGCAAATTGATCTAAATGAAATTCAAACACATTCAAACAAAGCTATTTGAATCAAATGACAGTAAAATACATTCCACAAAGCTAATTGAATCAATTGAAAGTCAAACACATTCAAACAAAGCTATTTGAATCAAATGAAAGTCAAATACATTCTACAAAGCTAATTGAATCAAATGAAAGTCAAACACATTCAAACAAAGCTAATTGAATCAAATGAAAGTCAAACACATTCAAACAAAGCTATTTCAATCAAATGAAAGTCAAATACATTCTACAAAGCTAATTGAATCAAATGAAAGTCAAACACATTCAAACAAAGCTATTTGAATCAAATGAGAGTCAAATACATTCAAACAAAGCAAATTAAATCAAATAAAAGTCAAATACATTCTACAAAGCTAATTGAATCTAATGAAAGTCAAACACATTCAAACAAAGCTAATTGTATTAACTGAAAGTCAAATACATTCAACAAGGCGAATTGAATCAAATGAAAGTAAAACACATTCAAACAAAGCTAATTGAATCACATGATAGTCAAACACATTCAAACAAAGATTTCGTATTAAATGAAAGTCAAATACATTCTACAAACCTAATTGAATCAAATGAAAGTCAAACACATTCAAATAAAGCTATTTGAATCAAATGAAAGTCAAATACATTCTACAAAGCAAATTGAATCAAATGAAAGTCAAACACAGTCAAACAAAGTTATTTGATTCAAATGAAAGTCAAATACATTCTACAAAGCTAATTGAATCAAACGAAAGTCAAACACATTCAAACAAAGCTATTTGAATCAAATGAAAGTCAAACACATTCAAACAAAGATTTTGAATCAAATGAAAGTCAAATACATTCTACAAAGCTAATTGAATCAAATGAAAGTCAAACACATTCAAATAAAGCTATTTGAATCAAATGAAAGACAAATACATTCTACAAAGCTAATTGAATCAAATAAAAGTCAAACACATTCAAACAAAGCTATTTGAATCAAAGGAGAGTCAAATAAATTCAAACAAAGCTAATTAAATCAAAATAAAAGTAAAATACATTCTACAAAGCTAATTGAATCAAATGAAAGTCAAACACATTCAAACAAAGCCTTAAATCAAATGAAAGTCAAACACATTAAAAAAAAAGCTTTTTTATTTAAATGAAAGTCAAACACATTCAAACAAAGCTATATAAATCAAATGAAAGTGAAATGCATTCTACAAAGCAAATTGATCTAAATGAAATTCAAACACATTCAAACAAAGCTATTTGAATCAAATGACAGTAAAATACATTCCACAAAGCTAATTGAATCAATTATAAGTCAAACACATTCAAACAAAGCTATTTGAATCAAATGAAAGTCAAATACATTCTACAAAGCTAATTGAATCAAATGAAAGTCAAACACATTCAAACAAAGCTAATTGAATCAAATGAAAGTCAAACACATTCAAACAAAGCTATTTCAATCAAATGAAAGTCAAATACATTCTACAAAGCTAATTGAATCAAATGAAAGTCAAACACATTCAAACAAAGCTATTTGAATCAAATGAGAGTCAAATACATTCAAACAAAGCAAATTAAATCAAATAAAAGTCAAATACATTCTACAAAGCTAATTGAATCTAATGAAAGTCAAACACATTCAAACAAAGCTAATTGTATTAACTGAAAGTCAAATACATTCAACAAGGCGAATTGAATCAAATGAAAGTAAAACACATTCAAACAAAGCTAATTGAATCACATGATAGTCAAACACATTCAAACAAAGAT
The DNA here is from genome assembly GCF_001683475.1 of Chenopodium quinoa. Classification (NCBI taxonomy): domain Eukaryota; kingdom Viridiplantae; phylum Streptophyta; class Magnoliopsida; order Caryophyllales; family Amaranthaceae; genus Chenopodium; species Chenopodium quinoa. The sequence goes on along the minus strand of NW_018743427.1, from coordinate 21,139 downwards.
TTCGTATTAAATGAAAGTCAAATACATTCTACAAACCTAATTGAATCAAATGAAAGTCAAACACATTCAAATAAAGCTATTTGAATCAAATGAAAGTCAAATACATTCTACAAAGCAAATTGAATCAAATGAAAGTCAAACACAGTCAAACAAAGTTATTTGATTCAAATGAAAGTCAAATACATTCTACAAAGCTAATTGAATAAAATGAAAGTCAAACACATTCAAACAAAGCAATTTGAATCAAATGAAAGTCAAACACATTCAAACAAAGATTTTGAATCAAATGAAAGTCAAATACATTCTACAAAGCTAATTGAATCAAATTAAAGTCAAACACATTCAAATAAAGCTATTTGAATAAAATGAAAGAGAAATGCATTCTACAAAGCAAATTGATCTAAATGAAATTCAAACACATTCAAACAAAGCTATTTGAATCAAATGACAGTAAAATACATTCCACAAAGCTAATTGAATCAATTGAAAGTCAAACACATTCAAACAAAGCTATTTGAATCAAATGAAAGTCAAATACATTCTACAAAGCTAATTGAATCAAATGAAAGTCAAACACATTCAAACAAAGCTAATTGAATCAAATGAAAGTCAAACACATTCAAACAAAGCTATTTCAATCAAATGAAAGTCAAATACATTCTACAAAGCTAATTGAATCAAATGAAAGTCAAACACATTCAAACAAAGCTATTTGAATCAAATGAGAGTCAAATACATTCAAACAAAGCAAATTAAATCAAATAAAAGTCAAATACATTCTACAAAGCTAATTGAATCTAATGAAAGTCAAACACATTCAAACAAAGCTAATTGTATTAACTGAAAGTCAAATACATTCAACAAGGCGAATTGAATCAAATAAAAGTAAAACACATTCAAACAAAGCTAATTGAATCACATGATAGTCAAACACATTCAAACAAAGATTTCGTATTAAATGAAAGTCAAATACATTCTACAAACCTAATTGAATCAAATGAAAGTCAAACACATTCAAATAAAGCTATTTGAATCAAATGAAAGTCAAATACATTCTACAAAGCAAATTGAATCAAATGAAAGTCAAACACAGTCAAACAAAGTTATTTGATTCAAATGAAAGTGAAATACATTCTACAAAGCTAATTGAATCAAATGAAAGTCAAAACACATTCAAACAAAGCTATTTGAATCAAATGAAAGTCAAACACATTCAAACAAAGATTTTGATTCAAATGAAAGTCAAATACATTCTACAAAGCTAATTGAATCAAATGAAAGTCAAACACATTCAAATAAAGCTATTTGAATAAAATGAAAGACAAATACATTCTACAAAGCTAATTGTATCAAATGAAAGTCAAACACATTCAAACAAAGCTATTCGAATCAAAGGAGAGTCAAATAAATTCAAACAAAGCTAATTAAATCAAATAAAAGAAAAAATACATTCTACAAAGCTAATTGAATCAAATGAAAGTCTGATGCGTGCATCAATGTGAACGATGAGCATGTTGAAGAATTATTCCAAGAAAGTCAAGAAAGCATGAATCTATACTTGGAAGCTTCTTCAATAGGTCAAACTTACTATCGGGGGCATCAAGACAAAGCCACGCTTTGTATGGTGGCGTTCTTGGGAGTTCTTGAAGCTTCTTGATAGTTCTTTAAGGTTTCTTTAAAAGCTTTCTTAGGTTTTTGCTTACAAGTTTTTACCTTTCACTTGAAAGGGTTTTTCTTGTTTTAAGCACTTAGGATTTCTAATTGCATTAGGAATTGTTTTAGTCTAGTAGGCGTCAATAATAGCTTGGAGTGCAAGCTTGAGTTAGGATAAAATAGGCAAGTTTTATCTTAAGAGTAGTTAGAGTTTAAGTAGGATTAAATAACTAAATCAAAGTTATCTAAACTTGATTAAGTTATGCAATCCGTGGGTTTTTTGTTAGGGGATTAGAATTCTAATTCAAGTGGGATTAGGATAATTGATTGAGTTTATAATATAGGGTTGTAATCTTCGAATAATATACAAGTTTAATCATACATTCATAATAATATTTCTTATTGCTTTTGTTTAAGTTGGATTACTTAAATTCTTGATTGGTGGATTCCAATTTGCTGTTTTGTTTGTTTTAGTTAAAACAATCACCTAGGTTGATTAATTAGGTGGATTCTTGATTAATTAATCTAAGTTTCTTGCTTAATTCTTGTGAATTTTCTGTATAGAATTAGGTTAGATTCATATCTTTGTGAGGCTTAGTTTTCGGACTAAAAATCACATCAAAGTCAAACACATTCAAACAAAGCCTTAAATCAAATGAAAGTCAAACACATTAAAAAAAAGCTTTTTAATTTAAATGAAAGTCTAAACATTCAAACAAAGCTATATAAATCAATGAAAGTGAAATGCATTCTACAAAGCAAAGATCTAATAAATTCACATTCAAACAAAGCTATTTGAATCAAATGACAGTCAAACACATTCTACAAAGCTAATTGAATCAATTGAAAGTCAAACACATTCAAACCAAGCTATTTGAATCAAATGAAAGTCAAATACATTCTACAAAGCTAATTGAATCAAATGAAAGTCAAACACATTCAAACAAAGCTATTTGAAATCAAATGAAAGTCAAATACATTCTACAAAGCTAATTGAATCAAATGAAAGTCAAACACATTCAAACAAAGCTAATTGAATCAAATGAAAGTCAAACACATTCAAACAAAGCTATTTCAATCAAAATGAAAGTCAAATACATTCTACAAAGCTAATTGAATCAAATGAAAGTCAAACACATTCAAACAAAGCTATTTGAATCAAATGAGAGTCAAATACATTCAAACAAAGCAAATTAAATCAAATAAAAGTCAAATTACATTCTACAAAGCTAATTGAATCTAATGAAAGTCAAACACATTCAAACAAAGCTAATTGTATTAACTGAAAGTCAAATACATTCAACAAGGCGAATTGAATCAAATAAAAGTAAAACACATTCAAACAAAGCTAATTGAATCACATGATAGTCAAACACATTCAAACAAAGATTTCGTATTAAATGAAAGTCAAATACATTCTACAAACCTAATTGAATCAAATGAAAGTCAAACACATTCAAATAAAGCTATTTGAATCAAATGAAAGTCAAATACATTCTACAAAGCAAATTGAATCAAATGAAAGTCAAACACAGTCAAACAAAGTTATTTGATTCAAATGAAAGTGAAATACATTCTACAAAGCTAATTGAATCAAATGAAAGTCAAACACATTCAAACAAAGCTATTTGAATCAAATGAAAGTCAAACACATTCAAACAAAGATTTTGATTCAAATGAAAGTCAAATACATTCTACAAAGCTAATTGAATCAAATGAAAGTCAAACACATTCAAATAAAGCTATTTGAATAAAATGAAAGACAAATACATTCTACAAAGCTAATTGTATCAAATGAAAGTCAAACACATTCAAACAAAGCTATTCGAATCAAAGGAGAGTCAAATAAATTCAAACAAAGCTAATTAAATCAAATAAAAGAAAAAATACATTCTACAAAGCTAATTGAATCAAATGAAAGTCTGATGCGTGCATCAATGTGAACGATGAGCATGTTGAAGAATTATTCCAAGAAAGTCAAGAAAGCATGAATCTATACTTGGAAGCTTCTTCAATAGGTCAAACTTACTATCGGGGGCATCAAGACAAAGCCACGCTTTGTATGGTGGCGTTCTTGGGAGTTCTTGAAGCTTCTTGATAGTTCTTTAAGGTTTCTTTAAAAGCTTTCTTAGGTTTTTGCTTACAAGTTTTTACCTTTCACTTGAAAGGGTTTTTCTTGTTTTAAGCACTTAGGATTTCTAATTGCATTAGGAATTGTTTTAGTCTAGTAGGCGTCAATAATAGCTTGGAGTGCAAGCTTGAGTTAGGATAAAATAGGCAAGTTTTATCTTAAGAGTAGTTAGAGTTTAAGTAGGATTAAATAACTAAATCAAAGTTATCTAAACTTGATTAAGTTATGCAATCCGTGGGTTTTTGTTAGGGGATTAGAATTCTAATTCAAGTGGGATTAGGATAATTGATTGAGTTTATAAATATAGGGTTGTAATCTTCGAATAATATACAAGTTTAATCATACATTCATAATAATATTTCTTATTGCTTTTGTTTAAGTTGGATTACTTAAATTCTTGATTGGTGGATTCCAATTTGCTGTTTTGTTTGTTTTAGTTAAAACAATCACCTAGGTTGATTAATTAGGTGGATTCTTGATTAATTAATCTAAGTTTCTTGCTTAATTCTTGGTGAATTTTCTGTATAGAATTAGGTTAGATTCATATCTTTGTGAGGCTTAGTTTTCGGACTAAAAATCACATCATCTTGGTATCAGAGCACAGTTTCGGTAGAATTTAAACTGGTGACGTTAGGCTTGGAATTTTTGGCTGAAATTTTGTGGCAAGATTCAGAAAACGTAGATCAACATTGTGTCAAAATTTCGTGTCAATTGGACGCGTAACGAAGTCTGTGCAACCTCAAACTTTTGAGAGTGTTACACAAAGTTGCGATCTGGAGAACGGTTCTTATTTGCTTCAAGAATCAATCAAGATTCAATCTTTTAATCAAGATTTTGAATAAACTAAACCTGGTTTGTGTAGGAGCAATGAGTGACGAAGAAATCCCAGGGATTCCAAGGGGTTTGAACCTTGATCAAGCGCATAACTTGCGGAGGGATCGTCAAATAGAGCGATTGTCACAACAATTGCAAGAAGTATTGGCTAGGCTTGACGAACGTGACAAAACTTCATCTTCAAGGAAGAACAAAATCAGTTGCAATTTCTAGTTCAAGTGAAGACGAATATGACAGGAGAAAAGCAAGTAGATCACGACATAAAGATTCATCTTCGAGTGATGAACCTAGAAGGCATAGACGGAAGAACAAGGCCAAAGATGATGACCGAAATATAAGGTTAGATTTTCCGGAATTCAATGGTAGTATGCTAGACCCCGAAAAATATTTTGAGTGGGTTAGAAGAGCCGAAACACTCTTTGATTACAAGGAGTATGATGAACGAAAGAGGTGCAAACTTGCTGAATTAAAACTCACAGGTTATGCGAGTTTATGGTATGATAATCTCAAGAAAAAGAGACGCAAGGAGGGACGATCCAAGATCACTACTTGGACACAATTGCAGAAATATATGAAGCGTCAATTTGTGCCCCATGAGTACGTGCAAGAAGTGTATCTCAAGATGCAGACTTTTAAGCAAGGAAATCAATCCGTGGAGGCTTATTTGTGTGAGTTTGAGAAACTATGTTTATTGTGTGATTTAGAAGAAATTCTAGAGCACAAAATAGCACGTTTTATTGCAGGTTTGAACGAAAATGTTCAAGAGAAGATTGAATTGCACGAATACTATTCGTTTGAAGAAGTATGCAAGGCGGCCATTAAGGTTGAAAGACAATTCAAGGCCAAGAAGACCTCAAGTGTGAAACCGTTCACACGCACGTTCACAAAGGCTAGTGACAAGCCTACCTTTGATAGGACTTCTCCTAATCCGTATGCTAAAGATAACAAACCCAGAAACGAAGCTAGCAAGAAGGTGACCGAAGATAGAAAATGTTTCAAATGTGGGAGTGTTGGCCACATAGCAAGCAATTGCTACTCAAAACGCACTATGACGGCTCAAGAATGGGAAGAAGAGAAAGCTAGGTGCGAGGGAAATAGTGACATGGAGGTTGTGGTCGAGAAAGAACGTGATTTTGAAGAAGAGGAGGGTAGTGCCGAAGAGGTTGATGGTGAAACGCAAGGAAAGAGCTTGGTTCTAAGGAGAGCTCTTCACTCTAAACCTATGCCCGTTGAAGAGAATCAAAGAGAGAAAATCTTTTTAACAAGGTGCAAGGTGGAAGATCGATTGTGTGACGTAATAATAGACTCGGGAAGTTGCACAAATGTGGTGTCTACAACTTTGATCAACAAATTAGAGTGGCCTACAACCGATCACCCAAAACCTTACAAGCTACATTGGCTCAATGATGCTAGTGACGTGAAGGTAACGAAACGAGCCCTAATCACCTTTTCAATTGGCAAATATCATGATAAAGTTTTATGTGATGTATGCCCTATGGATGCTTGTCATATCTTATTGGGTAGACCATGGCAATATGATAGATTTGTCAAGTTTAATGGTAGGACAAATGTGTATATAATTCGAAAAGGAAAGGGGGAAAAATCATATGCATTGAAACCACTTGTTGATCATAGAATTAACCCTAGTTCAAAAGGTGCATATTTAATTGGGGAAAAGGAGTTGGAGAAAGAGATCAACAACAACAATATAGTATATATTATGGTGGCTAACAATGTGCAAGTGAATGAAAGTAAACAAGAAAAGAGGCCCGTGGAATTAGAAGTAGTATTGCAAGAGTATTGTGATGTTTTTCCTAGTGAATTACCACCGGGATTACCACCAATTCGTGGTATTGAACATCAAATTGATCTTATTCCGGGAGCTCCACTACCTAACAAGGCAGCATATAGAAGTAATCCGGAAGAAACAAAGGAAATGCAACGTCAAATAGAGGAATTGATGCAAAGAGGCTACGTGAAAGAGAGTATGAGCCCATGTGCCGTGCCTACATTGTTAGTTCCAAAAAAGATGGGAGTTGGCGTATGTGCATTGATAGTAGGAGTGTGAACAACATAACCATCAAGTATAGATTTCCTATACCTAGACTTGATGATTTGTTAGACGAATTGCATGGTTCAAAGCTATTTTCCAAGATTGATCTTATGAGTGGCTATCATCAAATACGCATGAGGGAAGGAGATGAATGGAAGACGGCTTTCAAGACTAAAATCAAGTACATGATAAAGCTACACGCACAAGTTAGAGCTAGGATTGAACGTGTCAATGAACTCTACAAAGCACGAGCTAACAAGAACAAAAAGCCACAAAGTTTTGAAGTTGGCGACTTGGTGTGGCTACACTTGAGAAAAGAGAGATTTCCTAACAAACGAAAGAATAAATTGATGCCAAGAAGTGAGGGGCCGTTCAAGATTATTGAGAAGATCAATGAGAATGCATATAAGCTTGAATTGCCGGGAGAATATGGTGTAAGCGCAACATTTAATATTGGGGATTTGGTGAAGTATTTGCCAGATGGTGCTATTGAAGATTTGAGGGCAAATTCTTTTGAAGAAGGGGAGGATGATGCGTGCATCAATGTGAACGATGAGCATGTTGAAGAATTATTCCAAGAAAGTCAAGAAAGCATGAATCTATACTTGGAAGCTTCTTCAATAGGTCAAACTTACTATCGGGGGCATCAAGACAAAGCCACGCTTTGTATGGTGGCGTTCTTGGGAGTTCTTGAAGCTTCTTGATAGTTCTTTAAGGTTTCTTTAAAAGCTTTCTTAGGTTTTTGCTTACAAGTTTTTACCTTTCACTTGAAAGGGTTTTTCTTGTTTTAAGCACTTAGGATTTCTAATTGCATTAGGAATTGTTTTAGTCTAGTAGGCGTCAATAATAGCTTGGAGTGCAAGCTTGAGTTAGGATAAAATAGGCAAGTTTTATCTTAAGAGTAGTTAGAGTTTAAGTAGGATTAAATAACTAAATCAAAGTTATCTAAACTTGATTAAGTTATGCAATCCGTGGGTTTTTGTTAGGGGATTAGAATTCTAATTCAAGTGGGATTAGGATAATTGATTGAGTTTATAAATATAGGGTTGTAATCTTCGAATAATATACAAGTTTAATCATACATTCATAATAATATTTCTTATTGCTTTTGTTTAAGTTGGATTACTTAAATTCTTGATTGGTGGATTCCAATTTGCTGTTTTGTTTGTTTTAGTTAAAACAATCACCTAGGTTGATTAATTAGGTGGATTCTTGATTAATTAATCTAAGTTTCTTGCTTAATTCTTGGTGAATTTTCTGTATAGAATTAGGTTAGATTCATATCTTTGTGAGGCTTAGTTTTCGGACTAAAAATCACATCAATGGCATTCTAACAAACCTAATTGAATCAAATTAAAGTCAACCACATTCAAACAAAGCTAATTGAATCAAATGAAAGTTAACACATTCAAACAAAGCTAATTTAAATCAAGTGAAATTCAAACACATTCAAACAAAGCTTTTTGAATCCAAAGAAAGTCAAAATGAGTTCAAAAAAAGCTAATTGAATCAAGTGAAAGTCAAACAAATTCAAACATAGCTTTTCGAATCAAAATTGATTGTCAAATGCATTCAACGATACTAATTGAATCATATGAAAGTCAAACACATTCAAACAAATCTTTTTGAATCAAATGAAAGTCAAATGCATTCAACAAATCAAATTGAATCACTTAAAAGTCAAACACATTCAAACAAAGCTAATTAAATCCAATGGAAAGGCAAACACATTCAAACAAAGCTATTTGAATCAAATGAAAGTCAAACACATTCAAACAATGCTATCTGAATCAAATGAAAGTCAAATGCATTGAAAAAAGGATAATTAAATCAAACGAAAGTCAAAAAACATTCACACAAAGGTAATTGCATCAAATGAAAGTCAAAAACATTCAAACAAAGCTAATTAAATCATATGAAAGTCAAATGCTTTCAAAAAAGCTAATTGAATCAACTAAAAGTCCAAAGAATTCAAACAAAGCTTTTGAATCAAATGATTGTTAAATGCATTCAACGAGGCTAATTGAATCATATGACAGTCAAACAAAACTTTTTGAATCAAATGAAAGTCAAATGCATTCAACAGAGCAAATTTACTCAATTGAAAGTTAACCACATTCAAGCAAAGCTAATTGAATCAAATGAAAGTCAAACACATTTAAACAAAGCTATTTGAACCAAATGAAAGTCAAACACATTCAAGAAATGCTATTTGAGTCAAATGAAAGTCAAACGCATTCAAAAAAGGTATTTAAATCAAGTGAAAGTCAAAAACATTCAAACAAAGCTATTTGAATAAGATTAAAGTCAAACACATTCAAACAAAGCTTTTTGAATTAAATGAAAGTCAAATGCATTAAACAAAGCTAATTGATTCAAATGAAAGTCAATCACAATCAAACAAAGCTAATTTAATCAAATGAAAATCAAACACATTCAAACAAAGCTTTTTCAATCAAATGAAATTCAAATGCATTCAAAATAGCGATTTGAATCAAGTGAAAGTCAAACAAAGCTTTTTGAATCAAATGATTGTCAAATCCATTCAACAATGCTAATTGAATCATATGAAAGTCAAGCACATTCAAACAAATCTTTTTGAATCAACTGAAAGTCAAATGCAATTCAAAAAAAGTAATTAAATCAAGTGAAAGTCAATTACATTTAAACAAAGCTTTTTAAATCAAATGAAAGTTAAATGCATTCAAAAAAGCTAATTGAATCAAGTGAAAGTCTAGGTAATTCAAACAAAGTTTTTTGAATCAAATGACTGTCAATTGCGTTCAACAATGCTAATTGAATCAAATGAAAGTCAAACACATTCAAACAAAGCTTTTTGAATCAAATGAAAGTCATATGCATTCAACAAAGCTAATTGAATCAAATGAAAGTCAATGGCATTCTAACAAACCTAATTGAATCAAATTAAAGTCAACCACATTCAAACAAAGCTAATTAAATCAAATGAAAGTTAACCACATTCAAACAAAGCTAATTTAAATCAAGTGAAATTCAAACACATTCAAACAAGGCTTTTTGAATCCAAAGAAAGTCAAATGAGTTCAAAAAAGCTAATTGAATCAAGTGAAAGTCAAACAAATTCAAACATAGCTTTTCGAATCAAATGATTGTCAAATGCATTCAACGATACTAATTGAATCATATGAAAGTCAAACACATTCAAACAAATCTTTTTGAATCAAATGAAAGTCAAATGCATTCAACAAATCAAATTGAATCACTTAAAAGTCAAACACATTCAAACAAAGCTAATTAAATCCAATGGAAGGCAAACACATTCAAACAAAGCTATTTGAATCAAATGAAAGTCAAACACATTCAAACAATGCTATCTGAATCAAATGAAAGTCAAATGCATTGAAAAAGGATAATTAAAATCAAACGAAAGTCAAACACATTCAAACAAAGCTTTTTGAATCCAAAGAAAGTCAAAAACATTCAAACAAAGCTAATTAAATCATATGAAAGTCAAATGCTTTCAAAAAAGCTAATTGAATCAACTAAAAGTCCAAAGAATTCAAACAAAGCTTTTTGAATCAAATGATTGTTAAATGCATTCAACGAGGCTAATTGAATCATATGACAGTCAAACAAAACTTTTTGAATCAAATGAAAGTCAAATGCATTCAACAGAGCAAATTGACTCAATTGAAAGTTAACCACATTCAAGCAAAGCTAATTGAATCAAATGAAAGTCAAACACATTTAAACAAAGCTATTTGAACCAAATGAAAGTCAAACACATTCAAGAAATGCTATTTGAATCAGATGAAAGTCAAACGCATTCAAAAAAGGTATTTAAATCAAGTGAAAGTCAAAAACATTCAAACAAAGCTATTTGAATAAGATTAAAGTCAAACACATTCAAACAAAGCTTTTTGAATTAAATGAAAGTCAAATGCATTAAACAAAGCTAATTGATTCAAATGAAAGTCAATCACATTCAAACAAAGCTAATTTAATCAAATGAAAAATCAAACACATTCAAACAAAGCTTTTTCAATCAAATGAAATTCAAATGCATTCAAAATAGCGATTTGAATCAAGTGAAAGTCAAACAAAGCTTTTTGAATCAAATGATTGTCAAATCCATTCAACGATGCTAATTGAATCATATGAAAGTCAAGCACATTCAAACAAATCTTTTTGAATCAACTGAAAGTCAAATGCAATTAAAAAAAAGTAATTAAATCAAGTGAAAGTCAATTACATTTAAACAAAGCTTTTTAAATCAAATGAAAGTTAAATGCATTCAAAAAAGCTAATTGAATCAGGTGAAAGTCTAGGTAATTCAAACATAGTTTTTTGAATCAAATGAATGTCAAATGCGTTCAACGATGCTAATTGAATCATATGAAAGTCAAACACATTCAAACAAAGCTTTTTGAATCAAATGAAAGTCATATGCATTCAACAAAGCTAATTGAATCGAATGAAAGTCAATGGCATTCTAACAAAACTAATTGAATAAAACGAAAGTCAATGGCATTCTAACAAACCTAATTGAATCAAATGAAAGTCAACCACATTCAAACAAAGCTAATTGAATCAAATGAAAGTTAACCACATTCAAACAAAGCTAATTTAAATCAAGTGAAATTCAAACACATTCAAACAAAGCTTTTTGAATCCAAAGAAAGTCAAATGAGTTCAAAAAAGCTAATTGAATCAAGTGAAAGTCAAACAAATTCAAACATAGCTTTTTGAATCAAATGATTGTCAAATGCATTCAACGATACTAATTGAATCATATGAAAGTCAAACACATTCAAACAAATCTTTTTGAATCAAATGAAAGTCAAATGCATTCAACAGATCAAATTGAATCACTTAAAAGTCAACCACATTCAAACAAAGCTAATTAAATCCAATGGAAGGCAAACACATTCAAACAAAGCTATTTGAATCAAATGAAAGTCAAACACATTCAAACAATGCTATCTGAATCAAATGAAAGTCAAATGCATTGAAAAAGGATAATTAAATCAAACGAAAGTCAAACACATTCAGACAAAGCTAATTGCATCAAATGAAAGTCAAAAACATTCAAACAAAGCTAATTAAATCATATGAAAGTCAAATGCTTTCAAAAAAGCTAATTGAATCAACTAAAAGTCTAAAGAATTCAAACAAAGCTTTTTGAATCAAATGATTGTTAAATGCATTCAACGACGCTAATTGAATCATATGACAGTCAAACAAAACTTTTTGAATCAAATGAAAGTCAAATGCATTCAACAGAGCAAATTTACTCAATTGAAAGTTAACCACATTCAAGCAAAGCTAATTGAATCAAATGAAAGTCAAACACATTTAAACAAAGCTATTTGAACCAAATGAAAGTCAAACACATTCAAGAAATGCTATTTGAGTCAAATGAAAGTCAAACGCATTCAAAAAAGGTATTTAAATCAAGTGAAAGTCAAAAACATTCAAACAAAGCTATTTGAATAAGATTAAAGTCAAACACATTCAAACAAAGCTTTTTGAATTAAATGAAAGTCAAATGCATTAAACAAAGCTAATTGATTCAAATGAAAGTCAATCACAATCAAACAAAGCTAATTTAATCAAATGAAAATCAAACACATTCAAACAAAGCTTTTTCAATCAAATGAAATTCAAATGCATTCAAAATAGCGATTTGAATCAAGTGAAAGTCAAACAAAGCTTTTTGAATCAAATGATTGTCAAATCCATTCAACAATGCTAATTGAATCATATGAAAGTCAAGCACATTCAAACAAATCTTTTTGAATCAACTGAAAGTCAAATGCAATTCAAAAAAAAGTAATTAAATCAAGTGAAAGTCAATTACATTTAAACAAAGCTTTTTAAATCAAATGAAAGTTAAATGCATTCAAAAAAGCTAATTGAATCAAGTGAAAGTCTAGGTAATTCAAACAAAGTTTTTTGAATCAAATGACTGTCAATTGCGTTCAACAATGCTAATTGAATCAAATGAAAGTCAAACACATTCAAACAAAGCTTTTTGAATCAAATGAAAGTCATATGCATTCAACAAAGCTAATTGAATCAAATGAAAGTCAATGGCATTCTAACAAACCTAATTGAATCAAATTAAAGTCAACCACATTCAAACAAAGCTAATTAAATCAAATGAAAGTTAACCACATTCAAACAAAGCTAATTTAAATCAAGTGAAATTCAAACACATTCAAACAAGGCTTTTTGAATCCAAAGAAAGTCAAATGAGTTCAAAAAAGCTAATTGAATCAAGTGAAAGTCAAACAAATTCAAACATAGCTTTTCGAATCAAATGATTGTCAAATGCATTCAACGATACTAATTGAATCATATGAAAGTCAAACACATTCAAACAAATCTTTTTGAATCAAATGAAAGTCAAATGCATTCAACAAATCAAATTGAATCACTTAAAAGTCAAACACATTCAAACAAAGCTAATTAAATCCAATGGAAGGCAAACACATTCAAACAAAGCTATTTGAATCAAATGAAAGTCAAACACATTCAAACAATGCTATCTGAATCAAATGAAAGTCAAATGCATTGAAAAAGGATAATTAAATCAAACGAAAGTCAAACACATTCAAACAAAGCTTTTTGAATCCAAAGAAAGTCAAAAACATTCAAACAAAGCTAATTAAATCATATGAAAGTCAAATGCTTTCAAAAAAGCTAATTGAATCAACTAAAAGTCCAAAGAATTCAAACAAAGCTTTTTGAATCAAATGATTGTTAAATGCATTCAACGAGGCTAATTGAATCATATGACAGTCAAACAAAACTTTTTGAATCAAATGAAAGTCAAATGCATTCAACAGAGCAAATTGACTCAATTGAAAGTTAACCACATTCAAGCAAAGCTAATTGAATCAAATGAAAGTCAAACACATTTAAACAAAGCTATTTGAACCAAATGAAAGTCAAACACATTCAAGAAATGCTATTTGAATCAGATGAAAGTCAAACGCATTCAAAAAAAGGTATTTAAATCAAGTGAAAGTCAAAAACATTCAAACAAAGCTATTTGAATAAGATTAAAGTCAAACACATTCAAACAAAGCTTTTTGAATTAAATGAAAGTCAAATGCATTAAACAAAGCTAATTGATTCAAATGAAAGTCAATCACATTCAAACAAAGCTAATTTAATCAAATGAAAATCAAACACATTCAAACAAAGCTTTTTCAATCAAATGAAATTCAAATGCATTCAAAATAGCGATTTGAATCAAGTGAAAGTCAAACAAAGCTTTTTGAATCAAATGATTGTCAAATCCATTCAACGATGCTAATTGAATCATATGAAAGTCAAGCACATTCAAACAAATCTTTTTGAATCAACTGAAAGTCAAATGCAATTAAAAAAAAGTAATTAAATCAAGTGAAAGTCAATTACATTTAAACAAAGCTTTTTAAATCAAATGAAAGTTAAATGCATTCAAAAAAGCTAATTGAATCAGGTGAAAGTCTAGGTAATTCAAACATAGTTTTTTGAATCAAATGAATGTCAAATGCGTTCAACGATGCTAATTGAATCATATGAAAGTCAAACACATTCAAACAAAGCTTTTTGAATCAAATGAAAGTCATATGCATTCAACAAAGCTAATTGAATCGAATGAAAGTCAATGGCATTCTAACAAAACTAATTGAATAAAACGAAAGTCAATGGCATTCTAACAAACCTAATTGAATCAAATGAAAGTCAACCACATTCAAACAAAGCTAATTGAATCAAATGAAAGTTAACCACATTCAAACAAAGCTAATTTAAATCAAGTGAAATTCAAACACATTCAAACAAAGCTTTTTGAATCCAAAGAAAGTCAAATGAGTTCAAAAAAGCTAATTGAATCAAGTGAAAGTCAAACAAATTCAAACATAGCTTTTTGAATCAAATGATTGTCAAATGCATTCAACGATACTAATTGAATCATATGAAAGTCAAACACATTCAAACAAATCTTTTTGAATCAAATGAAAGTCAAATGCATTCAACAGATCAAATTGAATCACTTAAAAGTCAACCACATTCAAACAAAGCTAATTAAATCCAATGGAAGGCAAACACATTCAAACAAAGCTATTTGAATCAAATGAAAGTCAAACACATTCAAACAATGCTATCTGAATCAAATGAAAGTCAAATGCATTGAAAAAGGATAATTAAATCAAACGAAAGTCAAACACATTCAGACAAAGCTAATTGCATCAAATGAAAGTCAAAAACATTCAAACAAAGCTAATTAAATCATATGAAAGTCAAATGCTTTCAAAAAAGCTAATTGAATCAACTAAAAGTCTAAAGAATTCAAACAAAGCTTTTTGAATCAAATGATTGTTAAATGCATTCAACGACGCTAATTGAATCATATGACAGTCAAACAAAACTTTTTGAATCAAATGAAAGTCAAATGCATTCAACAGAGCAAATTTACTCAATTGAAAGTTAACCACATTCAAGCAAAGCTAATTGAATCAAATGAAAGTCAAACACATTTAAACAAAGCTATTTGAACCAAATGAAAGTCAAACACATTCAAGAAATGCTATTTGAGTCAAATGAAAGTCAAACGCATTCAAAAAAGGTATTTAAATCAAGTGAAAGTCAAAAACATTCAAACAAAGCTATTTGAATAAGATTAAAGTCAAACACATTCAAACAAAGCTTTTTGAATTAAATGAAAGTCAAATGCATTAAACAAAGCTAATTGATTCAAATGAAAGTCAATCACAATCAAACAAAGCTAATTTAATCAAATGAAAATCAAACACATTCAAACAAAGCTTTTTCAATCAAATGAAATTCAAATGCATTCAAAATAGCGATTTGAATCAAGTGAAAGTCAAACAAAGCTTTTTGAATCAAATGATTGTCAAATCCATTCAACAATGCTAATTGAATCATATGAAAGTCAAGCACATTCAAACAAATCTTTTTGAATCAACTGAAAGTCAAATGCAATTCAAAAAAAGTAATTAAATCAAGTGAAAGTCAATTACATTTAAACAAAGCTTTTTAAATCAAATGAAAGTTAAATGCATTCAAAAAAGCTAATTGAATCAAGTGAAAGTCTAGGTAATTCAAACAAAGTTTTTTGAATCAAATGACTGTCAATTGCGTTCAACAATGCTAATTGAATCAAATGAAAGTCAAACACATTCAAACAAAGCTTTTTGAATCAAATGAAAGTCATATGCATTCAACAAAGCTAATTGAATCAAATGAAAGTCAATGGCATTCTAACAAACCTAATTGAATCAAATTAAAGTCAACCACATTCAAACAAAGCTAATTAAATCAAATGAAAGTTAACCACATTCAAACAAAGCTAATTTAAATCAAGTGAAATTCAAACACATTCAAACAAGGCTTTTTGAATCCAAAGAAAGTCAAATGAGTTCAAAAAAGCTAATTGAATCAAGTGAAAGTCAAACAAATTCAAACATAGCTTTTCGAATCAAATGATTGTCAAATGCATTCAACGATACTAATTGAATCATATGAAAGTCAAACACATTCAAACAAATCTTTTTGAATCAAATGAAAGTCAAATGCATTCAACAAATCAAATTGAATCACTTAAAAGTCAAACACATTCAAACAAAGCTAATTAAATCCAATGGAAGGCAAACACATTCAAACAAAGCTATTTGAATCAAATGAAAGTCAAACACATTCAAACAATGCTATCTGAATCAAATGAAAGTCAAATGCATTGAAAAAGGATAATTAAATCAAACGAAAGTCAAACACATTCAAACAAAGCTTTTTGAATCCAAAGAAAGTCAAAAACATTCAAACAAAGCTAATTAAATCATATGAAAGTCAAATGCTTTCAAAAAAGCTAATTGAATCAACTAAAAGTCCAAAGAATTCAAACAAAGCTTTTTGAATCAAATGATTGTTAAATGCATTCAACGAGGCTAATTGAATCATATGACAGTCAAACAAAACTTTTTGAATCAAATGAAAGTCAAATGCATTCAACAGAGCAAATTGACTCAATTGAAAGTTAACCACATTCAAGCAAAGCTAATTGAATCAAATGAAAGTCAAACACATTTAAACAAAGCTATTTGAACCAAATGAAAGTCAAACACATTCAAGAAATGCTATTTGAATCAGATGAAAGTCAAACGCATTCAAAAAAGGTATTTAAATCAAGTGAAAGTCAAAAACATTCAAACAAAGCTATTTGAATAAGATTAAAGTCAAACACATTCAAACAAAGCTTTTTGAATTAAATGAAAGTCAAATGCATTAAACAAAGCTAATTGATTCAAATGAAAGTCAATCACATTCAAACAAAGCTAATTTAATCAAATGAAAATCAAACACATTCAAACAAAGCTTTTTCAATCAAATGAAATTCAAATGCATTCAAAATAGCGATTTGAATCAAGTGAAAGTCAAACAAAGCTTTTTGAATCAAATGATTGTCAAATCCATTCAACGATGCTAATTGAATCATATGAAAGTCAAGCACATTCAAACAAATCTTTTTGAATCAACTGAAAGTCAAATGCAATTAAAAAAAAGTAATTAAATCAAGTGAAAGTCAATTACATTTAAACAAAGCTTTTTAAATCAAATGAAAGTTAAATGCATTCAAAAAAGCTAATTGAATCAGGTGAAAGTCTAGGTAATTCAAACATAGTTTTTTGAATCAAATGAATGTCAAATGCGTTCAACGATGCTAATTGAATCATATGAAAGTCAAACACATTCAAACAAAGCTTTTTGAATCAAATGAAAGTCATATGCATTCAACAAAGCTAATTGAATCGAATGAAAGTCAATGGCATTCTAACAAAACTAATTGAATAAAACGAAAGTCAATGGCATTCTAACAAACCTAATTGAATCAAATGAAAGTCAACCACATTCAAACAAAGCTAATTGAATCAAATGAAAGTTAAACCACATTCAAACAAAGCTAATTTAAATCAAGTGAAATTCAAACACATTCAAACAAAGCTTTTTGAATCCAAAGAAAGTCAAATGAGTTCAAAAAAGCTAATTGAATCAAGTGAAAGTCAAACAAATTCAAACATAGCTTTTGAATCAAATGATTGTCAAATGCATTCAACGATACTAATTGAATCATATGAAAGTCAAACACATTCAAACAAATCTTTTTGAATCAAATGAAAGTCAAATGCATTCAACAGATCAAATTGAATCACTTAAAAGTCAAACCACATTCAAACAAAGCTAATTAAATCCAATGGAAGGCAAACACATTCAAACAAAGCTATTTGAATCAAATGAAAGTCAAACACATTCAAACAATGCTATCTGAATCAAATGAAAGTCAAATGCATTGAAAAAGGATAATTAAATCAAACGAAAGTCAAACACATTCAGACAAAGCTAATTGCAATCAAATGAAAGTCAAAAACATTCAAACAAAGCTAATTAAATCATATGAAAGTCAAATGCTTTCAAAAAAGCTAATTGAATCAACTAAAAGTCCAAAGAATTCAAACAAAGCTTTTTGAATCAAATGATTGTTAAATGCATTCAACGACGCTAATTGAATCATATGACAGTCAAACAAAACTTTTTGAATCAAATGAAAGTCAAATGCATTCAACAGAGCAAATTTACTCAATTGAAAGTTAACCACATTCAAGCAAAGCTAATTGAATCAAATGAAAGTCAAACACATTAAACAAAGCTATTGAACCAAATGAAAGTCAAACACATTCAAGAAATGCTATTGAGTCAAATGAAAGTCAAACGCATTCAAAAAAGGTATTTAAATCAAGTGAAAGTCAAAAACATTCAAACAAAGCTATTTGAATAAGATTAAAGTCAAACACATTCAAACAAAGCTTTTTGAATTAAATGAAAGTCAAATGCATTAAACAAAGCTAATTGATTCAAATGAAAGTCAATCACAATCAACAAAGCTAATTAATCAAATGAAAAATCAAACACATTCAAACAAAGCTTTTTCAATCAAATGAAATTCAAATGCATTCAAAATAGCGATTTGAATCAAGTGAAAGTCAAACAAAGCTTTTTGAATCAAATGATTGTCAAATCCATTCAACAATGCTAATTGAATCATATGAAAGTCAAGCACATTCAAACAAATCTTTTGAATCAACTGAAAGTCAAATGCAATTCAAAAAAAAGTAATTAAATCAAGTGAAAGTCAATTACATTTAAACAAAGATTTTTAAATCAAATGAAAGTTAAATGCATTCAAAAAAGCTAATTGAATCAAGTGAAAGTCTAGGTAATTCAAACAAAGTTTTTTGAATCAAATGACTGTCAATTGCGTTCAACAATGCTAATTGAATCAAATGAAAGTCAAACACATTCAAACAAAGCTTTTTGAATCAAATGAAAGTCATATGCATTCAACAAAGCTAATTGAATCAAATGAAAGTCAATGGCATTCTAACAAACCTAATTGAATCAAATTAAAGTCAACCACATTCAAACAAACCTAATTGAATCAAATGAAAGTAACCACATTCAAACAAAGCTAATTTAAATCAAGTGAAATTCAAACACATTCAAACAAAGCTTTTTGAATCCAAAGAAAGTCAAATGAGTTCAAAAAAGCTAATTGAATCAAGTGAAAGTCAAACAAATTCAAACATAGCTTTTCGAATCAAATGATTGTCAAATGCATTCAACGATACTAATTGAATCATATGAAAGTCAAACACATTCAAACAAATCTTTTTGAATCAAATGAAAGTCAAATGCATTCAACAAATCAAATTGAATCACTTAAAAGTCAAACACATTCAAACAAAGCTAATTAAATCCAATGGAAGGCAAACACATTCAAACAAAGCTATTTGAATCAAATGAAAGTCAACACATTCAAACAATGCTATCTGAATCAAATGAAAGTCAAATGCATTCAAAAAAGATAATTAAATCAAACGAAAGTCAAACACATTCAGACAAAGCTAATTGCATCAAATGAAAGTCAAAAACATTCAAACAAAGCTAATTAAATCATATGAAAGTCAAATGCTTTCAAAAAAGCTAATTGAATCAACTAAAAGTCCAAAGAATTCAAACAAAGCTTTTTGAATCAAATGATTGTCAAATGCATTCAACGAGGCTAATTGAATCATATGACAGTCAAACAAAACTTTTTGAATCAAATGAAAGTCAAATGCATTCAACAAAGCAAATTGACTCAATTGAAAGTTAACCACATTCAAGCAAAGCTAATTGAATCAAATGAAAGTCAAACACATTTAAACAAAGCTATTTGAACCAAATGAAAGTCAAACACATTCAAGAAATTCTATTTGAATCAAATGAAAGTCAAACGCATTCAAAAAAAAGTATTCAAATCAAGTGAAAGTCAAAAACATTCAAACAAAGCTATTTGAATCAGATTAAAGTCAAACACATTCAAACAAAGCTTTTTGAATTAAATGAAAGTCAAATGCATTAAACAAAGCTAATTGATTCAAATGAAAGTCAATCACATTCTAATAAAGCTAATTTAATCAAATGAAAATCAAACACATTCAAACAAACCTTTTTCAATCAAATGAAATTCAAATGCATTCAAAATAGCGATTTGAATCAAGTGAAAGTCAAATAAAGCTTTTTGAATCAAATGATTGTCAAATCCATTCAACGATGCTAATTGAATCATATGAAAGTCAAGCACATTCAAACAAATCTTTTTGAATCAACTAAAAGTCAAATGCAATTAAAAAAAAAGTAATTAAATCAAGTGAAAGTCAATTACATTTAAACAAAGCTTTTTAAATCAAATGAAAGTTAAATGCATTCAAAAAAGCTAGATGAATCAAGTGAAAGTCTAGGTAATTCAAACAAAGTTTTTTGAATCAAATGACTGTCAAATGTGTTCAACGATGCTAATTGAATCAAATGAAAGTCAAACACATTCAAACAAAGCTTTTTGAATCAAATGAAAGTCATATGCATTCAACAAAGCTAATTGAATCAAATGAAAGTCAATGGCATTCTAACAAACCTAATTGAATCTAACGAAAGTCAATGGCATTCTAACAAACCTAATTGAATCAAATGAAAGTCAACCACATTCAAACAAAGATAATTGAATCAAATGAAAGTTAACCACCTTCAAACAAAGCTAATTTAAATCAAGTGAAATTCAAACACATTCAAACAAAGCTTTTTGAATCCAAAGAAAGTCAAATGAGTTCAAAAAAGCTAATTGAATCAAGTGAAAGTCAAACAAATTCAAACATAGCTTTTAGAATTAAATGATTGTCAAATGCATTCAACGATACTAATTGAATCATATGAAAGTCAAACACATTCAAACAAATCTTTTTGAATCAAATGAAAGTCAAATGCATTCAAAAGATCAAATTGAATCAATTAAAAGTCAACCACATTCAAACAAAGCTAATTAAAACCAATGGAAGGCAAACACATTCAAACAAAGCTTTTGAATCAAATGAAAGTCAAAACAT
>NW_018743426.1:0-248975 GCF_001683475.1 Chenopodium quinoa | reverse complement strand
TCAGGAAAGAGGTCAGGCGGCAGTTGCCGAAGTCAAAAAATTACTTGATGCAGGGTTCATTCGGCAATGTTACTTCCCAGATTGGGTTGCAAATGTGGTGCTTGTTAAAAAGCCGAAATGGCACCTGGCGAATGTGTGTAGACTACACAGACTTGAACAAGGCGTGCCCCAAAGACAGTTACCCTCTGCCTAAAATTGATAATCTGGTCGACTCAACAGCCGGCCATGCCTTGATGAGTTTTATGGACGCTTATTCTGGTTTCCATCAAATTCCTTTATGGAAGAAAGATCAGGAGAAGACGGCCTTCGTCACTGATCAGGGATTGTACTGTTACACGGTCATGCCGTTTGGTCTTAAGAATGCCCCGGCTACCTTCCAACGAATGATAAACACAGTGTTCTTTGATCAAATTGGGAGAAACGTCGAGGCATATATTGATGATATGATTGTCAAGACTAAACTTCAGAAAGATCATCTGACGGACCTCCGAGAAACTTTCGCCACACTCAGGCGGCACCATGTCATGCTCAATCCCAAGAAAATGTGTATTTGGAGTTGAGTCTGGGAAATTTCTCGGATTTCTTATCAACCAGAGAGGAATAGAGGCGAACCCTGAGAAGGTACAGGCGGTCATTGACATGCAGTCGCCTCGTACCATCCGAGAGGTTCAAAAGTTAACAGGTTGTCTGGCGGCCTTGGGGAGATTCCTAAGTCGATCAGGCGACAAATGCCTATACTTTTTCCAGGCAATTAAGAAAAAGGCAAGGTTTGAATGGGGGCCGGATGCTGAGGCCGCCTTCCAGAAATTAAAGGTTCACTTGCATTCCTTGCCGAGGCTGGTCAGCCCTTTGCCCAAAGAAAATCTCTACATGTACCTGGCTGTCTCTGATCATGCGTTAAGCGCTGTGCTCCTTGCTGAAAGGGACGGCTGTCAGCTCCCGGTCTACTTTGTCAGTCACGTACTGAAAAATGCCGAGTTGAGGTATCCCCTAGTGGAGAAATTTGGTCTTGCACTCTTCATGGCTGTTAAAAAATTGAAGCCCTACTTTCTGGCACATGCAGTCATCGTGTATACCGACCAACCAATCAAACGGCCCCTTACCACCATGGAGTCATCCGGACGAATGATCAAATGGGCCATAGAAATGCAGAGTCTCGAAATTACTTTCGAGCCTAGAAAAGCAGTGAAGGGGCAAGCCTTTGCTGACTTTATTGTAGAGATGACTCGTCCTCCTGACTCTCAAGTTCCAGACCAAGTCTGGAAGGTACATGTGGACGGAAGCTCTACTTCAAACGGTTGTGGAGCAGGCGTCGTATGTCAATCTCCAGAGGGCGACAGGTTCGAGTATGCTCTACGCTTCAGTTTTCAGGCTTCAAACAATGAGGCAGAATATGAAGCTTTACTAGCCGGGATCTGCATGTGCAAGGCGGCAGGGGCAAGAAAAATAGACGCCTATTCTGATTCACAATTGATAGTGAGTCAGTACAATGGCGAATACGAAGCAACTCATCCGGCCATGATCAAGTATTTACAGGCGGTCCGACAAGCAGTCGGCTCCCTTGAGGATTTCCATCTGATCCAAGTGCCGAGATCAGAAAACAACCAGGCAGATGCACTTTCAAAATTAGCATCATCCGCCTCCTCCGATACTCCTCGAACTGTTTTTTGGGAAGTAATGGAGAAGAGAAGCATCGAGGAAAACCCTATTGGAATCCTAGACAGAAGCTCAACCTGGATGGATTCAATCAGGGCATATCTGACAAACAGTACACTGCCGAATGACCCTCAACAAGCGGCAGCACTGAAAAAAACGAGCCTCCTGTTTTGAAATGATACAGGGAGAACTTCACAAGAGGGGGTACCTTCAACCCTTCTTAAAGTGTGTTACTCCTGAAAAGGGACGAGAGATACTAGATGATCTTCACTCTGGTTTCTGTGCTTCCCATATAGGTGGTAGGATGCTTGCTCAAAGGGCAAGGCGGCAGGGCTACTTTTGGCCTACTTTGGAAGCAGATGCAATGGAGATGGTGAAAAAATGTGACAAGTGCCAAAGGTTTGGCAAATTAATTCACCGTCCGGCTACTGACCTCACTACCATTCACAGCCCACTACCGTTTGCTAAGTGGGGCATGGACATTCTGGGTCCATATACGCCTGCTACAGGCGGCAGAAGGTATATACTTGTTGCCGTTGACTACTTCACTAAATGGGTAGAGGCGGAGGCTGTAAAGGGGATCAAGACGAAAGATGTAATTTCATTCATTTGGAAAAACGTCATCACTCGGTTCGGGGTTCCCATGTCTATGGTTTTTGATAATGGTCCCCAATTTGAGACGCCTGTTCTCAAAAGCTGGTTGGGAGACCAAGGAATTGCCCACTACTTTGCATCTGTCGGCCGTCCACAAGCAAACGGCCAGGTAGAAGCCTTTAATAAAATCATCTCAGACGGTCTCAAGAAAAAGATTGAACGAGCAGGCGGCCTATGGGCGGATGAACTACCACATGTTCTCTGGGCCATTAGGACAACTGAAAAAGGGGCGACTGGAGAAACTCCATTCCTCCTAACTTATGGTGCGGAAGCTGTTCTTCCAATAGAACACTACGAGCCGACTCTTCGAGTAATGCTATATGACGAAGAGGCAAACTGGGAAGCCATGCGCTTGGCATTAGACTCACTTCCTTAAAAGAGGGGCAATGCTGTTTTGCGCCATGAGATCTATCGCCTGAGAATGACTAGATCATACAACAAAAAAAGTACACAGGCGTCACTCAAAGTGGGGGACTTTGTACTTAGAAAAATGGAAGCAGTAGGTAGGGCTAATGAGTCTGGCAAACTAACTCCCAACTGGGAAGGACCCTACCGAATCTATGAGGAAGTCAGGGACGGTACATACCGTCTGGAAACACCAGACGGACAATCGTTGCCTCGAACTTGGAATGTGGATAATCTTAAAAAATATTTCTTCTGAGAGATGTAAAGTAGAGAGCTACTATTTAATTGTATTACGAGGGGCATGCCGTCTGTTCCTTACAGTCGGCTACTCTCCATTGAGTTTTTCACTCTATCTTCTGAGGGGCACGCCGTCTGTTCCTTTACAGTCGGCTACTCTCCATTGAGTATTTTACTCAAACACTTAGCTAAAAAGATTAGGGCCTGGCCGACCCTGTGCCTAACAGGCGGCTACCCTTCTCTCACTTAGCACCTACGTTCACCAAGAACTTACAAAGGCCACCGGCCGAATGATCAGACCAGGCGCCAAGCCACCTGATCAAATCTACAAAACTAATTCGACCTGTCCCAACATCATAGCAGGCGTCCGACGGCATCCCTCCGGATGAAATTCGTCGCGGAGAGCAGCTCCCTTTTGGGTGGAACATTGTTCTATAAACTAATTACACGGCACCTATACGACTGTCCCCAAGGGCAACCACGTAGCCGTTTTTGAGACAAGGATAACTCTATCACTAACCAAATCAGTGGTAGCAGTTGACATCTGAGTCAGATGACCGCCTGTATTACTTGGGATAGATGCAGGGGGTACCTATTGAGATAATAGCCAACAAACATTGGCGAATCAAGGAGTCTAGCCGGCCTACGCCGCCTGGTACCTCTACTTCTCAAACAAAAGTGACGGCGACTGAGTAACTCCAACGTTAACTCATAGTCACTCCCTCAAATTTGGTATGGAATCTAAAAAGTTTGAGTCGTCTGCCTGTTTTAAACAAACAAGGCACTCGAACCCCTATTCCTACTAAGTAACCTATTGAGTTAATAGCCAACCAACATTGGCGAATCAAGGGGTCTAGCCGGCCTACGCCGCCTGGTACCTCTACTACTCAATCTTGATTGTGACGAAGACTAAGTAACTCCTATGTTAACTTAATAGTCACTCAAACTTAGTATGGAGCCTGAAAGGTATGAGTCGTCCACCTGTTTTTTATAAACAAGGGCTCTCAACCAATACTCTTGTTACGTTAACAAATTACGAGTTAAAAGCCAACATTGGCAATAAAGGGAAACAACCGGTACCCGCCGCTTGTTTTCCTACTTAATTCCTTGGCAACTAGGTAATACTATTTACTTGGTCAGACCGATTGAATAAAGAGTTCGAATACCGATTGAATAAATGGCCGACTGATCATCTATCCTGGAAACAGACAACCAGTCGTCCAGGGGCATAAGCGGCATACTTACTATTTGTACCTGTCTTAACATTCGGCCATATAAACAGTCGGTCTAGTGAACAAATTAAAAATACTTGGACAAATTTGAACAAAAACAAAAATTTGATAAATGAGCCGGCCATTAAAGACCAGCAGAATATTCAAAACCCCGGCCCCCTGGCTGGGTAATTACAAAGCAAACGGCACGCAGGCCGTGAAAAAAAAAAAAAAAAAAAAAAAGAAATACTTAAAGCTTAAGAAGGGGGCAGTTCAGTATCAGCAGCTGCCGCCTGGTCAGCACTCTTCTTGCTGGACTCGGCCTTAGCTGCACCCTCTTTTGATGCCTTACCCCCAAGTGGCACAAGCGCCACGACCGGCTCTTCCTCCTCCAACGCACCGTCCAACGCCTCTTCTTCAGCAGCCGCCAGGATCTGTTGATTATATATTTCCGAACACTGGCGGTACGTTCTTTCCCATGAGGCAAAGTCGGCACTGGGGAACAGTCGTTCCCAGGTCATGCGCTGGATTTGAGCGGAGTCTTCCACCATCTCCCGGACGAGCTCTTTCTTCTCTTGCTCGGCCTTTTCCGAGAGCTCTTGGGTAAGACTCTTCTCTTGGTTCACCAGGCGTTCTTTTACGTTGGCCAAAGATTTCTCCATGGCTTCGTAAGAGTGCATTTTTTGGCGAAGAGGTTTCAGCTCGGCCTTAAGGTTGGTGACGGTCCCCTCCAGCTCGTCAACCTTCTTTTGGGCCGCCTCTAACTGAGCCCGAACAGCGGCGGTAGCCTGCGCCTGATAATAAAGAAGATCAATGGTCAGTACTTCATTTTGGGCAATTTGAAACATTGCCTTATCACAGCTGGAGGCGGCCATAGCCTTTGCGGCCTTTACCTCTTTGTTTTTCCGATCAATCGGCTTGCGAAGGCTGTTGACTCGGAGCAGGGCCTAAGTACAAAGAAAAACAGGCGTCAGACAGAAAAGTTAACAGGCGTCCTGGAACTCAAAAGCTCAAAAATATGCTAGGTGTACCTCAGCAAGGACCCCTGAAATCCCATCAAGGTCAAGGGTGCCGGCACCCCTGACCGCCTCCCTGTCAGATGGAGGAACTACTTTAACCATTGACTTGGCTACCTCAACCAAGTCAAGCCCTTGGGGGCCGGCTACATTAAGTGAAAGGAAAAAACAAGTTAGACCTAGTCAAGCAGGAAGCAAGTGTGAGTTTTTACAAGTGAGTATTCATACATCTAGGCGGCCCCGCCTGGGTTTTTGAAGAAGTGGCCGGTTGCTTTTCAGCCGCCACAGTTTTCCTGGAAGATCCAGGAGAGCTTGCAACAGTCGTCCTCCGGGCCTTGGGGTCCGGCTGTTGCGAGGAAGAAGCCCTTGGAGTGCCAGACTGAAACCAAAAAGAGTTAGTATATGCATAAGACAACTAAAAGAGGAAGAGTTTTCGAAGTTTACCAAGGGTGCCCCCTTGTTGGGGGAGTCGGCACAAGACTGTTGCATGAGAGAGGCCCGCAACATGGCCGCCGCAGTCTTGGATGCTGTGATTTTGCTCATGGCGTCAGCTGCAAAAAATAAACAGCAAAGTTAGTAAAATCCCAAGTAAACAAAGCGTGAAAAAACAGAGTATTTGCCAGGCCGGCTACCTCTAGAGCACCGACTGCCGAGGCCACAGGCGGCCAAGAAGTACTCGTCATAGAGCCACTTGAAGCTCGGGACGCAGTTTAGGGGTACTTGCTCTCGTACCCCTGAAGTAGAGTTCACCCTAGTCTCTACTTTGAAGAGTCCTTTGTCTAGGATCTCTCTTTTAGCCTTTGGGGGAACAGGCGGCATGCTGCGGCCGCCTGCGAGAAGAGGCGGATCCCTATTCCACTTGTTAAAACGTTGGTTCAGCTCCGTGTCTGAACCCTCAATGATAAGGAAGGTGTTCCGCCAATCTTTCCATTTGTTCGCCTTACCTCTCGTCATGAGGTAACCCCTGTGGCTTGTTAATTGATACCAGCCGGTACCTCCCGACTTAGGGGTCCGGCTGAGATAGTTCATGTGGGCGAAAGCCTCAAAGCTTGGCTCCACCCCGTACATTTCGCACCCGGCCACATAGCCGAGTACGTTTACCCAAGAGTTGGGGGCTAACTGCCATAACCCCAAATCATACCCATCTAAAATCCGCTGAACAGCCGGATGTAATGGGAAGCGCAGTCCAGCTTTGATGGCCGCCACATAGCAGCCAAAGCAGCCGTCATCATAGCTGGTACCAGCCGGCCAGACGACAGTGTCTTCTGGATCCGGCACAAACAGTAAAAATTCTGGGCCCATTTTGTGGTTAGCAATAAAGCTCGCCACGTTGTCTTGCATGGTTGAAATCCGGCCCCGGGGTACCCTGCAGTAGTAGGGGGCGTTTTCCTCTCTGTAAGAGGCGGATGGCTCCGCCCAATTGTCCCCTTTCTCAACTGTATGAGAAAGTCTCGCCTCCTGAAGGCGGCTATGTTTTTCTTCTGAGCCTGGAGAACTGTGGCCAGAAGAGCTGGACTCAGACTCGTCCTCTGACGAGTCCGAGGAGGACGACTCCTCCCCTCTCCTAGAGGGGCCCGCTTCTTCTCCCTTAGAAGGAGCAGAAGGAAAATTAGACATGTCAACGGTAAGATGGGAAGGGAACACCTTGGCCCCTCTCTCAGAACTGTCGGCTTGACAGTCGCCTCGTTCTACATCTGGCGCCTGGTCAGATGTTTCACTAAGGAGCACCCTTTGGGAGGAGCCGTCTGAGTTTGATATCATAGCAGTCTTTTTTGTTCTGGCCATCACGTTCTGCATAGACACAGATACAGTCGGACTTTGTATAAAGAGCAAAGATGGGTCCAGAAAAGGGCAGGCGGCACTCCTAGTCCTAGATTCAGCCGTCCCCGGTGACCGGCTGATCACTAACTTAGGTCGTGTCGTGTGCTTCCGTGGTGCCATTTCAAAAAATAAAAAGAAAATTAATAGTAAGAGAACTGAGTTACCTGAACGAGTGACGGTTGATGAAGTCTTGGAAGTTCGGGTCAGTCGGCTTGTCAGAACAGGCGGTAGGCAGAAAAGGTCCGAAATGTCAGAGCAAGTTCAGGGGTCCGGATGTTCTCGCAAAGTTCTCAAATGTGAAAATGACTGAAGTCACCACTTCCTTTTATAGGCAAAGTGAGAAGGCGAAGGGTCGCTTCCAAATTCAAAATTTGGGCGGGAAAATCTCTCGGCCGTTTGCAAGGTGACACCTGAAGCAGGCCGTCGCCTGTCACCGTGCGACACCTGTCACAGGCAACACGTGACCAGTCACGTGCCACCTGTGAGGGGCAAATGATTAGGGGATTTTTATCCACCAATCACCGTTTGGCAAGTGGACCAACCAGGTTCCGCCACGTGTCCTTCACGAAGGCCAACAGGAGCCTGCCACGTGTCAATCACGGATACGTCCTCTACGGACCAATTAAGACACGCCACGTGTCCACCCATGCCAAATGGGAAAACCGGCCAACAAGGCCCAATCCAGTCTAGAGGCCCGATTAGCCCTAGGTTTGCCTTAAACCTAGAGAGTTGCATGCTTCTCAAGGCTATAAATACTTAATTAATTCTCATTATCGAATAAAAAAAAAAAAGCAATCAAGAGATCAAGCAGAGAAGAACAGAGTTATTGACAACCGGCTAATCTCGCTAATAACGCAGATTACCAACACTAAGCACTCTCACCTAGAGAGATCTCATTACTTTAATTTCTGTATTGATTACTCCTTAATCAGGTACTAACTTGACCGTTGGAGGCGGAGCTCTCAGGAGTCTCCGTTATTTTGCAGGTACAGGCGTCCGGTTCCAGTCTCGGAATTGTAACTCTCCCGCAGGACATCAGAAAACCCCGAAACAACCCTCATTTGATTCAATTAGCTTTGTTGAATGTATTAGACTTCAATATAATTCAAAAAGCTTTGTTTCAATGAGTTTGACTTCTATTTAATTTAATTAGCTTTGTTTGAATGTGTTTGACTTTCATTTGATTCAATTAGCTTTGTAGAATGCATTTGACTTTCATTTGATTCAATTAGCTTTGTTGAATGCATTTGACTTTCATATGATTCAAAAAGCTTTGTTTGAATGTGTTTGACTAACATTTGATTAAATTAGCTTTGTAGAATGCATTAGACTTTAATTTGATTCAAAAAGCTTTGTTTGAATGTATTTTACTTTCATTTGATTAAATTAGCTTTTTTTAAATTTGTTTGACTTTCATTTGATTCAATTAGCTTTGTTGAATGCATTATACTTTCATTGGATTCAATTCGCTTTGTTTGAATGTGTTTGACTTTCATTTGACTTAATTAGCTTTGTTTGAATGTGTTGGACTTTAATTTGATTCAACAAGATTTGTTTGAATGTGTTTGACTATCATTTGATTCAATTAGCTTTGTAGAATTTGTTTGACTTTCATTTGATTCAATTAGCTTTGTTGAATGCAATAGAATTTAATTTGATTTAAAAAGCATTGTTTTAATGTGTTTGACTTTCATTTGATTCAATTAGCTTTGTTTGAATGTGTTTGACTTTCATTTGATTCAATTAGGTTTGTTGAACGCATTAGATTTTTATTTGATTCAATTAGCTTTGTTTTTATGTGTTTCATTTTCAATTGATTCAATTACCTTTGTAGAATGCATTTTACATTAATTTTATTAAAAAAGCTTTGTTTGAATGGGTTTGACTTTCATTGGATTTAATTAGCTCTGTTTGAATGTGTTTGAATTAAATTTGATTCATAAATATTGTTTGAATGTGTTTGACTTTCATTTGAATCAATTAGCTTTGTTGAATTTATTAGACTTTAATTTGATTTAAAAAGCTTTATTTGAATGTGTTTGATTTTCGTTGGATTCAATTAGCTTTGTTTGAATGTGTTTAACTTTCATTTGATTCAATTAGCTTTGTTTGAATGCATTTGACTTTTAATTGATTCAAAAAACTTTGTTTGAATGTGTTTGACTTTCATTTAATTCAATTAGCTTTGTTTGAATGTGTTTGACTTTCATTTGATTCAATTAGCTTTGTTTTGATGTGTTTGACTTTCATTTGATTCAATTAGCTTTGTAGAATGCATTTGACCCTCATTTGATTCAATTAGCTTTGTTGAATGTATTAGACTTCAATATAATTCAAAAAGCTTTGTTTAAATGAGTTTGACTTCCATTTAATTTAATTAGCTTTGTTTGAATGTGTTTGACTTTCATTTGATTGAATTAGCTTTGTAGAATGCATTTGACTTTCATTTGATTCAATTAGCTTTGTTGAATGCATTTGACTTTCATATGATTCAAAAAGCTTTGTTTGAATGTGTTTGACTAACATTTGATTAAATTAGCTTTGTAGAATGCATTAGACTTTAATTTGATTCAATTACCTTTGTTTGAATGTGTTTGACTTTCATTTGATTCAAAAAGCTTTGTTTGAATTTGTTTAAGTTTCTGTGGAAAATTAGCTTTGTTTGAATGTGTTTAACTTTCATTTGATTCAAATAGCTTTGTTGAATGCATTTGACTTTCAAGTGATTCAAAAAACATGTTTGAATGTGTTTGACTTTCATTTAATTCAATTAGCTTTGTTTAGATGTGTTTGACTTTCATTTGATTCAATTAGCTTTGTTTTGATGTGTTTGATTTTCATTTGATTCAATTAGCTTTGTTTTTATGTGTTTCATTTTCAATTGATTCAATTACCTTTGTAGAATGCATTTTACATTAATTTTATTAATAAAGCTTTGTTTGAATGGGTTTGACTTTCATTGGATTTAATTAGCTCTGTTTGAATGTGTTTGAATTAAATTTGATTCATAAATATTGTTTGAATGTGTTTGACTTTCATTTGAATCAATTAGCTTTGTAGAATTTATTAGACTTTAATTTGATTTAAAAAGCTTTATTTGAATGTGTTTGATTTTCATTGGATTCAATTAGCTTTGTTTGAATGTGTTTAACTTTCATTTGATTCAATTAGCTTTGTTGAATGCACTTGACTTTCAATTGATTCAAAAAACTTTGTTTGAATGTGTTTGACTTTCATTTAATTCAATTAGCTTTGTTTGCATGTGTTTGACTTTCATTTGATTCAATTAGCTTTGTTTTGATGTGTTTGACTTTCATTTGATTCAATTAGCTTTGTAGAATGCATTTGAGGCTCATTTGATTCAATTTGCTTTGTTGAATGTATTAGACTTCAATATAATTCAAAAAGCTTTATTTAAATGAGTTTGACTTCCATTTAATTTAATTAGCTTTGTTTGAATGTGTTTGACTTTCATTTAATTCAATTAGCTTTGTAGAATGCATTTGACTTTCATTTGATTCAATTAGCTTTGTTGAATGCATTTGACTTTCATATGATTCAAAAAGCTTTGTTTGAATGTTTTTTACTAACATTTGATTAAATTAGCTTTGTAGAATGCATTAGACTTTAATTCGATTCAATTACCTTTGTTTGAATGTGTTTGACTTTCATTTGATTCAAAAAGCTTTGTTTGAATGTGTTTAACTTTCCGTGGAAAATTAGCTTTGTTTGAATGTGTTTAACTTTCATTTGATTCAAATAGCTTTGTTGAATGCATTTGACTTTCAATTGATTCAAAAAACATGTTTGAATGTGTTTGACTTTCATTTAATTCAATAGCTTTGTTTAGATGTGTTTGACTTTCATTTGGTTCAATTAGCTTTGTTTTGATGTGTTTGATTTTCATTTGATTCAATTAGCTTTGTTTTTATGTGTTTCATTTTCAATTGATTCAATTACCTTTGTAGAATGCATTTTACATTAATTTTATTAAAAAAGCTTTGTTTGAATGGGTTTGACTTTCATTGGATTTAATTAGCTCTGTTTGAATGTGTTTGAATTAAATTAGATTCATAAATATTGTTTTAATGTGTTTGACTTTCATTTGAATCAATTAGCTTTGTTGAATTTATTAGACTTTAATTTGATTTAAAAAGCTTTATTTGAATGTGTTTGATTTTCGTTGGATTCAATTAGCTTTGTTTGAATGTGTTTAACTTTCATTTGATTCAATTAGCTTTGTTGAATGCATTTGACTTTCAATTGATTCAAAAAACTTTGTTTGAATGTGTTTGACTTTCATTTAATTCAATTAGCTTTGTTTGAATGTGTTTGACTTTCATTTGATTCAATTAGCTTTGTTTTGATGTGTTTGACTTTCATTTGATTCAATTAGCTTTGTAGAATGCATTTGACGCTCATTTGATTCAATTAGCTTTGTTGAATGTATTAGACTTCAATATAATTCAAAAAGCTTTGTTTCAATGAGTTTGACTTCCATTTAATTTAATTAGCTTTGTTTGAATGTGTTTGACTTTAATTTGATTCAATTAGCTTTGTAGAATGCATTTGACTTTCATTTGATTCAATTAGCTTTGTTGAATGCATTTGACTTTCATATGATTCAAAAAGCTTTGTTTGAATGTGTTTGACTAACATTTGATTAAATTAGCTTTGTAGAATGCATTAGACTTTAATTTGATTCAATTACCTTTGTTTGAATGTGTTTGACTTTAATTTGATTCAAAAAGCTTTGTTTGAATGTGTTTAACTTTCCGTGGAAAATTAGCTTTGTTTGAATGTGTTTAACTTTCATTTGATTCAAATAGCTTTGTTGAATGCATTTGACTTTCAATTGATTCAAAAAACATGTTTAAATGTGTTTGACTTTCATTTAACTCAATTAGCTTTGTTTAGATGTGTTTGACTTTCATTTGATTCAATTAGCTTTGTTTTGATGTGTTTGATTTTCATTTGATTCAATTAGCTTTGTTTTTATGTGTTTCATTTTCAATTGATTCAATTACCTTTGTAGAATGCATTTTACATTAATTTTATTAAAAAAGCTTTGTTTGAATGGGTTTGACTTTCATTGGATTTAATTAGCTCTGTTTGAATGTGTTTGAATTAAATTTTATTCATAAATATTGTTTTAATGTGTTTGACTTTCATTTGAATCAATTAGCTTTGTTGAATTTATTAGACTTTAATTTGATTTAAAAAGCTTTATTTGAATGTGTTTGATTTTCATTGGATTCAATTAGCTTTGTTTGATTGTGTTTATTTTTCATTTGATTCAATTAGCTTTGTTGAATGCATTTCACTTTCAATTGATTCAAAAAACTTTGTTTGAATGTGTTTGACTTTCATTTAATTCAATTAGCTTTGTTTGAGTGTGTTTGACTTTCATTTGATTCAATTAGCTTTGTTTTGATGTGTTTGACTTTCATTTGATTCAATTAGCTTTGTAGAATGCATTTGACGCTCATTTGATTCAATTTGCTTTGTTGAATGTATTAGACTTCAATATAATTCAAAAAGCTTTGTTTCAATGAGTTTGACTTCCATTTAATTTAATTAGCTTTGTTTGAATGTGTTTGACTTTCATTTGATTCAATTAGCTTTGTAGAATGCATTTGACTTTCATTTGATTTAATTAGCTTTGTTGAATGCATTTGACTTTCATATGATTCAAAAAGCTTTGTTTGAATGTGTTTGACTAACATTTGATTAAATTAGCTTTGTAGAATGCGTTAGACTTTAATTTGATTCAATTACCTTTGTTTGAATGTGTTTGACTTTCATTTGATTCAAAAAGCTTTGTTTGAATGTGTTTAACTTTCCGTGGATAATTAGCTTTGTTTGAATGTGTTTAACTTTCATTTGATTAAAATGGCTTTGTTGAATGCATTTGACTTTCAATTGATTCAAAAAATTTTGTTTGAATGTGTTTGACTTTCATTTAATTCAATTAGCTTTGTTTGGATGTGTTTAACGTTCGTTTGATTCAATTAGCTTTGTTTTGATGTGTTTGATTTTCATTTGACTCAATTAGCTTTGTAGAATGCATTTGACCCTCATTTGATTCAATTAGCTTTGTTGAATGTATTAGACTTCAATATAATTCAAAAAGCTTTGTTTCAATGAGTTTGACTTCCATTTAATTTAATTAGCTTTGTTTGAATGTGTTTGACTTTCATTTGATTCAATTAGCTTTGGAGAATGCGTTAGACTTTAATTTGATTCAAAGAGCTTTGTTTGAATGTATTTTACTTTCATTTGATTCAATTAGCTTTTTTTGAATTTGTTTGACTTTCATTTGATTCAAAAAGCTTTGTTTGAATGTGTTTAACTTTCATTGGATTCAATTAGCTTTGTTTTTATGTGTTTCATTTTCAATTGATTCAATTACTTTTGTAGAATGCATTTTACATTTATTTTATAAAAAAATCTTTGTTTGAATGGGTTTGACTTTCATTGGATTTAATTAGCTCTGTTTGAATGTGTTTGAATTAAATTTGATTCATAAATATTGTTTGAATGTGTTTGACTTTCATTTGAATCAATTAGCTTTGTTGAATTTATTAGACTTTAATTTGATTTAAAAAGCTTTATTTGAATGTGTTTGATTTTCATTGGATTCAATTAGCTTTGTTTGAATGTGTTTAACTTTCATTTGATTCAATTAGCTTTGTTGAATGCATTTGACTTTCAATTGATTCAAAAAACTTTGTTTGAATGTGTTTGACTTTCATTTAATTCAATTAGCTTTGTTTGAATGTGTTTGACTTTCATTTGATTGAATTTGCTTTGTTTTGATGTGTTTGACTTTCATTTGATTCAATTAGCTTTGTAGAATGCATTTGACCCTCATTTGATTCAATTAGCTTTGTTGAATGTATTAGACTTCAATATAATTCAAAAAGTTTTGTTTCAATGAGTTTGACTTCCATTTAATTTAATTAGCTTTGTTTGAATGTGTTTGACTTTCATTTGATTCAATTAGCTTTGTAGAATGCATTTGACTTTCATTTGATTCAATTAGCTTTGTTGAATGCATTTGACTTTCATATGATTCAAAAAGCTTTGTTTGAATGTGTTTGACTAACATTTGATTAAATTAGCTTTGTAGAATGCATTAGACTTTAATTTGATTCAATTACCTTTGTTTGAATGTGTTTGACTTTCATTTGATTCAAAAAGCTTTGTTTGAATGTGTTTAACTTTCCGTGGATAATTAGCTTTGTTTGAATGTGTTTAACTTTCATTTGATTCAAATAGCTTTGTTGAATGCATTTGACTTTCAATTGATTCAAAAAACTTTTTTTGAATGTGTTTGACTTTCATTTAATTCAATTAGCTTTGTTTGAATGTGTTTGACTTTCATTGATTCAATTAGCTTTGTTTTGATGTGTTTGACTTTCATTTGATTCAATTAGCTTTGTAGAATGCATTTGACCCTCATTTGATTCAATTAGCTTTGTTGAATGTATTAGACTTCAATATAATTCAAAAAGCTTTGTTTCAATGAGTTTGACTTCTGATTAGGGGATTTTGCTCGCACCAATCGGAATGCGCCACGTGGACTAATCAGGTCTTGCCAAGTGTCCCCCAGTTGGAACAGTAAAGGCTTCCCACGTGGCACGCACTTATTCGTCCACCTTGGACCTGTTATGTCAAGACATGTGGCATACTCCATGCCTAATGGAGAAACCGGCCACCCAGGCCCAACTTCCGAGGGAAGCCCAATCGGTCCTAGGTTTACCTAAACCTAGGATGGGCACATTTTCCAAGGTTATAAATACCTCCCTTAATCCTCACTAAGGGGGGAACAGAAACATTACGGAAAAAACACATTAATTACAAACAGTAATAACCGGCTGATCTCGCTAACAAAGCAGATTACCTACATTAAACACTCTCACCCAGAGAGACCAAATCACTTTAATTTCCGCATTAATTACTCCTTAATCAGGTACTAACTTGACCGTTGGAGGCGGAGCTCCCAGGAGTCTCCGTTATTTTGCAGGTACAGGCGTCCGGTTCCAGTCTCGGAATTGTAACTCTCCCGCAGGACATCAGAAAACCCCGAAACATTTGGCGCCGTCTGTGGGGAGAGTACTTCTGAGATGGCATCCAAGTCTGTACCGACTCCTGAAAAGAGGCGTCCCTTAGACGACCCTCAAGTTCAGTCGGACCATGATACCGAAAGTGAATTTGAAGTTGAAGCTCATACAGCTTCAAACGGGACCCTAAGGGCCTGACGTACCCGTCATACTGAAAGGAGGGAACGGGAGCATCTTCAAACAGGAAGCGAGCCAGCAGGCGCACCGCCTGTTCGGCAACAGCCGACTGATGGGTCTGCTCCCATCACAAGGAACGAACTCATGACCTTCATGAGGGACTTCAAGGGAGAGATTCATGAGTTGATCAACAAGAAGCCGCCTGCTCTAGTCAAGGAGCAGTCGGCCAAGAAACCCTCCACTTCACTGAAGAGGAAGCCAGTTCAAGGGCGAGAGGC
The DNA here is from genome assembly GCF_001683475.1 of Chenopodium quinoa. Lineage (NCBI taxonomy): Eukaryota > Viridiplantae > Streptophyta > Magnoliopsida > Caryophyllales > Amaranthaceae > Chenopodium > Chenopodium quinoa. Next base: position 233,454 of record NW_018743426.1, on the reverse strand, counting down.
GACTCCTCATCCTAAATCTAGGAAGCGGGAGCCACCTGCCCTTGATTTCACAAAATTCCGTTATCCTACAGGAAATAGAAAACCTGTTCGTCATATTCAGGCGGACGGGTCGAAGCAAACATTCACAGATGCTCGGCTACTGCTAGAGCAGAAGAAGAGTGACCGATTGTCAGAGTCGGCCTCTACTTCAAACTTTCAAGACAGTTTGCGAAATGCCTCGATGAGGCATACTCAGTCGTACCATGAGAGTCAGTCAGGCGGCACCTCCCGTCATTCCGGCTTTCATAGTGACCAGGCGGTACCAAACTTACCATTTGTGCCGCAACAACAGTATTTTTTGCAGCCACCTCCGTTTGGTGGACCTGCAGCAAAAAACGTCCAACCTATGGACTGGCAGCTACGGTTGCTTAGACTTGGTGAACAGCCGTCGGCCTTCTCCAAGGAAATTACTAAAGCCGCTCAGCCGGCCAAAGTGAAAAATGTACTAGTAGGCGCCTATGACGGCACTACTAACCCAGAAGACCATCTGATGGCATTCACCAACCTGATGTACCTTCAAGGGTTGGATGATCCCACTTGGTGCAAGTGTTTCCCAGCGACTCTCAAAAGAATCGCACAGCAATGGTTTGGCAACTTGCCGACTGGTTGTGTAAATAGCTTCAGGACGCTTGCTTACTTATTTGCCTCCAAATTCGCCATGAACATCCCTGCGAAGAAAACGACCCTTGATTTGGGAACAATTCAGCAGGGCGAGAAGGAGGGGCTTCGTTCTTACATCAGGCGGTTTAACCTGATGAGAATACAAATTCAAGGGTTATCGGATGAGGTAGCTTATACTGACTTTTTCAGAGGTCTCAAAGACGGGTCTACCTTCAAATTTGATTTGGTTCGAAAAAGGGTGGCGACTCTTCAAGAGGCCTTGATTAAAGTAGAAGCCTATATACAGGCGACTGATCTTTGTACGATAAAACAGTCGGACGGGAAAAGGTTCGACAAAAGAGAAGGACGACAGAAACAGTCGTCAAACAAAGATGAGAAAAGAAAAGAGGTCTGGGCGGCTGATTCCTCTAAACAGCCGGCCCAGAAAAAGAAAAAAGAATTCAAACCATACTCCCCAAAGTATGCGTTTAACAAGGATAACCAGTTTATCCTAAAAGAAATCAAGGGACGGATCTCAATTGAGAAGCCGGTCCCCATGAAGGATTCTGCAAACAACCGGAACCAAGATAAATTCTGTGCTTAATATGATGATGTTGGTCATCACACCAATGACTGCATCAGTCTCATGCGGTACCTAGACCGCCTGGCTGAGCAAGGTGATCTTGACACTTATGTCAAGAAATCTACGGGGAACACTTCCTCAAAAAAACAGTCGGCCAAAAAGAATCAGCAGGCCGACAGCTCTGATACAGATGATGCAGTCGTCTACACCATTGCAGGCGGCTTCTCAGGAGGCGGCCCCACTATTAGGGACAACAAAGACAATATCAGGCGGTTAGATGTAAATTCCGTTCACCAAGAACGGCCGTCCAAATATTCATTTCCTGAGATTGTCATCACTAAAGAAGATCTAGGAGGGGTAAGGGGGCCGCATGACGACCCTCTCGTTATTGAATGTAAAGTGGCCAACCAGAGAGTTGGCCGAATCCTCATAGATACCGGAAGCTCCTCAGTTCTCATCAGTAGCAAATGTCTGTCGAAACTAAAATATCAGACTGATTGCATTCATCCGGCCTCCCACCCTTTAGTAGGGTTTGGAGGAGGAGTCGTCCACCCACTGGGACGAGTAGATTTACCCATCCACCTGGGTGAAAAAGGGGAAGGACGACACATGGTAGTCCGGTTCCTGGTAGTAGAGGAACTCTCGGCCTACAACATGATTCTGGGTCGACCTACCCTGAATAAATCCAAGGTTGTTATAATCCCATCTCTTATGTTGCTCAAGTTTGAGAGGGATAATGGAACAGTTGGCTCCCTAAGGGGAGATCAGAGGATGGCCCGAGAGTGCTATCTCTCGGATGTCAAGCCCACTGTTATGGCTACTGGGTCAAGCGGTGAAAAAACAGACCTTGACAAGGAGAGTGCGCCTGTTCAAGAAGCAGGCGGCAAAAAGAGAAAGGCATCCCAGACAGGGGCCGCAAGAAAAGAAAGAAAACTGGTGAGCATGCGGACCTGATCTTAGACGACTCACGTCCTGACCGAACAGTCAAAGTTGGGACGACTGCTCTGAGAAACCTTAGTGACAACTTTCACAAACTATTGAAAGAGTACAAGGACATCTTTGCATTCGAAGTCCATGAAATGCCAGGCATTAGTCCTGATCTGGCGGTACATAAACTGACCGTGGATCCGAAAAAGAAGCCGGTACGGCAAAAGAAGCGGAACCATGGCGAAGAAAGAAGTCAGGCGGCAGCCGCCGAAGTTAAAAAATTACTTGATGCAGGGTTCATTCGGCAATGTTACTTCCCAGACTAGGTTGCAAATGTGGTGCTTGTTAAAAAGCCGAATGGCACCTGGCGAATGTGTGTAGACTACACAGACTTAAACAAGGCGTGCCCCAAAGACAGTTACCCTCTGCCTAAAATTGATAACCTGGTCAACTCAACAGCCGGCCATGCCTTGATGAGTTTTATGGACGCCTATTCTGGTTTCCATCAAATTCCTTTATGGAAGAAAGATCAGGAGAAGACGGCCTTCGTCACTGATCAAGGGTTATACTGTTACACGGTCATGCCGTTTGGTCTTAAGAATGCCCCGGCTACCTTCCAACGAATGATAAACACTGTGTTCTTTGATCAGATTGGGAGAAACGTCGAGGCATACATTGATGATATGATTGTCAAGACAAAACTTCAGAAAGATCATCTGTCGGACCTTCGAGAAACTTTCGCCACACTCAGGCGGCACCATGTCATGCTCAATCCCAAGAAATGTGTATTTGGAGTTGAGTCTGGGAAATTTCTCGGATTCCTTATCAATCAGAGAGGAATAGAGGCGAACCCTGAGAAGGTGTAGGCGGTCATTGACATGCAGTCGCCTCGTACCATCCGAGAGGTTCAGAAGTTAACAGGTTGTCTGGCGGCCTTGGGAAGATTTCTAAGCCGATCAGGCGACAAATGCCTATACTTTTTCCAGGCAATTAAGAAAAAGGCAAGGTTTGAATGGGGGCCGGATGCTGAGGCCGCCTTCCAGAAATTAAAAGTTCACTTGCATTCCTTGCCGAGGCTGGTCAGCCCTTTGCCCAAAGAGGTACTCTACATGTACCTGGCCGTCTCTGATCATGCGTTAAGCGCTGTTCTCCTTGCTCCCGGTCTACTTTGTCAGTCACGTACTGAAAAATGCCGAGTTGAGGTATCCCCTAGTGGAGAAATTTGGTCTTGCACTCTTCATGGCTGTTAAAAAATTGAAGCCCTACTTTTTGGCACATGCAGTCGTCGTGTATACAGACCAACCTATCAAGCGGCCACTTACCATCATGGAGTCGTCATGCCAAATGATCAAATGGGCCATAGAAATACAGAGCCTCGAAGTTACATTCGAGCCTAGAAAAGCAGTGAAGGGGCAAGCCTTTGCTGATTTTATTGTAGAGATGACTCGTCCTCCTAACTCTCAAGTTCCAGACCAAGTATGGAAGGTATATGTGGACGGAAGCTCTACTTCAAATGGTTGTGGAGCAGGCGTCATATGTCAGTCGCCAGAGGGCGACAGGTACGAGTATGCTCTACGCTTCAGTTTTCAGGCTTCAAACAATGAGGCAGAATATGAAGCTTTACTAGCCGGGATCCGCATGTGCAAGGCGGCAGGGGCAAGAAAAATAGACGCCTGTTCTGATTCACAATTGATAGTGAGTCAGTACAATGGCGAATACGAAGCAAGCCATCCGGCCATGATCAAGTATTTACAGGCGGTCCGACAAGCAGTCGGCTCCCTTGAGGATTTCCATCTGATCCAAGTGCCGAGATCAGAAAACAACCAGGCGGATGCACTGTCAAAATTACCATCATCCGCCTCCTCTGATACTCCTCGAACTGTTTTTTGGGAAGTAATGGAGAAGAGAAGCATCGAGGAAAACCCTATTGGAATCCTAGACAAAAGCTCAACCTGGATGGATTCAATCAGGGCATATCCGACAAACGGTACACTGCCGGATGATACTCAACAGGCGGCAGCACTGAAAAAACGAGCCACCTGTTTTGAAATGATAAAGGGAGAACTTCACAAAAAGGGGTACCTTCAACCCTTCTTAAAGTGTGTTACTCCAGAAAAGGGACGAGAGATACTAGACGATCTTCACTTTGGTTACTGTGCTTCTCATATAGGCGGTAGGACGCTTGCTCAAAGGGCAAGGCGGCAGGGCTACTTTTGGCCTACTCTGGAAGCAGATGCAATGGAGATGGTGAAAAAATGTGACAAGTGCCAAAGGTTTGGCAAACTAATTCACCGTCCGGCTACTGACCTCACTACCATTCACAGCCCACTACCGTTTGCTAAGTGGGGCATGGACATTCTGGGTCCATATACGCCTGCTACAGGCGGAAGGAGGTACATACTTGTTGCTGTCGACTACTTCACTAAATGGGTAGAGGCGGAGGCTGTAAAGGGAATCAAGACGAAAGATGTAATTTCATTCATTTGGAGAAATTTCATCACTCGGTTCGGGGTTCCCATGTCTATGGTTTTTGATAATGGTCCCCAATTTGAGACGCCTGTTCTCAAAAGCTGGTTGGGTGACCAAGGAATTGCAAACTACTTTGCATCTGTCGGCCGTCCACAAGCAAACGGCCAGGTAGAAGCCTTTAATAAAATCATCTCACACGGTCTCAAGAAAAATATTGAACGAGCAGGCGGCCTATGGGCGGATGAACTACCACATGTTCTCTGGGCCATTAGGACGACTGAAAAAGGGGCGACTGGAGAAACTCCATTCCTCCTAACTTACGGTGCGGAAGCTGTTCTTCCAATAGAACACTACGAGCCGACTCTTCGAGTAATGCTATATGACGAAGAGGCAAACTGGGAAGCCATGCGCCTGGCATTAGACTCACTTCCTGAAAAGAGGGGCAATGTTGTCTTGCGCCATGAGATCTATCGCCTGAGAATGACTAGATCATACAACAAAAAAGTACATAGGCGTCCACTCAAAGTAGGGGACTTTGTACTTAGAAAAATGGAAGCAGTTGGTAGGGCTAATGAGTCTGGCAAACTAACTCCCAACTAGGAAGGACCCTACCGAATCTATGAGAAAGTCAGGGACGGTACCTACCGTCTGGAAACACCAGACGGACAACCGTTGCCTCGAACTTGGAATGTAGATAATCTTAAGAAATATTTCTTTTGAATGATGTAAATAGTCAAGAGCTACTTAATAAAAGTGCACTTACTATTCAAATTTGTACTAAGAGGGGCACGCCTACTAACAAATAGTCGGCTACTCTCCATGTTTAATTTTACTTACGAGGGGCATGCCGTCTGTACCTTTACAGTCGGCTACTCTCCATTGAGTTTTTCACTCTATCTTCAGAGGGGCATGCCGTCTGTACCTTTACAGTCGGCTACTCTCCATTGAGTTTTTCACTCTATCTTCAGAGGGGCATGCCGTCTGTACCTTTACAGTCGGCTACTCTCCATTGAGTATTTTACTCACAATAGGGGCATGTCGTCTGGACATATAGTCGGCTACTCTCCATAAGAAGATGGCGACTGGTTCCAAACACATAGCCACCCCACTAATACTTAGCTAAAAAGATTAGGGCCTGGCCGACCCTGTGCCTATCAGGCGGCTACCCTTCTTTTAGCATCTACGTTCACCAAGAACTTACCAAGGCCACAGGCCGAATGATCAGACCAGGCGCCAAGCCAACTGATCAAATCTACAAAACTAATACGACCTGTCCCAACATCATAGCAGGCGTCCGGCGGCATCCCCCCGGATGAAATTCGTCGCAGAGAGCAGCTCCCTTTTGGGTGGAACATTGCTCTATAAACTAATTACACGGCACCTATACGACTGTCCCCAAGGGCAACCACGTAGCCGTTTTTGAGACAAGGATAACTCTAGCACTAACCAAACCAGTTGTAGCAATTGACATCTGAGTCAGATGACCGCCTGTATTACTTGGGATAAATGCAGGGGGTACCTCTTGAGTTAATAGCCAACAAACATTGGCGAATCAAGGGGTCTAGCCGGCCACCGCCGCCTGGTACCTCTACTTCTCAAGCAAGTGTGACGGAGACTAAGTAACTCCTATGTTAACTTATAGTCACTCCCTCAAACTTAGTATGGAGCCTAAAAGGTATGAGTCGTCCGCTTGTTTTTATCAAACAGGGGCTCTCAACCACTACTCCTGCTAAGTTAACAAATTACGAGTTAAAAGCCAACAAATATTGAATAAAAGGAAACAACCGGTACCCGCCGCTTGTTATCTCAACTACTCAGTTCCTTGGCGACTAGGTAACACTCATGTTTACTTGGTCAGACCACTTTCCTACTTGGTTAAATTTACAAAAGACAGGACCGCCTGCCTAAAAAGGATCCAATCTTTAAAATAGTTCGAATACCGATTGGATAAATGGCCGACTGATCGTCTATCCTGGAAACAGACAACCAGTCGTCCAGGGGCATAGGCGGTGTGACTAACTTTTCGTACCTGTCTGCAACTATCGGCCATGTAAAACAGTCGGTCTAGTGAACAATTGGATATTGGAATATTCAATACTTAGACAAATTTGAGGCAAACAAAAAATTCATTAAAAATAAGCCGGTCATTAAAGACCAGCAAAATATTCAAAGCCCCGGCCCCCTGGCCGGGTAAATACAAAGCAAACGGCACGCAGGCCGTGGAAAGAATACATAAAGCTTAAGAAGGGGGCAGTTCAGTATTAACAGCTGCCGCCTGGTCAGCACTCTTCTTGCTGGACTCGGCTTCAGCTGCATCCTTTTTTGATGCCTTACCCCCAAGCGGCACAAGCGCCACTACCGGCTCCTCCTCCTCCAACGCTTCCTCCAACGCCTCTTCTTCAGCAACCGCCAAGATCTCTTTATTATATGTATCCGAACACTGGCGGTACGTTCTTTCCCAAGAGGCAAAGTCGGCACTGGGGAAGAGGCGGCCCCAGGTCATGCGTTGGATTTGAGCGGAGTCTTCCATCATCTCCCGGACCAGCTCTTTCTTCTCTTGCTCGGCCTTTTCCGAGAGCTCTTGGGTAAGACTCTTCTCCTGGGTCACCAGGCGTTCCTTTAGGCTGGCCAAGGATTTCTCCATGGCTTCGTAAGAGTACATTTTCAGGCGAAGAGGTTTCAGCTCGGCCTTGAGATTTGTGATGGTCGCCTCCAGCTCGTCATTCTTCTTCTGGGCCGCCTCTAACTGAGCCCGAACAGCGGCGGTAGCCTGCGCCTGATAATAAAGAATATCAATGTTCAGAACTTCATTTTGGGCAATCTGAAACATTGCCTTATCACAGTCAGAGGCGGCCATAGCTTTTGCAGCCTTTACCTCTTTGTTCTTCCGATCAAGCGGCTTGCGAAGGCCGTTAACTCGGAGCAGGGCCTAAGTACAAAGAAACAGGCGTCAGTTTCCAAACAAAAAAAATAAAACAGGCGTACAGAAATTCAAATACTCAAAAATATGCTAAGTATACATCAGCAAGGACCCCTGCAATCCCGTCAAGGTCAAGGGTGCCGACACCCCTGACCGCCTCCCTTTCAGCTGGAGGAACTGCCCTGATCATAGACTTGGCCATCTCTACCAAGTCAGGCTCCTGGGGGCCGGCTGCATCAAGCATAAACAAACGGATTAGACTTAGTAAAAAAGGGAGCAAGTCTAAAAATTACAAGGACAACTTCATACTTCTAGGCGGCCCAGTTGGAGTTTTAGAAGAAGTGGCCGGCTGTTTCTCAGCCGCCACCTGTTTCGTGGCAGAACCAGGAGAGCTCCCAACAGTCGTCTTCCGGGCCTTGGGGTCCGGCTGTTGGGAAGATGAAGCTCTTGGAGCACCCGTCTAAAACAGAAGAAAAAAGTCAGTATATGCATAAACACTCCAAAAAGAGGGTGAAAGGTTCGGAGCTCACCAAGGGTGCCCCATTTTTGGGGGAGTCGGTTGAAGCTTGTTGCATAATAGAGGCCCGCAACATGGCCGCCGCAGTCTTGGAGGCGGTGATTTTGCTCATGGCGTCAGCTGCAAAAACAAACAGCAAAGTTAATAAAAGATAAACAACAAATGTATGGAACAACAAAGTATTCGACATGCCGACTACCTCTTCAGCACCGACTGCTGAGGCCGCAGGCGGCCAAAAAGTACTCGTCATAGAGCCACTTGAAGCTCGGGACGCAGTGCAGGGGTACTTGCTCTCGTACCCCTGAAGTAGAGTCGACCCTCGACTCTACTTTAAAGAGTCCTTTATCAAGGATCTCTTTCTTAGCCTTGGGGGGAACAGGCGGCATGCTACGGCCGCCTGCAAGAAGGGGCGGATTCCTGTTCCACCTATTGAAGTGCTTGTTCAGCTCAATGTCTGAACTCTCAATGATGAGGAAGGTGCTCCGCCAGTCCTTCCACTTGTTTGCTTTACCTCTTGTCATGAGGTAGCCCCTGTGGCTTGTCAATTGATACCAGCCGGTACCGCCTGTCTTAGGGGTCCGACTGAGATAGTTCATATGGGCGAAAGCCTCGAAGCTCGGCTCCACCCCGTGCAGTTCGCACCCGGCCACATAGCCGAGTACGTTGACCCAGGAGTTTGGGGCTAACTTCCATAACCCCAACTCATACCCATCCAAAATCCGCTGAACAGCCGGATGTAATGGGAAGCGAAGCCCTGCCTTGATGGCCGCCTCGTAGCAGCCAAAGCAGGCGCTATCATAACTGGAACCAGCCGCCCAGACGACTGTGTCTTCTGGATCCGGCACAAACACTAGAAAATCGGGGCCCATGGTGTGGTTTGCAATAAAGCTCTCCACTTTCTCTTGCATGGCTGTGATTCGGCCTCGAGGTATCCTGCAGTAGTAGGGGGTATTTAGCTCTCGGTAAGAGGCGGATGGTTCCGCCCAATTGTCCCCCTTCTCAACTGCGTGAGAAAGTCTCGCCTCTTGCAGGCGGCTGTTTTTCTCTTCTGTACCCAAAGAAGCATGGCCGGAAGAGCTTGACTCGGAATCGTCCTCCGACGAGTCCGAAGAGGACGACTCCTCCCCTCTCCCGGAGGGGCCCGCCTCCTCTCTTTGAAAAGGAGCAGATTTGTTAGCTGTTAAATGGGAAGGGGTCACTATGACTCCCCCCACAGAATTGCCGGCATCCAGGCCGCCTTGTTTCACTTCCACATCTGGCGCCTGGTCAGATGTTTCACTAAGCGGCACCCTGTGGGAGGAGCCGTCTGAATTTGAGATCCTATCTGTCTTTTTCGTTCTGGCCATCCTGCTCTGCATAGACACAGATACAGTCGGACTTTGTATAAAGGACAAAGATGGGTCCGGAAAAGGGCAGGCGGCACTCCTAGTCCTAGATTCAGCCGTCCCCGGTGACCGGTTGATCACTTACCTAGGTCGTGTCGTGTGCTTCCGTGGTGCCATTTCAGAAAATAAAAAGAAAATTAAGAGTAAGAGAACTGAGTTACCTGAACGAGTGACGGTTGATGAAGTTCTGAAAATCCTGGGCAGTCGGCTTGTCAGAACAGGCGGTAGGCAGAAAAGGTCCAAAATGTCAGAGCAAGTTCAGGGGTCCGAATGTTCTCAAAAAGTTCTCAAAGTGTGAAAATGACTCAAGACAACTCTCCCTTATATAGGCGAAGTGAGAAGGCGAAGGGTCACTTTCAGAATTCAAAATTTGGGCAGGAAAATCTCTCGTCCTTTCGCTGACTGACACCTGTAGCAGGCCGTCGCCTGTTACAGTGCGACACCTGTCACAGGTAACACGTGACCAATCACGTGCCACTTGTGAGGGGCAAATGATTAGGGGATTTTGCTCCCACCAATCAGAATGCGCCACGTGGACCAATCAGGTCCTGCCAAGTGTCCCCCAGTTGGAACAGTCAGGGCTTCCCACGTGGCACGCGCTTATTCGTCCACCTTGGACCTGTTATGTCAAGACATGTGGCATACTCCATGCCTAATGGAGAAACCGGCCACCCAGGCCCAACTTCCGAGGGAAGCCCAATCGGTCCTAGGTTTACCTAAACCTAGGATGTGCACGTTTTCCAAGGTTATAAATACCTCCCTTAATCCTCATTAAGGGGGGAACAGAAACATTACGAAAAAAACACATTAATTACACACAGTAATAACCGGCTGATCTCGCTAACAAAGCAGATTACCTACATTAAACACTCTCACCCAGAGTGACCAAATCACTTTAATTTCCGCATTAATTACTCCTTAATCAGGTACTAACTTGACCGTTGGAGGCGGAGCTCCCAGGAGTCTCCGTTATTTTGCAGGTACAGGCGTCCGGTTCCAGTCTCGGAATTGTAACTCTCCCGCAGGACATCAGAAAACCCCGAAACAACTTCCATTTAATTTAATTAGCTTTGTTTGAATGTGTTTGACTTTCATTTGATTCAATTAGCTTTATAGAATGCATTTGACTTTCATTTGATTCAATTAGCTTTGTTGAATGCATTTGACTTTCATATGATTCAAAAAGCTTTGTTTGAATGTGTTTGACTAACATTTGATTAAATTAGCTTTGTAGAATGCATTAGACTTTAATTTGATTCAATTACCTTTGTTTGAATGTGTTTGAATTTCATTTGATTCAAAAAGCTTTGTTTGAATGTGTTTAACTTTCCGTGGATAATAAGCTTTGTTTGAATGTGTTTAACTTTCATTTGATTCATATAGCTTTGTTGAATGCATTTGACATTCAATTGATTCAAAAAACTTTGTTTGAATGTGTTTGACTTTCATTTAATTCAATTAGCTTTGTTTGACTGTGTTTGACTTTCATTGATTCAATTAGCTTTATTTTGATGTGTTTGACTTTCATTTGATTCAATTAGCTTTGTAGAATGCATTTGACCCTCATTTGATTCAATTAGCTTTGTTGAATGTATTAGACTTCAATATAATTAAAAAAGCTTTGTTTCAATGAGTTTGACTTCCATTTAATTTAATTAGCTTTGTTTGAATGTGTTTGACTTTCATTTGATTCAATTAGCTTTATAGAATGCATTTGACATTCATTTGATTCAATTAACTTTGTTGAATGCATTTGACTTTCATATGATTCAAAAAGCTTTGTTTGAATGTGTTTGACTAACATTTGATTAAATTAGCTTTGTAGAATGCATTAGACTTTAATTTGATTCAAAAAGCTTTGTTTGAATGTATTTTACTTTCATTTGACTCAATTAGCTTTTTTTGAATTTGTTTGACTTTCATTTGATTCAATTAGCTTTGTTGAATGCATTATATTTTCATTGGATTCAATTCGCTTGGTTGAATGTGTTTGACTTTCATTTGACTTAATTAGCTTTGTTTGAATGTGTTGGACTTTAATTTGATTCAACAAGCTTTGTTTGAATGTGTTTGACTATCATTTGATTCAGTTAGCTTTGTAGAATTTGTTTGACTTTCATTTGATTCAATTAGCTTTGTTGAATGCAATAGAATTGAATTTGATTTAAAAAGCATTGTTTTAATGTGTTTGACTTTCATTTAATTCAATTAGCTTTGTTTGAATGTGTTTGACTTTCATTTGATTCAATTAGGTTTGTTGAACGTATTAGATTTTTATTTGATTCAATTAGCTTTGTTTTTATGTGTTTCATTTTCAATTGATTCAATTACCTTTGTAGAATGCATTTTACATTAATTTTATTAAAAAAGCTTTGTTTGAATGGGTTTGACTTTCATTGGATTTAATTAGCTCTGTTTGAATGTGTTTGAATTAAATTTGATTCATAAATATTGTTTGAATGTGTTTGACTTTCATTTGAATCAATTAGCTTTGTTGAATTTATTAGACTTTAATTTGATTTAAAAAGCTTTATTTGAATGTGTTTGATTTTCATTGGATTCAATTAGCTTTGTTTGAATGTGTTTAACATTCATTTGATTCAATTAGCTTTGTTGAATGCATTTGACTTTCAATTGATTCAAAAAACTTTATTTGAATGTGTTTGACTTTCATTTAATTCAATTAGCTTTGTTTGAATGTGTTTGACTTTCATTTGATTGAATTAGCTTTGTTTTGATGTGTTTGACTTTCATTTGATTCAATTAGCTTTGTAGAATGCATTTGACCCTCATTTGATTCAATTAGCTTTGTTGAATGTATTAGACTTCAATATAATTCAAAAAGCTTTGTTTCAATGAGTTTGACTTCCATTTAATTTAATTAGCTTTGTTTGAATGTGTTTGACTTTCATTTCATTCAATTAGCTTTGTAGAATGCATTTGACTTTCATTTGATTCAATTAGCTTTGTTGAATGCATTTGACCCTCATTTGATTCAATTAGCTTTGTTGAATGTATTAGACTTCAATATAATTCAAAAAGTTTTGTTTCAATGAGTTTGACTTCCATTTAATTTAATTAGCTTTGTTTGAATGTGTTTGACTTTCATTTGATTCAATTAGCTTTATAGAATGCATTTGACTTTCATTTGATTCAATTAGCTTTGTTGAATGCATTTGACTTCCATATGATTCAAAAAGCTTTGTTTGAATGTGTTTAACTAACATTTGATTAAATTAGCTTTGTAGAATTCATTAGACTTGAATTTGATTCAAAAAGCTTTGTTTGAATGTATTTTACTTTCATTTGATTCAATTAGCTTTTTTTGAATTTGTTTGACTTTCATTTGATTCAAAAAGCTTTGTTTGAATCTGTTTAACTTTCATTGGATTCAATTAGCTTTGTTTTTATGTGTTTCATTTTCAATTGATTAAATTAACTTTGTAGAATGCATTTTACATTAATTTTATTAAAAAAGCTTTGTTTGAATGGGTTTGACTTTCATTGGATTTAATTAGCTCTGTTTGAATGTGTTTGAATTAAATTTGATTCATAAATATTGTTTGAATGTGTTTTACTTTCATTTGAATCAATTAGCGTTGTTGAATTTATTAGACTTTAATTTGATTTAAAAAGCTTTATTTGAATGTGTTTGATTTTCATTGGATTCAATTAGCTTTGTTTGAATGTGTTTAACTTTCATTTGATTCAATTAGCTTTGTTGAATGCATTTGACTTTCAATTGATTCAAAAAACTTTGTTTGAATGTGTTTGACTTTCATTTAATTCAATTAGCTTTGTTTGAATGTGTTTGACTTTCATTTGATTCAATTAGCTTTGTTTTGATGTGTTTGACTTTCATTTGATTCAATTAGCTTTGTAGAATGCATTTGACCCTCATTTGATTCAATTAGCTTTGTTGAATGTATTAGACTTCAATATAATTCAAAAAGCTATGTTTCAATGAGTTTGACTTCCATTTAATTTAATTAGCTTTGTTTGAATGTGTTTGACTTTCATTTGATTCAATTAGCTTTGTAGAATGCATTTGACTTTAATTTGATTCAATTAGCTTTGTTGAATGCATTTGACTTTCAATTGATTCAAAAAACTTTGTTTGAATGTGTTTGACTTTCATTTAATTCAATTAGCTTTGTTTGACTGTGTTTGACTTTCATTGATTCAATTAGCTTTGTTTTGATGTGTTTAACTTTCATTTGATTCAATTAGCTTTGTAGAATGCATTTGACCCTCATTTGATTCAATTAGCTTTGTTGAATGTATTAGACTTCAATATACTTCAAAAAGCTTTGTTTCAATGAGTTTGACTTCCATTTAATTTAATTAGCTTTGTTTGAATGTGTTTGACTTTCATTTGATTCAATTAGCTTTATAGAATGCATTTGACTTTCATTTGATTCAATTAGCTTTGTTGAATGCATTTGACTTTCATATGATTTAAAAAGCTTTGTTTGAATGTGTTTGACTAACATTTGATTAAATTAGCTTTGTAGAATGCATTAGACTTTAATTTGATTCAAAAAGCATAGTTTGAATGTATTTTACTTTCATTTGATTCAATTAGCTTTTTTTGAATTTGTTTGACTTTCATTTGATTCAATTAGCTTTGTTGAATGCATTATACTTTCATTGGATTCAATTCGCTTTGTTTGAATGTGTTTGACTTTCATTTGACTTAATTAGCTTTGTTTGAATGTGTTGGACTTTAATTTGATTCAACAAGCTTTGTTTGAATGTGTTTGACTATCATTTGATTCAATTAGCTTTGTAGAATTTGTTTGACTTTCATTTGATTCAATTAGCTTTGTTGAATGCAATAGAATTTAATTTGATTTAAAAAGAATTGTTTTAATGTGTTTGACTTTCATTTGATTCAATTAGCTTTGTTTGACTGTGTTTGACTTTCCCGATTCAATTAGGTTTGTTGAACGCATTAGATTTTTATTTGATTCAATTAGCTTTGTTTTTATGTGTTTCATTTTCAATTGATTCAATTACCTTTGTAGAATGCATTTTACATTAATTTTATTAAAAAAGCTTTGTTTGAATGGGTTTGACTTTCATTGGATTTAATTAGCTCTGTTTGAATGTGTTTGAATTAAATTTGATTCATAAATATTGTTTGAATGTGTTTGACTTTCATTTGAATCAATTAGCTTTGTTGAATTTATTAGACTTTAATTTGATTTAAAAAGCTTTATTTGAATGTGTTTGATTTTCATTGGATTCAATTAGCTTTGTTTGAATGTGTTTAACTTTCATTTGATTCAATTAGCTTTGTTAAATGCATTTGACTTTCAATTGATTCAAAAAACTTTGTTTGAATGTGTTTGACTTTCATTTAATTCAATTAGCTTTGTTTGAATGTGTTTGACTTTCATTTGATTCAATTAGCTTTGTTTTGATGTGTTTGACATTCATTTGATTCAATTAGCTTTGTAGAATGCATTTGACCCTCATTTGATTCAATTAGCTTTGTTGAATATATTAGACTTCAATATAATTCAAAAAGCTTTGTTTCAATGAGTTTGACTTCCATTTAATTTAATTAGCTTTGTTTGAATGTGTTTGACTTTCATTTGATTCAATTAGCTTTGTAGAATGCATTTGACTTTCATTTGATTCAATTAGCTTTGTTGAATGCATTTGACTTTCATATGATTCAAAAAGCTTTGTTTGAATGTGTTTGACTAACATTTGATTAAATTAGCTTTGTAGAATGCATTAGACTTTAATTTGATTCAATTACCTTTGTTTGAATGTGTTTGACTTTCATTTGATTCAAAAAGCTTTGTTTGAATGTGTTTAACTTTCCGTGGATAATTAGTTTTGTTTGAATGTGTTTAACTTTCATTTGATTCAATTAGCTTTGTTGAATGCATTTGACTTTCAATTGATTCAAAAAACTTTGTTTGAATGTGTTTGACTTTCATTTAATTCAATTAGCTTTGTTTGAATG
Source organism: Chenopodium quinoa (assembly GCF_001683475.1). NCBI lineage: Eukaryota > Viridiplantae > Streptophyta > Magnoliopsida > Caryophyllales > Amaranthaceae > Chenopodium > Chenopodium quinoa. Next base: position 218,034 of record NW_018743426.1, on the reverse strand, counting down.
TGTTTGACTTTCATTTGATTCAATTAGCTTTGTTTTTTATTGTTTGACTTTCATTTGATTCAATTAGCTTTGTAGAATGCATTTGACCCTCATTTCATTCAATTAGCTTTGTTGAATGTATTAGACTTCAATATAATTCAAAAAGCTTTGTTTCAATGAGTTTGACTTCCATTTAATTTAATTAGCTTTGTAGAATGCATTTGACTTTCATTTGATTCAATTAGCTTTGTTGAATGCATTTGACTTTCATATGATTCAAAAAGCTTTGTTTGAATGTGTTTGACTAACATTTGATTAAATTAGCTTTGTAGAATGCATTAGACTTTAATTTGATTCAATTACCTTTGTTTGAATGTGTTTGACTTTCATTTGATTCAAAAAGCTTTGTTTGAATGTGTTTAACTTTCCGTGGATAATTAGCTTTGTTTGAATGTGTTTAACTTTCATTTGATTCAAATAGCTTTGTTGAATGCATTTGACTTTCAATTGATTCAAAAAACTTTTTTTGAATGTGTTTGACTTTCATTTAATTCAATTAGCTTTGTTTGAATGTGTTTGACTTTCATTTGATTCAATTAGCTTTGTTTTGATGTGTTTGATTTTCATTTGATTCAATTAGCTTTGTAGAATGCATTTGACCCTCATTTGATTCAATTAGCTTTGTTGAGTGTATTAGACTTCAATATAATTCAAAAAGCTTTGTTTCAATGAGTTTGACTTCCATTTAATTTAATTAGCTTTGTTTGAATGTGTTTGACTTTCATTTGATTCAATTAGCTTTGTAGAATGCATTTGACTTTCATTTGATTCAATTAGCTTTGTTGAATGCATTTGACTTTCATATGATTCAAAACGCTTTGTTTGAATGTGTTTGACTAACATTTGATTAAATTAGCTTTGTAGAATGCATTAGACTTTAATTTGATTCAAAAAGCTTTGTTTGAATGTCTTTTACTTTCATTTGATTCAATTAGCTTTTTTGAATTTGTTTGACTTTCATTTGATTCAATTAGCTTTGTTGAATGCATTATACTTTCATTGGATTCAATTCGCTTTGTTTGAATGTGTTTGACTTTCATTTGACTTAATTAGCTTTGTTTGAATGTGTTGGACTTTAATTTGATTCAACAAGCTTTGTTTGAATGTGTTTGACTATCATTTGATTCAATTAGCTTTGTAGAATTTGTTTGACTTTCATTTGATTCAATTAGCTTTGTTGAATGCAATAGAATTTAATTTGATTTGAAAAGCATTGTTTTAATGTGTTTGACTTTCATTTGATTCAATTAGCTTTGTTTGAATGTGTTTGACTTTCATTTGATTCAATTAGGTTTGTTGAACGCATTAGATTTTTATTTGATTCAATTAGCTTTGTTTTTATGTGTTTCATTTTCAATTGATTCAATTACCTTTGTAGAATGCATTTTACATTAATTTTATTAAAAAAGCTTTGTTTGAATGGGTTTGACTTTCATTGGATTTAATTCGCTCTGTTTGAATGTGTTTGAATTAAATTTGATTCATAAATATTGTTTGAATGTGTTTGACTTTCATTTGAATCAATTAGCTTTGTTGAATTTATTAGACTTTAATTTGATTTAAAAAGCTTTATTTGAATGTGTTTGATTTTCATTGGATTCAATTAGCTTTGTTTGAATGTGTTTAACATTCATTTGATTCAATTAGCTTTGTTGAATGCATTTGACTTTCAATTGATTCAAAAAACTTTGTTTGAATGTGTTTGACTTTCATTTAATTCAATTAGCTTTGTTTGAATGTGTTTGACTTTCATTTGATTCAATTAGCTTTGTTTTGATGTGTTTGACTTTCATTTGATTCAATTAGCTTTGTAGAATGCATTTGACCCTCATTTGATTCAATTAGCTTTGTTGAATGTATTAGACTTCAATATAATTTAAAAAGCTTTGTTTCAATGAGTTTGACTTCCATTTAATTTAATTAGCTTTGTTTGAATGTGTTTGACTTTCATTTGATTCAATTAGCTTTATAGAATGCATTTGACTTTCATTTGATTCAATTAGCTTTGTTGAATGCATTTGACTTCCATATGATTCAAACAGCTTTGTTTGAATGTGTTTGACTAACATTTGATTAAATTAGCTTTGTAGAATGCATTAGACTTTAATTTGATTCAAAAAGCTTTGTTTGAATGTATTATACTTTCATTTGATTCAATTAGCTTTTTTTGAATTTGTTTGACTTTCATTTGATTCAATTGGCTTTGTTGAATGCATTATACTTTCATTGGATTCAAATCGCTTTGTTTGAATGTGTTTCACATTCATTTGACTTAATTAGCTTTGTTTGAATGTGTTGGACTTTAATTTGATTCAACAAGCTTTGTTTGAATGTGTTTGACTATCATTTGATTCAATTAGCTTTGTAGAATTTGGTTGACTTTCATTTGATTCAATTAGCTTTGTTGAATGCAATAGAATTTAATTTGATTTAAAAAGCATTGTTTTAATGTGTTTGACTTTCATTTGATTCAATTAGCTTTGTTTGAATGTGTTTGACTTTCATTAGATTCAATTAGGTTTGTTGAACGCATTAGATTTTTATTTGATTCAATTAGCTTAGTTTTTATGTGTTTCATTTTCAATTGATTCAATTACCTTTGTAGAATGCATTTTACATTAATTTTATTAAAAAAGCTTTGTTTGAATGGGTTTGACTTTCATTGGATTTAATTAGCTCTGCTTGAATAGGTTTGAATTAAATTTGATTCATAAATATTGTTTGAATGTGTTTGACTTTCATTTGAATCAATTAGCTTTGTTGAATTTATTAGACTTTAATTTGATTTAAAAAGCTTTATTTGAATGTGTTTGATTTTCATTGGATTCAATTAGCTTTGTTTGAATGTGTTTAACTTTCATTTGATTCAATTAGCTTAGTTGAATGCATTTGACTTTCAATTGATTCAAAAAACTTTGTTTGAATGTGTTTGACTTTCATTTAATTCAATTAGCTTTGTTTAAATGTGTTTGACTTTCATTTGATTCAATTAGCTTTGTTTTGATGTGTTTGACTTTCATTTGATTCAATTAGCTTTGTAGAATGCATTTGACCCTCATTTGAATCAATTAGCTTTGTTGAATGTATTAGACTTCAATATAATTCAAAAAGCTTTGTTTCAATGAGTTTGACTTCCATTTAATTTAATTAGCTGTGTTTGAATGTGTTTGACTTTCATTTGATTCAATTAGCTTTGTAGAATGCATTTGACTTTCATTTGATTCAATTAGCTTTGTTGAATGCATTTGTCTTTCATATGATTCAAAAAGCTTTGTTTGAATGTGTTTGACTAACATTTGATTAAATTAGCTTTGTAGAATGCATTAGACTTTAATTTGATTCAATTTCCTTTGTTTGAATGTGTTTGACTTTCATTTGATTCAAAAAGCTTTGTTTGAATGTGTTTAACTTTCCGTGGATAATTAGCTTTGTTTGAATGTGTTTAACTTTCATTTGATTCAAATAGCTTTGTTGAATGCATTTGACTTTCAATTGATATAAAAAACTTTGTTTGAATGTGTTTGACTTTCATTTAATTCAATTAGCTTTGTTTGGATGTGTTTGACTTTCATTTGATTCAATTAGCTTTGTTTTGATGTGTTTGATTTTCATTTGATTCAATTAGCTTTGTAGAATGCATTTGACCCTCATTTCATTCAATTAGCTTTGTTGAATGTATTAGACTTCAATATAATTCAAAAAGCTTTGTTTCAATGAGTTTGACTTCCATTTAATTTAATTAGCTTTGTTTGAATGTGTTTGACTTTCATTTGATTCAATTAACTTTGTAGAATGCATTTGACTTTCATTTGATTCAATTAGCATTGTTGAATGCATTTGACTTTCATATGATTCAAAAAGCTTTGTTTGAATATGTTTGACTAACATTTGATTAAATTAGCTTTGTAGAATGCATTAGACTTGAATTTGATTCAAAAAGCTTTGTTTGAATGTCTTTTACTTTCATTTGATTCAATTAGCTTTTTTTGAATTTGTTTGACTTTCATTTGATTCAATTAGCTTTGTTGAATGCATTATACTTTCATTGGATTCAATTCGCTTTGTTTGAATGTGTTTGACTTTCATTTGACTTAATTAGCTTTGTTTGAATGTGTTGGACTTTAATTTGATTCAACAAGCTTTGTTTGAATGTGTTTGACTATCATTTGATTCAATTAGCTTTGTAGAATTTGTTTGACTTTCATTTGATTCAATTAGCTTTGTTGAATGCAATAGAATTTAATTTGATTTGAAAAGCATTGTTTTAATGTGTTTGACTTTCATTTGATTCAATTAGCTTTGTTTGAATGTGTTTGACTTTCATTTGATTCAATTAGGTTTGTTGAACGCATTAGATTTTTATTTGTTTCAATTAGCTTTGTTTTTATGTGTTTCATTTTCAATTGATTCAATTACCTTTGTAGAATGCATTTTACATTAATTTTATTAAAAAAGCTTTGTTTGAATGGGTTTGACTTTCATTGGATTTAATTCGCTCTGTTTGAATGTGTTTGAATTAAATTTGATTCATAAATATTGTTTGAATGTGTTTGACTTTCATTTGAATCAATTAGCTTTGTTGAATTTATTAGACTTTAATTTGATTTAAAAAGCTTTATTTGAATGTGTTTGATTTTCATTGGATTCAATTAGCTTTGTTTGAATGTGTTTAACATTCATTTGATTCAATTAGCTTTGTTGAATGCATTTAACTTTCAATTGATTCAAAAAACTTTGTTTGAATGTGTTTGACTTTCATTTAATTCAATTAGCTTTGTTTGAATGTGTTTGACTTTCATTTGATTCAATTAGCTTTGTTTTGATGTGTTTGACTTTCATTTGATTCAATTAGCTTTGTAGAAAGCATTTGACCCTCATTTGATTCAATTAGCTTTGTTGAATGTATTAGACTTCAATATAATTCAAAAAGCTTTGTTTCAATGAGTTTGACTTCCATTTAATTTAATTAGCTTTGTTTGAATGTGTTTGACTTTCATTTGATTCAATTAGCTTTATAGAATGCATTTGACTTTCATTTGATTCAATTAGCTTTGTTGAATGCATTTGACTTCCATATGATTCAAACAGCTTTGTTTGAATGTGTTTGACTAACATTTGATTAAATTAGCTTTGTAGAATGCATTAGACTTTAATTTGATTCAAAAAGCTTTGTTTGAATGTATTATACTTTCATTTGATTCAATTAGCTTTTTTTGAATTTGTTTGACTTTCATTTGATTCAATTGGCTTTGTTGAATGCATTATACTTTCATTGGATTCAAATCGCTTTGTTTGAATGTGTTTCACATTCATTTGACTTAATTAGCTTTGTTTGAATGTGTTTGGACTTTAATTTGATTCAACAAGCTTTGTTTGAATGTGTTTGACTATCATTTGATTCAATTAGCTTTGTAGAATTTGGTTGACTTTCATTTGATTCAATTAGCTTTGTTGAATGCAATAGAATTTAATTTGATTTAAAAAGCATTGTTTTAATGTGTTTGACTTTCATTTGATTCAATTAGCTTTGTTTGAATGTGTTTGACTTTCATTAGATTCAATTAGGTTTGTTGAACGCATTAGATTTTTATTTGATTCAATTAGCTTAGTTTTTATGTGTTTCATTTTCAATTGATTCAATTACCTTTGTAGAATGCATTTTACATTAATTTTATTAAAAAAGCTTTGTTTGAATGGGTTTGACTTTCATTGGATTTAATTAGCTCTGCTTGAATAGGTTTGAATTAAATTTGATTCATAAATATTGTTTGAATGTGTTTGACTTTCATTTGAATCAATTAGCTTTGTTGAATTTATTAGACTTTAATTTGATTTAAACAGCTTTATTTGAATGTGTTTGATTTTCATTGGATTCAATTAGCTTTGTTTGAATGTGTTTAACTTTCATTTGATTCAATTAGCTTAGTTGAATGCATTTGACTTTCAATTGATTCAAAAAACTTTGTTTGAATGTGTTTGACTTTCATTTAATTCAATTAGCTTTGTTTAAATGTGTTTGACTTTCATTTGATTCAATTAGCTTTGTTTTGATGTGTTTGACTTTCATTTGATTCAATTAGCTTTGTAGAATGCATTTGACCCTCATTTGAATCAATTAGCTTTGTTGAATGTATTAGACTTCAATATAATTCAAAAAGCTTTGTTTCAATGAGTTTGACTTCCATTTAATTTAATTAGCTGTGTTTGAATGTGTTTGACTTTCATTTGATTCAATTAGCTTTGTAGAATGCATTTGACTTTCATTTGATTCAATTAGCTTTGTTGAATGCATTTGTCTTTCATATGATTCAAAAAGCTTTGTTTGAATGTGTTTGACTAACATTTGATTAAATTAGCTTTGTAGAATGCATTAGACTTTAATTTGATTCAATTTCCTTTGTTTGAATGTGTTGACTTTCATTTGATTCAAAAAGCTTTGTTTGAATGTGTTTAACTTTCCGTGGATAATTAGCTTTGTTTGAATGTGTTTAACTTTCATTTGATTCAAATAGCTTTGTTGAATGCATTTGACTTTCAATTGATATAAAAAACTTTGTTTGAATGTGTTTGACTTTCATTTAATTCAATTAGCTTTGTTTGGATGTGTTTGACTTTCATTTGATTCAATTAGCTTTGTTTTGATGTGTTTGATTTTCATTTGATTCAATTAGCTTTGTAGAATGCATTTGACCCTCATTTCATTCAATTAGCTTTGTTGAATGTATTAGACTTCAATATAATTCAAAAAGCTTTGTTTCAATGAGTTTGACTTCCATTTAATTTAATTAGCTTTGTTTGAATGTGTTTGACTTTCATTTGATTCAATTAACTTTGTAGAATGCATTTGACTTTCATTTGATTCAATTAGCATTGTTGAATGCATTTGACTTTCATATGATTCAAAAAGCTTTGTTTGAATATGTTTGACTAACATTCGATTAAATTAGCTTTGTAGAATGCATTAGACTTTAATTTGATTCAAAAAGCTTTGTTTGAATGTCTTTTACTTTCATTTGATTCAATTAGCTTTTTTTGAATTTGTTTGACTTTCATTTGATTCAATTAGCTTTGTTGAATGCATTATACTTTCATTGGATTCAATTCGCTTTGTTTGAATGTGTTTGACTTTCATTTGACTTAATTAGCTTTGTTTGAATGTGTTGGACTTTAATTTGATTCAACAAGCTTTGTTTGAATGTGTTTGACTATCATTTGATTCAATTAGCTTTGTAGAATTTGTTTGACTTTCATTTGATTCAATTAGCTTTGTTGAATGCAATAGAATTTAATTTGATTTGAAAAGCATTGTTTTAATGTGTTTGACTTTCATTTGATTCAATTAGCTTTGTTTGAATGTGTTTGACTTTCATTTGATTCAATTAGGTTTGTTGAACGCATTAGATTTTTATTTGTTTCAATTAGCTTTGTTTTTATGTGTTTCATTTTCAATTGATTCAATTACCTTTGTAGAATGCATTTTACATTAATTTTATTAAAAAAGCTTTGTTTGAATGGGTTTGACTTTCATTGGATTTAATTCGCTCTGTTTGAATGTGTTTGAATTAAATTTGATTCATAAATATTGTTTGAATGTGTTTGACTTTCATTTGAATCAATTAGCTTTGTTGAATTTATTAGACTTTAATTTGATTTAAAAAGCTTTATTTGAATGTGTTTGATTTTCATTGGATTCAATTAGCTTTGTTTGAATGTGTTTAACATTCATTTGATTCAATTAGCTTTGTTGAATGCATTTAACTTTCAATTGATTCAAAAAACTTTGTTTGAATGTGTTTGACTTTCATTTAATTCAATTAGCTTTGTTTGAATGTGTTTGACTTTCATTTGATTCAATTAGCTTTGTTTTGATGTGTTTGACTTTCATTTGATTCAATTAGCTTTGTAGAAAGCATTTGACCCTCATTTGATTCAATTAGCTTTGTTGAATGTATTAGACCTCAATATAATTCAAAAAGCTTTGTTTCAATGAGTTTGACTTCCATTTAATTTAATTAGCTTTGTTTGAATGTGTTTGACTTTCATTTGATTCAATTAGCTTTGTAGAATGCATTTGACTTTCATTTGATTCAATTAGCTTTGTTTGAATGTGTTTGACTTTCATTTGATTCAATTAGCTTTGTTTTGATGTGTTTGACTTTCATTTGATTTAATTAGCTTTGTAGAATGCATTAGACTTTAATTTGATTCAAAAAGCTTTGTTTGAATGTATTATACTTTCATTTGATTCAATTAGCTTTTTTTGAATTTGTTTGACTTTCATTTGATTCAATTAGCTTTGTTGAATGCATTATACTTTCATTGGATTCAAATCGCTTTGTTTGAATGTGTTTCACATTCATTTGACTTAATTATCTTTGTTTGAATGTGTTGGACTTTAATTTGATTCAACAAGCTTTGTTTGAATGTGTTTGACTATCATTTGATTCAATTAGCTTTGTAGAATTTGGTTGACTTTCATTTGATTCAATTAGCTTTGTTGAATGCAATAGAATTTAATTTGATTTAAAAAGCATTGTTTTAATGTGTTTGACTTTCATTTGATTCAATTAGCTTTGTTTGAATGTGTTTGACTTTCATTAGATTCAATTAGGTTTGTTGAACGCATTAGATTTTTATTTGATTCAATTAGCTTAGTTTTTATGTGTTTCATTTTCAATTGATTCAATTACCTTTGTAGAATGCATTTTACATTAATTTTATTAAAAAAGCTTTGTTTGAATGGGTTTGACTTTCATTGGATTTAATTAGCTCTGCTTGAATAGGTTTGAATTAAATTTGATTCATAAATATTGTTTGAATGTGTTTGACTTTCATTTGAATCAATTAGCTTTGTTGAATTTATTAGACTTTAATTTGATTTAAAAAGCTTTATTTGAATGTGTTTGATTTTCATTGGATTCAATTAGCTTTGTTTGAATGTGTTTAACTTTCATTTGATTCAATTAGCTTAGTTGAATGCATTTGACTTTCAATTGATTCAAAAAACTTTGTTTGAATGTGTTTGACTTTCATTTAATTCAATTAGCTTTGTTTAAATGTGTTTGACTTTCATTTGATTCAATTAGCTTTGTTTTGATGTGTTTGACTTTCATTTGATTCAATTAGCTTTGTAGAATGCATTTGACCCTCATTTGAATCAATTAGCTTTGTTGAATGTATTAGACTTCAATATAATTCAAAAAGCTTTGTTTCAATGAGTTTGACTTCCATTTAATTTAATTAGCTGTGTTTGAATGTGTTTGACTTTCATTTGATTCAATTAGCTTTGTAGAATGCATTTGACTTTCATTTGATTCAATTAGCTTTGTTGAATGCATTTGTCTTTCATATGATTCAAAAAGCTTTGTTTGAATGTGTTTGACTAACATTTGATTAAATTAGCTTTGTAGAATGCATTAGACTTTAATTTGATTCAATTTCCTTTGTTTGAATGTGTTTGACTTTCATTTGATTCAAAAAGCTTTGTTTGAATGTGTTTAACTTTCCGTGGATAATTAGCTTTGTTTGAATGTGTTTAACTTTCATTTGATTCAAATAGCTTTGTTGAATGCATTTGACTTTCAATTGATATAAAAAACTTTGTTTGAATGTGTTTGACTTTCATTTAATTCAATTAGCTTTGTTTGGATGTGTTTGACTTTCATTTGATTCAATTAGCTTTGTTTTGATGTGTTTGATTTTCATTTGATTCAATTAGCTTTGTAGAATGCATTTGACCCTCATTTCATTCAATTAGCTTTGTTGAATGTATTAGACTTCAATATAATTCAAAAAGCTTTGTTTCAATGAGTTTGACTTCCATTTAATTTAATTAGCTTTGTTTGAATGTGTTTGACTTTCATTTGATTCAATTAACTTTGTAGAATGCATTTGACTTTCATTTGATTCAATTAGCATTGTTGAATGCATTTGACTTTCATATGATTCAAAAAGCTTTGTTTGAATATGTTTGACTAACATTTGATTAAATTAGCTTTGTAGAATGCATTAGACTTTAATTTGATTCAAAAAGCTTTGTTTGAATGTCTTTTACTTTCATTTGATTCAATTAGCTTTTTTTGAATTTGTTTGACTTTCATTTGATTCAATTAGCTTTGTTGAATGCATTATACTTTCATTGGATTCAATTCGCTTTGTTTGAATGTGTTTGACTTTCATTTGACTTAATTAGCTTTGTTTGAATGTGTTGGACTTTAATTTGATTCAACAAGCTTTGTTTGAATGTGTTTGACTATCATTTGATTCAATTAGCTTTGTAGAATTTGTTTGACTTTCATTTGATTCAATTAGCTTTGTTGAATGCAATAGAATTTAATTTGATTTGAAAAGCATTGTTTTAATGTGTTTGACTTTCATTTGATTCAATTAGCTTTGTTTGAATGTGTTTGACTTTCATTTGATTCAATTAGGTTTGTTGAACGCATTAGATTTTTATTTGTTTCAATTAGCTTTGTTTTTATGTGTTTCATTTTCAATTGATTCAATTACCTTTGTAGAATGCATTTTACATTAATTTTATTAAAAAAAGCTTTGTTTGAATGGGTTTGACTTTCATTGGATTTAATTCGCTCTGTTTGAATGTGTTTGAATTAAATTTGATTCATAAATATTGTTTGAATGTGTTTGACTTTCATTTGAATCAATTTGCTTTGTTGAATTTATTAGACTTTAATTTGATTTAAAAAGCTTTATTTGAATGTGTTTGATTTTCATTGGATTCAATTAGCTTTGTTTGAATGTGTTTAACATTCATTTGATTCAATTAGCTTTGTTGAATGCATTTGACTTTCAATTGATTCAAAAAACTTTGTTTGAATGTGTTTGACTTTCATTTAATTCAATTAGCTTTGTTTGAATGTGTTTGACTTTCATTTGATTCAATTAGCTTTGTTTTGATGTGTTTGACTTTCATTTGATTCAATTAGCTTTGTAGAATGCATTTGACCCTCATTTGATTCAATTAGCTTTGTTGAATGTATTAGACTTCAATATAATTCAAAAAGCTTTGTTTCAATGAGTTTGACTTCCATTTAATTTAATTAGCTTTGTTTGAATGTGTTTGACTTTCATTTGATTCAATTAGCTTTATAGAATGCATTTGACTTTCATTTGATTCAATTAGCTTTGTTGAATGCATTTGACTTCCATATGATTCAAACAGCTTTGTTTGAATGTGTTTGACTAACATTTGATTAAATTAGCTTTGTAGAATGCATTAGACTTTAATTTGATTCAATTTCCTTTGTTTGAATGTGTTTGACTTTCATTTGATTCAAAAAGCTTTGTTTGAATGTGTTTAACTTTCCGTGGATAATTAGCTTTGTTTGAATGTGTTTAACTTTCATTTGATTCAAATAGCTTTGTTGAATGCATTTGACTTTCAATTGATATAAAAAACATTGTTTGAATGTGTTTGACTTTCATTTAATTCAATTAGCTTTGTTTGGATGTGTTTGACTTTCATTTGATTCAATTAGCTTTGTTTTGATGTGTTTGATTTTCATTTGATTCAATTAGCTTTGTAGAATGCATTTGACCCTCATTTCATTCAATTAGCTTTGTTGAATGTATTAGACTTCAATATAATTCAAAAAGCTTTGTTTCAATGAGTTTGACTTCCATTTAATTTAATTAGCTTTGTTTGAATGTGTTTGACTTTCATTTGATTCAATTAACTTTGTAGAATGCATTTGACTTTCATTTGATTCAATTAGCATTGTTGAATGCATTTGACTTTCATATGATTCAAAAAGCTTTGTTTGAATATGTTTGACTAACATTTGATTAAATTAGCTTTGTAGAATGCATTAGACTTTAATTTGATTCAAAAAGCTTTGTTTGAATGTCTTTTACTTTCATTTGATTCAATTAGCTTTTTTTGAATTTGTTTGACTTTCATTTGATTCAATTAGCTTTGTTGAATGCATTATACTTTCATTGGATTCAATTCGCTTTGTTTGAATGTGTTTGACTTTCATTTGACTTAATTAGCTTTGTTTGAATGTGTTGGACTTTAATTTGATTCAACAAGCTTTGTTTGAATGTGTTTGACTATCATTTGATTCAATTAGCTTTGTAGAATTTGTTTGACTTTCATTTGATTCAATTAGCTTTGTTGAATGCAATAGAATTTAATTTGATTTGAAAAGCATTGTTTTAATGTGTTTGACTTTCATTTGATTCAATTAGCTTTGTTTGAATGTGTTTGACTTTCATTTGATTCAATTAGGTTTGTTGAACGCATTAGATTTTTATTTGTTTCAATTAGCTTTGTTTTTATGTGTTTCATTTTCAATTGATTCAATTACCTTTGTAGAATGCATTTTACATTAATTTTATTAAAAAAGCTTTGTTTGAATGGGTTTGACTTTCATTGGATTTAATTCGCTCTGTTTGAATGTGTTTGAATTAAATTTGATTCATAAATATTGTTTGAATGTGTTTGACTTTCATTTGAATCAATTTGCTTTGTTGAATTTATTAGACTTTAATTTGATTTAAAAAGCTTTATTTGAATGTGTTTGATTTTCATTGGATTCAATTAGCTTTGTTTGAATGTGTTTAACATTCATTTGATTCAATTAGCTTTGTTGAATGCATTTGACTTTCAATTGATTCAAAAAACTTTGTTTGAATGTGTTTGACTTTCATTTAATTCAATTAGCTTTGTTTGAATGTGTTTGACTTTCATTTGATTCAATTAGCTTTGTTTTGATGTGTTTGACTTTCATTTGATTCAATTAGCTTTGTAGAATGCATTTGACCCTCATTTGATTCAATTAGCTTTGTTGAATGTATTAGACTTCAATATAATTCAAAAAGCTTTGTTTCAATGAGTTTGACTTCCATTTAATTTAATTAGCTTTGTTTGAATGTGTTTGACTTTCATTTGATTCAATTAGCTTTATAGAATGCATTTGACTTTCATTTGATTCAATTAGCTTTGTTGAATGCATTTGACTTCCATATGATTCAAACAGCTTTGTTTGAATGTGTTTGACTAACATTTGATTAAATTAGCTTTGTAGAATGCATTAGACTTTAATTTGATTCAAAAAGCTTTGTTTGAATGTATTATACTTTCATTTGATTCAATTAGCTTTTTTTGAATTTGTTTGACTTTCATTTGATTCAATTAGCTTTGTTGAATGCATTATACTTTCATTGGATTCAAATCGCTTTGTTTGAATGTGTTTCACATTCATTTGACTTAATTATCTTTGTTTGAATGTGTTGGACTTTAATTTGATTCTACAAGCTTTGTTTGAATGTGTTTGACTATCATTTGATTCAATTAGCTTTGTAGAATTTGGTTGACTTTCATTTGATTCAATTAGCTTTGTTGAATGCAATAGAATTTAATTTGATTTAAAAAGCATTGTTTTAATGTGTTTGACTTTCATTTGATTCAATTAGCTTTGTTTGAATGTGTTTGACTTTCATTAGATTCAATTAGGTTTGTTGAACGCATTAGATTTTTATTTGATTCAATTAGCTTAGTTTTTATGTGTTTCATTTTCAATTGATTCAATTACCTTTGTAGAATGCATTTTACATTAATTTTATTAAAAAAGCTTTGTTTGAATGGGTTTGACTTTCATTGGATTTAATTAGCTCTGCTTGAATAGGTTTGAATTAAATTTGATTCATAAATATTGTTTGAATGTGTTTGACTTTCATTTGAATCAATTAGCTTTGTTGAATTTATTAGACTTTAATTTGATTTAAAAAGCTTTATTTGAATGTGTTTGATTTTCATTGGATTCAATTAGCTTTGTTTGAATGTGTTTAACTTTCATTTGATTCAATTAGCTTAGTTGAATGCATTTGACTTTCAATTGATTCAAAAAACTTTGTTTGAATGTGTTTGACTTTCATTTAATTCAATTAGCTTTGTTTAAATGTGTTTGACTTTCATTTGATTCAATTAGCTTTGTTTTGATGTGTTTGACTTTCATTTGATTCAATTAGCTTTGTAGAATGCATTTGACCCTCATTTGAATCAATTAGCTTTGTTGAATGTATTAGACTTCAATATAATTCAAAAAGCTTTGTTTCAATGAGTTTGACTTCCATTTAATTTAATTAGCTGTGTCTGAATGTGTTTGACTTTCATTTGATTCAATTAGCTTTGTAGAATGCATTTGACTTTCATTTGATTCAATTAGCTTTGTTGAATGCATTTGTCTTTCATATGATTCAAAAAGCTTTGTTTGAATGTGTTTGACTAACATTTGATTAAATTAGCTTTGTAGAATGCATTAGACTTTAATTTGATTCAATTTCCTTTGTTTGAATGTGTTTGACTTTCATTTGATTCAAAAAGCTTTGTTTGAATGTGTTTAACTTTCCGTGGATAATTAGCTTTGTTTGAATGTGTTTAACTTTCATTTGATTCAAATAGCTTTGTTGAATGCATTTGACTTTCAATTGATATAAAAAACTTTGTTTGAATGTGTTTGACTTTCATTTAATTCAATTAGCTTTGTTTGGATGTGTTTGACTTTCATTTGATTCAATTAGCTTTGTTTTGATGTGTTTGATTTTCATTTGATTCAATTAGCTTTGTAGAATGCATTTGACCCTCATTTCATTCAATTAGCTTTGTTGAATGTATTAGACTTCAATATAATTCAAAAAGCTTTGTTTCAATGAGTTTGACTTCCATTTAATTTAATTAGCTTTGTTTGAATGTGTTTGACTTTCATTTGATTCAATTAACTTTGTAGAATGCATTTGACTTTCATTTGATTCAATTAGCATTGTTGAATGCATTTGACTTTCATATGATTCAAAAAGCTTTGTTTGAATATGTTTGACTAACATTTGATTAAATTAGCTTTGTAGAATGCATTAGACTTTAATTTGATTCAAAAAGCTTTGTTTGAATGTATTTTACTTTCATTTGATTCAATTAGCTTTTTTGAATTTGTTTGACTTTCATTTGATTCGAAAAGCTTTGTTTGAATGTTTTTAACTTTCATTGGATTCAATTAGCTTTGTTTTTATGTGTTTCATTTTCAATTGATTCAATTACCTTTGTAGAATGCATTTTACATTAATTTTATTAAAAAAGCTTTGTTTGAATGGGTTTGACTTTCATTGGATTTAATTAGCTCTGTTTGAATGTGTTTGAATTAAATCTGATTCATAATTATTTTTTGAATGTGTTTGACTTTCATTTGAATCAATTAGCTTTGTTGAATTTATTAGACTTTAATTTGATTTAAAAAGCTTTATTTGAATGTGTTTGATTATCATTGGATTCAATTAGCTTTGTTTGAATGTGTTTAACTTTCATTTGATTCAATTAGCTTTGTTGAATGCATTTGACTTTCAATTGATTCAAAAAACTTTGTTTGAATGTGTTTGACTTTCATTTAATTCAATTAGCTTTGTTTGAATGTGTTTGACTTTCATTTGATTCAATTAGCTTTGTTTTGATGTGTTTGACTTTCATTTGATTCAATTAGCTTTGTAGAATGCATTTGACCCTCATTTGATTCAATTAGCTTTGTTGAATGTATTAGACTTCAATATAATTCAAAAAGCTTTGTTTCAATGAGTTTGACTTCCATTTAATTTAATTAGCTTTGTTTGAATGTGTTTGACTTTCATTTGATTCAATTAGCTTTGTAGAATGCATTTGACTTTCATTTGATTCAATTAGCTTTATTGAATGCATTTGACTTTCATATGATTCAAAAAGCTTTGTTTGAATGTGTTTGACTAACATTTGATTAAATTAGCTTTGTAGAATGCATTAGACTTTAATTTGAATCAATTACCTTTGTTTGAATGTGTTTGACTTTCATTTGATTCAAAAAGCTTTGTTTGAATGTGTTTAACTTTCCGTGGATAATTATCTTTGTTTGAATGTGTTTAACTTTCATTTGATTCAAATAGCTTTGTTGAATGCATTTGACTTTCAATTGATTCAAAAAACTTTGTTTGAATGTGTTTGACTTTCATTTAATTCAATTAGCTTTGTTTGAATGTGTTTGACTTTCATTTGATTCAATTAGCTTTGTTTTGATGTGTTTGATTTTAATTTGATTTAATTAGCTTTGTAGAATGCATTTGACCCTCATTTGATTCAATTAGCTTTGTTGAATGTATTAGACTTCAATATAATTCAAAAAGCTTTGTTTCAATGCGTTTGACTTCCATTTAATTTAATTAGCTTTGTTTGAATGTGTTTGACTTTCATTTGATTCAATTAGCTTTGTAGAATGCATTTGACTTTCATTTAATTCAATTAGCTTTGATGAATGCATTTGACTTTCATATGATTCAACAAGCTTTGTTTGAATGTGTTTGACTAACATTTGATTAAATTAGCTTTGTAGAATGCATTAGACTTTAATTTGATTCAAAAAGCTTTGTTTGAATGTATTTTACTTTCATTTGATTCAATTAGCTTTTTTTGAATTTGTTTGACTTTCATTTGATTCAATTAGCTTTGTTGAATGCATTATACTTTCATTGGATTCAATTCGCTTTGTTTGAATGTGTTTGACTTTCATTTGGCTTAATTAGATTTGTTTGAATGTGTTGGACTTTAATTTGATTCAACAAGCTTTGTTTGAATGTGTTTGACTATCATTTGATTCAATTAGCTTTGTAGAATTTGTTTGACTTTCATTTGATTCAATTAGCTTTGCTGAATGCAATAGAATTTAATTTGATTTAAAAAGCATTGTTTTAATGTGTTTGACTTTCATTTGATTCAATTAGTTTTGTTTGAATGTGTTTGACTTTCATTTAATTCAATTAGGTTTGTTGAACGCATTAGATTTTTATTTGATTCAATTAGTTTTGTTTTTATGTGTTTCATTTTCAATTGATTCAATTACCTTTGTAGAATGCATTTTACATTAATTTTATTAAAAAAGCTTTGTTTGAATGGGTTTGACTTTCATTGGATTTAATTAGCTCTGTTTGAATGTGTTAGAATAAAATTTGATTCATAAATATTGTTTAAATGTGTTTGACTTTCATTTGAATCAATTAGCTTTGTTGAATTTATTAGACTTTAATTTGATTTAAAAAGCTTTATTTGAATGTGTTTGATTTTCATTGGATTCAATTAGCTTTGTTTGAATGTGTTTAACTTTCATTTGATTCAATTAGCTTTGTTGAATGCATTTGACTTTCAATTGATTCAAAAAACTTTTTTTGAATGTGTTTGACTTTCATTTAATTCAATTAGCTTTGTTTGAATGTGTTTGACTTTCATTTGATTCAATTAGCTTTGTTTTGATGTGTTTGATTTTCATTTGATTCAATTAGCTTTGTAGAATGCATTTGACCCTCATTTGATTTAATTAGCTTTGTTGAATGTATTAGACTTCAATATAATTCAAAAAGCTTTGTTTCAATGAGTTTGACTTCCATTTAATTTAATTAGCTTTGTTTGAATGTGTGTGACTTTCATTTGATTCAATTAGCTTTGTAGAATGCATTTGACTTTCATTTGATTCAATTAGCTTTGTTGAATGTATTTGACTTTCATATGTTTCAAAAAGCTTTGTTTGAATGTGTTTGACTAACATTTGATTAAATTAGCTTTGTAGAATGCATTAGACTTTAATTTGATTCAATTACCTTTGTTTGAATGTGTTTGACTTTCATTTGATTCAAAAAGCTTTGTTTGAATGTGTTTAACTTTCCGTGGATAATTAGCTTTGTTTGAATGTGTTTAACTTTCATTTGATTCAAATAGCTTTGTTGATGCATTTGACTTTCAATTGATTCAAAAAACTTTGTTTGAATGTGTTTGACTTTCATTTAATTCAATCAGCTTTGTTTGAATGTGTTTGACTTTCATTTGATTCAATTAGCTTTGTTTTGATGTGTTTGATTTTAATTTGATTAAATTAGCTTTGTAGAATGCATTTGACCCTCATTTGATTCAATTAGCTTTGTTGAATGTATTAGACTTCAATATAATTCAAAAAGCTTTGTTTCAATGCGTTTGACTTCCATTTAATTTAATTAGCTTTGTTTGAATGTGTTTGACTTTCATTTGATTCAATTAGCTTTGTAGAATGCATTTGACTTTCATTTAATTCAATTAGCTTTGTTGAATGCATTTGACTTTCATATGATTCAACAAGCTTTGTTTGAATGTGTTTGACTAACATTTGATTAAATTAGCTTTGTAGAATGCATTAGACTTTAATTTGATTCAAAAAGCTTTGTTTGAATGTATTTTACTTTCATTTGATTCAATTAGCTTTTTTTGAATTTGTTTGACTTTCGTTTGATTCAATTAGCTTTGTTGAATGCATTATACTTTCATTGGATTCAATTCGCTTTGTTTGAATGTGTTTGACTTTCATTTGACTTAATTAGATTTGTTTGAATGTGTTGGACTTTAATTTTATTCAACAAGCTTTGTTTGAATGTGTTTGACTATCATTTGATTCAATTAGCTTTGTAGAATTTGTTTGACTTTCATTTGATTCAATTAGCTTTGCTGAATGCAATAGAATTTAATTTGATTTAAAAAGCATTGTTTTAATGTGTTTGACTTTCATTTGATTCAATTAGCTTTGTTTGAATGTGTTTGACTTTCATTTAATTCAATTAGGTTTGTTGAACGCATTAGATTTTTATTTGATTCAATTAGTTTTGTTTTTATGTGTTTCATTTTCAATTGATTCAATTACCTTTGTAGAATGCATTTTACATTAATTTTATTAAAAAAGCTTTGTTTGAATGGGTTTGACTTTCATTGGATTTAATTAGCTCTGTTTGAATGTGTTAGAATAAAATTTGATTCATAAATATTGTTTAAATGTGTTTGACTTTCATTTGAATCAATTAGCTTTGTTGAATTTATTAGACTTTAATTTGATTTAAAAAGCTTTATTTGAATGTGTTTGATTTTCATTGGATTCAATTAGCTTTGTTTGAATGTGTTTAACTTTCATTTTATTCAATTATCTTTGTTGAATGCATTTGACTTTCAATTGATTCAAAAAACTTTTTTTGAATGTGTTTGACTTTCATTTAATTCAATTAGCTTTGTTTGAATGTGTTTGACTTTCATTTGATTCAATTAGCTTTGTTTTGATGTGTTTGATTTTCATTTGATTCAATTAGCTTTGTAGAATGCATTTGACCCTCATTTGATTCAATTAGCTTTGTTGAATGTATTAGACTTCAATATAATTCAAAAAGCTTTGTTTCAATGAGTTTGACTTCCATTTAATTTAATTAGCTTTGTTTGAATGTGTGTGACTTTCATTTGATTCAATTAGCTTTGTAGAATGCATTTGACTTTCATTTGATTCAATTAGCTTTGTTGAATGTATTTGACTTTCATATGTTTCAAAAAGCTTTGTTTGAATGTGTTTGACTAACATTTGATTAAATTAGCTTTGTAGAATGCATTAGACTTTAATTTGATTCAATTACCTTTGTTTGAATGTGTTTGACTTTCATTTGATTCAAAAAGCTTTGTTTGAATGTGTTTAACTTTCCGTGGATAATTAGCTTTGTTTGAATGTGTTTAACTTTCATTTGATTCAAATAGCTTTGTTGATGCATTTGACTTTCAATTGATTCAAAAAACTTTGTTTGAATGTGTTTGACTTTCATTTAATTCAATCAGCTTTGTTTGAATGTGTTTGACTTTCATTTGATTCAATTAGCTTTGTTTTGATGTGTTTGATTTTAATTTGATTAAATTAGCTTTGTAGAATGCATTTGACCCTCATTTGATTCAATTAGCTTTGTTGAATGTATTAGACTTCAATATAATTCAAAAAGCTTTGTTTCAATGCGTTTGACTTCCATTTAATTTAATTAGCTTTGTTTGAATGTGTTTGACTTTCATTTGATTCAATTAGCTTTGTAGAATGCATTTGACTTTCATTTAATTCAATTAGCTTTGTTGAATGCATTTGACTTTCATATGATTCAACAAGCTTTGTTTGAATGTGTTTGACTAACATTTGATTAAATTAGCTTTGTAGAATGCATTAGACTTTAATTTGATTCAAAAAGCTTTGTTTGAATGTATTTTACTTTCATTTGATTCAATTAGCTTTTTTTGAATTTGTTTGACTTTCGTTTGATTCAATTAGCTTTGTTGAATGCATTATACTTTCATTGGATTCAATTCGCTTTGTTTGAATGTGTTTGACTTTCATTTGACTTAATTAGCTTTGTTTGAATGTGTTGGACTTTAATTTTATTCAACAAGCTTTGTTTGAATGTGTTTGACTATCATTTGATTCAATTAGCTTTGTAGAATTTGTTTGACTTTCATTTGATTCAATTAGCTTTGTTGAATGCAATAGAATTTAATTTGATTTAAAAAGCATTGTTTTAATGTGTTTGACTTTCATTTGATTCAATTAGCTTTGTTTGAATGCGTTTGACTTTCATTTAATTCAATTAGGTTTGTTGAACGCATTAGATTTTTATTTGATTCAATTAGTTTTGTTTTTATGTGTTTCATTTTCAATTGATTCAATTACCTTTGTAGAATGCATTTTACATTAATTTTATTAAAAAAGCTTTGTTTGAATGGGTTTGACTTTCATTGGATTTAATTAGCTCTGTTTGAATGTGTTAGAATAAAATTTGATTCATAAATATTGTTTAAATGTGTTTGACTTTCATTTGAATCAATTAGCTTTGTTGAATTTATTAGACTTTAATTTGATTTAAAAAGCTTTATTTGAATGTGTTTGATTTTCATTGGATTCAATTAGCTTTGTTTGAATGTGTTTAACTTTCATTTTATTCAATTATCTTTGTTGAATGCATTTGACTTTCAATTGATTCAAAAAACTTTGTTTGAATGTGTTTGACTTTCATTTAATTCAATTAGCTTTGTTTGAATGTGTTTGACTTTCATTTGATTCAATTAGCTTTGTTTTGATGTGTTTGACTTTCATTTGATTCAATTAGCTTTGTAGAATGCATTTGACCCTCATTTGATTCAATTAGCTTTGTTGAATGTATTAGACTTCAATATAATTCAAAAAGCTTTGTTTCAATGAGTTTGACTTCCATTTAATTTAATTAGCTTTGTTTGAATGTCTTTGACTTTCATTTGATTCAATTAGCTTTGTAGAATGCATTTGACTTTCATTTGATTCAATTAGCTTTGTTGAATGCATTTGACTTTCATATGATTCAAAAAGCTTTGTTTGAATGTGTTTGACTAACATTTGATTAAATTAGCTTTGTAGAATGCATTAGTCTTTAATTTGATTCAATTACCTTTGTTTGAATGTGTTTGACTTTCATTTGATTCAAAAAGCTTTGTTTTAATGTGTTTAACTTTCCGTGGATAATTAGCTTTGTTTGAATGGGTTTAACTTTCATTTGATTCAAATAGCTTTGTTGAATGCATTGGCTTTCAATTGATTCAAAAAACTTTGTTTGAATGTGTTTGACTTTCATTTAATTCAATTAGCTTTGTTTGAATGTGTTTGACTTTCATTTGATTCAATTAGCTTTGTTTTGATGTGTTTGACTTTCATTTGATTCAATTAGCTTTGTAGAATGCATTTGACCCTCATTTGATTCAATTAGCTTTGTTGAATGTATTAGACTTCAATATAATTCAAAAAGCTTTGTTTCAATGAGTTGGACTTCCATTTAATTTAATTAGCTTTGTTTGAATGTGTTTGACTTTCATTTGATTCAATTAGCTTTGTAGAATGCATTTGACTTTCATTTTATTCAATTAGCTTTGTTGAATGCATTTGACTTTCATATGATTCAAAAAGCTTTGTTTGAATGTGTTTGACTAACATTTGATTAAATTAGCTTTGTAGAATGCATTAGACTTTAATTTGATTTAAAAAGCTTTGTTTGAATGTATTTTACTTTCATTTGATTCAATTAGCTTTTTTTGAATTTGTTTGACTTTCATTTGATTCAATTAGCTTTGTTGAATGCATTATACTTTCATTGGATTCAATTCGCTTTGTTTGAATGTGTTTGACTTTCATTTGACTTAATTAGCTTTGTTTGAATGTGTTGGACTTTAATTTTATTCAACAAGCTTTGTTTGAATGTGTTTGACTATCATTTGATTCAATTAGCTTTGTAGAATTTGTTTGACTTTCATTTGATTCAATTAGCTTTGTTGAATGCAATAGAATTTAATTTGATTTAAAAAGCATTGTTTTAATGTGTTTGACTTTCATTTGATTCAATTAGCTTTGTTTGAATGTGTTTGACTTTCATTTAATTCAATTAGGTTTGTTGAACGCATTAGATTTTTATTTGATTCAATTAGTTTTGTTTTTATGTGTTTCATTTTCAATTGATTCAATTACCTTTGTAGAATGCATTTTACATTAATTTTATTAAAAAAGCTTTGTTTGAATGGGTTTGACTTTCATTGGATTTAATTAGCTCTGTTTGAATGTGTTAGAATAAAATTTGATTCATAAATATTGTTTAAATGTGTTTGACTTTCATTTGAATCAATTAGCTTTGTTGAATTTATTAGACTTTAATTTGATTTAAAAAGCTTTATTTGAATGTGTTTGATTTTCATTGGATTCAATTAGCTTTGTTTGAATGTGTTTAACTTTCATTTTATTCAATTATCTTTGTTGAATGCATTTGACTTTCAATTGATTCAAAAAACTTTGTTTGAATGTGTTTGACTTTCATTTAATTCAATTAGCTTTGTTTGAATGTGTTTGACTTTCATTTGATTCAATTAGCTTTGTTTTGATGTGTTTGACTTTCATTTGATTCAATTAGCTTTGTAGAATGCATTTGACCCTCATTTGATTCAATTAGCTTTGTTGAATGTATTAGACTTCAATATAATTCAAAAAGCTTTGTTTCAATGAGTTTGACTTCCATTTAATTTAATTAGCTTTGTTTGAATGTCTTTGACTTTCATTTGATTCAATTAGCTTTGTAGAATGCATTTGACTTTCATTTGATTCAATTAGCTTTGTTGAATGCATTTGACTTTCATATGATTCAAAAAGCTTTGTTTGAATGTGTTTGACTAACATTTGATTAAATTAGCTTTGTAGAATGCATTAGTCTTTAATTTGATTCAATTACCTTTGTTTGAATGTGTTTGACTTTCATTTGATTCAAAAAGCTTTGTTTTAATGTGTTTAACTTTCCGTGGATAATTAGCTTTGTTTGAATGTGTTTAACTTTCATTTGATTCAAATAGCTTTGTTGAATGCATTGGCTTTCAATTGATTCAAAAAACTTTGTTTGAATGTGTTTGACTTTCATTTAATTCAATTAGCTTTGTTTGAATGTGTTTGACTTTCATTTGATTCAATTAGCTTTGTTTTGATGTGTTTGACTTTCATTTGATTCAATTAGCTTTGTAGAATGCATTTGACCCTCATTTGATTCAATTAGCTTTGTTGAATGTATTAGACTTCAATATAATTCAAAAAGCTTTGTTTCAATGAGTTTGACTTCCATTTAATTTAATTAGCTTTGTTTGAATGTGTTTGACTTTCATTTGATTCAATTAGCTTTGTAGAATGCATTTGACTTTCATTTTATTCAATTAGCTTTGTTGAATGCATTTGACTTTCATATGATTCAAAAAGCTTTGTTTGAATGTGTTTGACTAACATTTGATTAAATTAGCTTTGTAGAATGCATTAGACTTTAATTTGATTTAAAAAGCTTTGTTTGAATGTATTTTACTTTCATTTGATTCAATTAGCTTTTTTTGAATTTGTTTGACTTTCATTTGATTCAATTAGCTTTGTTGAATGCATTATACTTTCATTGGATTCAATTCGCTTTGTTTGAATGTGTTTGACTTTCATTTGACTTAATTAGCTTTGTTTGAATGTGTTGGACTTTAATTTTATTCAACAAGCTTTGTTTGAATGTGTTTGACTATCATTTGATTCAATTAGCTTTGTAGAATTTGTTTGACTTTCATTTGATTCAATTAGCTTTGTTGAATGCAATAGAATTTAATTTGATTTAAAAAGCATTGTTTTAATGTGTTTGACTTTCATTTGATTCAATTAGCTTTGTTTGAATGTGTTTGACTTTCATTTAATTCAATTAGGTTTGTTAAACGCATTAGATTTTTATTTGATTCAATTAGTTTTGTTTTTATGTGTTTCATTTTCAATTGATTCAATTACCTTTGTAGAATGCATTTTACATTAATTTTATTAAAAAAGCTTTGTTTGAATGGGTTTGACTTTCATTGGATTTAATTAGCTCTGTTTGAATGTGTTAGAATAAAATTTGATTCATAAATATTGTTTAAATGTGTTTGACTTTCATTTGAATCAATTAGCTTTGTTGAATTTATTAGACTTTAATTTGATTTAAAAAGCTTTATTTGAATGTGTTTGATTTTCATTGGATTCAATTAGCTTTGTTTGAATGTGTTTAACTTTCATTTTATTCAATTATCTTTGTTGAATGCATTTGACTTTCAATTGATTCAAAAAACTTTGTTTGAATGTGTTTGACTTTCATTTAATTCAATTAGCTTTGTTTGAATGTGTTTGACTTTCATTTGATTCAATTAGCTTTGTTTTGATGTGTTTGACTTTCATTTGATTCAATTAGCTTTGTAGAATGCATTTGACCCTCATTTGATTCAATTAGCTTTGTTGAATGTATTAGACTTCAATATAATTCAAAAAAGCTTTGTTTCAATGAGTTTGACTTCCATTTAATTTAATTAGCTTTGTTTGAATATGTTTGACTTTCATTTGATTCAATTAGCTTTGTAGAATGCATTTGACTTTCATTTGATTCAATTAGCTTTGTTGAATGCATTTGACTTTCATATGATTCAAAAAGCTTTGTTTGAATGTGTTTGACTAACATTTGATTAAATTAGCTTTGTAGAATGCATTAGACTTTAATTTGATTCAATTACCTTTGTTTGAATGTGTTTGACTTTCATTTGATTCAAAAAGCTTTGTTTTAATGTGTTTAACATTCTGTGGATAATTAGCTTTGTTTGAATGTGTTTAACTTTCATTTGATTCAAATAGCTTTGTTGAATGCATTGGCTTTCAATTGATTCAAAAAACTTTGTTTGAATGTGTTTGACTTTCATTTAATTCAATTAGCTTTGTTTGAATGTGTTTGACTTTCATTTGATTCAATTAGCTTTGTTTTGATGTGTTTGACTTTCATTTTATTCAATTAGCTTTGTAGAATGCATTTGACCCTCATTTAATTCAATTAGCTTTGTTGAATGTATTAGACTTCAATATAATTCAAAAAGCTTTGTTTCAATGAGTTTGACTTCCATTTAATTTAATTAGCTTTGTTTGAATGTGTTTGACTTTAATTTGATTCAATTAGCTTTGTAGAATGCATTTGACTTTCATTTTATTCAATTAGTTTTGTTGAATGCATTTGACTTTCATATGATTCAAAAAGCTTTGTTTGAATGTGTTTGACTAACATTTGATTAAATTAGCTTTGTAGAATGCATTAGACTTTAATTTGATTTAAAAAGCTTTGTTTGAATGTATTTTACTTTCATTTGATTCAATTAGCTTTTTTTGAATTTGTTTGACTTTCATTTGATTCAATTAGCTTTGTTGAATGCATTATACTTTCATTGGATTCAATTCGCTTTGTTTGAATGTGTTTAACTTTCATTTGACTTAATTAGCTTTGTTTGAATGTGTTGGACTTTAATTTTATTCAACAAGCTTTGTTTGAATGTGTTTGACTATCATTTGATTCAATTAGCTTTGTAGAATTTGTTTGACTTTCATTTGATTCAATTAGCTTTGTTGAATGCAATAGAATTTAATTTGATTTAAAAAGCATTGTTTTAATGTGTTTGACTTTCATTTGATTCAATTAGCTTTGTTTGAATGTGTTTGACTTTCATTTAATTCAATTAGGTTTGTTGAACGCATTAGATTTTTATTTGATTCAATTAGTTTTGTTTTTATGTGTTTCATTTTCAATTGATTCAATTACCTTTGTAGAATGCATTTTACATTAATTTTATTAAAAAAGCTTTGTTTGAATGGGTTTGACTTTCATTGGATTTAATTAGCTCTGTTTGAATGTGTTAGAATAAAATTTGATTCATAAATATTGTTTAAATGTGTTTGACTTTCATTTGAATCAATTAGCTTTGTTGAATTTATTAGACTTTAATTTGATTTAAAAAGCTTTATTTGAATGTGTTTGATTTTCATTGGATTCAATTAGCTTTGTTTGAATGTGTTTAACTTTCATTTTATTCAATTATCTTTGTTGAATGCATTTGACTTTCAATTGATTCAAAAAACTTTGTTTGAATGTGTTTGACTTTCATTTAATTCAATTAGCTTTGTTTGAATGTGTTTGACTTTCATTTGATTCAATTAGCTTTGTTTTGATGTGTTTGACTTTCATTTGATTCAATTAGCTTTGTAGAATGCATTTGACCCTCATTTGATTCAATTAGCTTTGTTGAATGTATTAGACTTCAATATAATTCAAAAAGCTTTGTTTCAATGAGTTTGACTTCCATTTAATTTAATTAGCTTTGTTTGAATGTGTTTGACTTTCATTTGATTCAATTAGCTTTGTAGAATGCATTTGACTTTCATTTTATTCAATTAGTTTTGTTGAATGCATTTGACTTTCATATGATTCAAAAAGCTTTGTTTGAATGTGTTTGACTAACATTTGATTAAATTAGCTTTGTAGAATGCATTAGACTTTAATTTGATTAAAAAAGCTTTGTTTGAATGTATTTTACTTTCATTTGATTCAATTAGCTTTTTTTGAATTGGTTTGACTTTCATTTGATTCAATTAGCTTTGTTGAATGCATTATACTTTCATTGGATTCAATTCGCTTTGTTTGAATGTGTTTGACTTTCATTTTACCTAATTAGCTTTGTTTGAATGTGTTGGACTTTAATTTGATTCAACAAGCTTTGTTTGAATGTGTTTGACTATCATTTGATTCAATTAGCTTTGTAGAATTTGTTTGACTTTCATTTGATTAAATTAGCTTTGTTGAATGCAATAGACTTTAATTTGATTTTAAAAGCTTTGTTTTAATGTGTTTGACTTTCATTTGATTCAATTAGCTTTGTTTGAATGTGTTTGACTTTCATTTGATTCAATTAGGTTTGTTGAATGCATTAGACTTTCATTGGATTCCATTAGCTTTGTTTGTATGCGTTTCATTTTCAATTGATTCAATTAGCTTTGTAGAATGCATTTTACATTCATTTTATTCAAAAAGCTTTGTTTGAATGGGTTTGACTTTCATTGGATTTAATTAGCACTGTTTGAATATGTTTAAATTAAATTTGATTAATAAATCTTGTTTGAATGTGTTTGACTTTCATTTGATACAATTAGCTTTGTTGAATGCATTAGACTTTAATTTGAGTTAAAAAGCTTTATTTGAATGTGTTTGACTTTCATTGGATTCAATTAGCTTTGTTTGAATGTGTTTGACCTTCATTTGATTCAATTAGCTTTGTTTGAATGTGTTTGACTTTCATTTTATTCAATTAGCTTTGTTTGACTTTCATTTGATTTAATTAGCTTTGTTGAATGCATAAGACTTTAATTTGATTCAAAAAGCTTTATTTGAATGTGTTTGACTTTCCTTAGATTCAATTAGCTTTGTTGAATGCATTTGACTGTAATTTAATTCAAAAAGCTTTGTTTGAATGTGTTTAACTTTCCGTGGATAAATAGCTTTGTTTGAATGTGTTTGACTTTAATTTGATTCAATTAGCTTTGTTTGAATGTGTTTGACTTTCATTTGATTCAAAAAGCTTTGTTTTAATGTGTTTGACTTTCATTTGATTCAATTAGGTTTGTTGAATACATTAGACTTTCATTGGATTCAATTAGCTTTGTTTGAATGTGTTTCACTTTCAATTGATTCAATTAGCTTTGTAGAATGCATTTGACATTTATTTTATTCAAAAACCTTTGTTTGAATGGGTTTGAATTTAATTTGATTTTATTAGCTTTGATTGAATGTGTTTGACTTAAATTTGATTCATAAGTCTTGTTTGAATGTGTTTGACTTTCATTTGATTCAATTAGCTTTGTGGAATGCATTAGACTTTAATTTGATTTAAAAAGCTTTATTTGAATGTGTTTGACTTTCATTGGATTCAATTAGCTTTGTTTGAATGTGTTTGAATTTCATTTGATTCAAAAAGCTTTGTTTGAATGTGTTTAACTTTCATTGGATTCAATTAGCTTTCTTTGAATGTGTTTAACTTTCATTTGATTCAATTAGCTTTGTTTGAATGTGTTTGACTTTCATTTGATCCAATTAGCTTTGTTTGAATGTGTTTCACTTTTAATTGATTTAATTAGCTTTGTAGAATGCATTTGACCTTAATTTTATTCAAAAAGCTTTGTTTGAATGGTTTGACTTTAATTTGATTTAATTAGCTCTGTTTGATTATGTTTGACTTAAATTTGATTCATAAGTCTTGTTTGAATGTGTTTGACTTTAATTTGATTCAATTACCTTTGTTAAACGCATTAGACTTTAATTTGATTTAAAAAGGTTTATTTGAATGTGTTTGACTTTCATTGGATTCATTTAGCTTTATTAGAATGCGTTTAACTTTCTTTTGATTCTATTAGCTTTGTAGAATGCATTTGACTTTCGTTTGATTCAATTAGCTTTGTTGAATGCATTTGACTTTAATTTGACTCAAAAACTTTGTTTTAATGTGTTTGACTTTCATTTGATTCAATTAGGTTTGTTTGAATGTGTTTGACTTTCATATGATTCAATTAGCTTTGTTTGAATGTGTTTGACTTTCATTTGATTCAATTAGCTTTTGTAGAATGCATTTGACTTTCATTTGATTCAATTAGCTTTGTTGAATGCATTTTACTTTCATATGATTCAAAAAGCTTTGTTTGAATGTGTTTGACTATCATTTGATTAAATTAGCTTTGTAGAATGCATTAGACTTTAATTTGATTCAAAATGCTTTGTTTGAATGTATTTTACTTTCATTTGATTCAATTAGCTTTTTTTGAATTTGTTTGACTTTCATCTAATTCAATTAGCTTTGTTGAATGCATCATACTTTCATTGGATTCAATTAGCTTTGTTTGAATGTGTTTGACTTTCATTTGATTTAATTAGCTTTGTTAGAATGTGTTTAAATTTCATTTGATTCTATTAGCTTTGGAGAATGCATTTGACTTTCGTTTGATTCAATTAGCTTTGTTGAATGCATTTGACTTTAATTTGACTCAAAAACTTTGTTAGAATGTGTTTGATTTTCATTTGATTCAACTATGTTTGTTTTAATGTGTTTGACTTTCATTTGATTCAATTAGTTTTGTAGAATGCATTTGACCCTCATTTGATCCAATTAGCTTTGTTGAATGTATTAGACTTCAATATAATTCAAAAAGCTTTGTTTGAATGTATTTGACTTTCATTTGATTCAATTAGCTTTGTTGAATGCATTTGACTTTCATATGATTCAAAAAGCTTTGTTTGAATGTGTTTGACTTTAATTTGATTCAATTAGCTTCTTTTGAATGTGTTTGACTTTCATTAGATTCAATTAGCTTTGTTGAATGCATTTGACTTTAATTTGATTCAAAAAGCTTTGTTTGAATGTGTTTAACTTTCCGTGGATAATTAGCTTTGTTTAAATATGTTTGACTTTAATTTGATTCAACAAGCTTTGTTTGAATGTGTTTGACTATCATTTGATTCAATTAGCTTTATAGAATTTGTTTGACTTTCATTTCATTAAATTAGCTTTGTTGAACGCAATAGACTTTAATTTGATTTAAAAAACTTTGTTTTAATGTGTTTGACTTTCATTTGATTCAATTAGCTTTGTTTGAATGTGTTTGACTTTCATTTGATTCAATTAGGTTTGTTGAATGCATTACACTTTCATTCGATTCAGTTAGCTTTGTTTGTATGTGTTTCATTTTCAATTGATTCAATTAGCTTTGTAGAATCCATTTTACATTCATTTTATTCAAAAAGCTTTGTTTGAATGGGTTTGACTTTCATTGGATTTAATTAGCTCTGTTTGAATGTGTTTGAATTAAATTTGATTCATAAATCTTGTT
Organism: Chenopodium quinoa; assembly: GCF_001683475.1. Lineage (NCBI taxonomy): Eukaryota > Viridiplantae > Streptophyta > Magnoliopsida > Caryophyllales > Amaranthaceae > Chenopodium > Chenopodium quinoa. The sequence continues at coordinate 187,918 of NW_018743426.1, read as the reverse complement.
TGAATGTGTTTGACTTTCATTTGATTCAATTAGCTTTGTTTAATGCATTAGACTTTAATTTGAGTTAAAAAGCTTTATTTGAATGTGTTTGACTTTCATTGGATTCAATTAGCTTTGTTTGAATGTGTTTGACCTTCATTTGATTCAATTAGCTTTGTTTGAATGTGTTTGACTTTCATTTGATTTAATTAGCTTTGTTTGAATGTGTTTGACTTTCATTTGATTTAATTAGCTTTGTTGAATACATAAGACTTTAGTTTGATTCAAAAAGCTTTATTTGAATGTGTTTGACTTTCATTAGATTCAATTAGCTTTGTTGAATGCATTTGACTTTAATTTGATTCAAAAAGCTTTGTTTGAATGTGTTTAACTTTCCGTGGATAATTAGCTTTGTTGTAATGTGTTTGACTTTAATTAGATTCAACAAGCTTTGTTTGAATGTGTTTGACTGTCATTCGATTCAATTAGCTTTGTAGAATTTGTTTGACTTTCATTTGATTAAATTAGCTTTGTTGAATGCAATAGACTTTAATTTGATTTAAAAAACTTGGTTTTAATGTGTTTGAATTTCATTTGATTCAATTAGCTTTTTTGAATGTGTTTGACTTTCATTTGATTCAATTAGGTTTGTTGAATGCATTAGACTTTCATTGGATTTAGGTAGCTTTGTTTGTATGTGTTTCATTTTCAATTGATTCAATTAGCTTTGTAGAATCCATTTTACATTCATTTTATTCAAAAAACTTTGTTTGAATGGGTTTGACTTTCATTGGATTTAATTAGCTCTGTTTGAATGTGTTTGAATTAAATTTGATTCATAAATCTTGTTTGAATGTGTTTGACTTTCATTTGATTCAATTAGCTTTGTTTGAATGTGTTTGACTTTCATTTGATTCAAAAAGCTTTGTTTTAATGTGTTTGACTTTCATTTGATTCAATTAGGTTTGTTGAATACATTAGACTTTCATTGGATTCAATTAGCTTTGTTTGAATGTGTTTCACTTTCAATTGATTCAATTAGCTTTGTAGAATGCATTTGACATTTATTTTATTCAAAAACCTTTGTTTGAATGGGTTTGAATTTAATTTGATTTTATTAGCTTTGATTGAATGTGTTTGACTTAAATTTGATTCATAAGTCTTGTTTGAATGTGTTTGACTTTCATTTGATTCAATTAGCTTTGTTGAATGCATTAGACTTTAATTTGATTTAAAGAGCTTTATTTGAATGTGTTTGACTTTCATTGGATTCAATTAGCTTTGTTTGAATGTGTTTGAATTTCATTTGATTCAAAAAGCTTTGTTTGAATGTGTTTAACTTTCATTGGATTCAATTAGCTTTCTTTGAATGTGTTTAACTTTCATTTGATTCAATTAGCTTTGTTTGAATGTGTTTGACTTTCATTTGATCCAATTAGCTTTGTTTGAATGTGTTTCACTTTTAATTGATTTAATTAGCTTTGTAGAATGCATTTGACCTTAATTTTATTCAAAAAGCTTTGTTTGAATGGTTTGACTTTAATTTGATTTAATTAGCTCTGTTTGATTATGTTTGACTTAAATTTGATTCATAAGTCTTGTTTGAATGTGTTTGACTTTAATTTGATTCAATTACCTTTGTTAAACGCATTAGACTTTAATTTGATTTAAAAAGCTTTATTTGAATGTGTTTGACTTTCATTGGATTCATTTAGCTTTATTAGAATGCGTTTAACTTTCTTTTGATTCTATTAGCTTTGTAGAATGCATTTGACTTTCGTTTGATTCAATTAGCTTTGTTGAATGCATTTGACTTTAATTTGACTCAAAAACTTTGTTTTAATGTGTTTGACTTTCATTTGATTCAATTAGGTTTGTTTGAATGTGTTTGACTTTCATATGATTCAATTAGCTTTGTTTGAATGTGTTTGACTTTCATTTGATTCAATTAGCTTTTGTAGAATGCATTTGACTTTCATTTGATTCAATTAGCTTTGTTGAATGCATTTTACTTTCATATGATTCAAAAAGCTTTGTTTGAATGTGTTTGACTATCATTTGATTAAATTAGCTTTGTAGAATGCATTAGACTTTAATTTGATTCAAAATGCTTTGTTTGAATGTATTTTACTTTCATTTGATTCAATTAGCTTTTTTTGAATTTGTTTGACTTTCATCTAATTCAATTAGCTTTGTTGAATGCATCATACTTTCATTGGATTCAATTAGCTTTGTTTGAATGTGTTTGACTTTCATTTGATTTAATTAGCTTTGTTAGAATGTGTTTAAATTTCATTTGATTCTATTAGCTTTGGAGAATGCATTTGACTTTCGTTTGATTCAATTAGCTTTGTTGAATGCATTTGACTTTAATTTGACTCAAAAACTTTGTTAGAATGTGTTTGATTTTCATTTGATTCAACTATGTTTGTTTTAATGTGTTTGACTTTCATTTGATTCAATTAGTTTTGTAGAATGCATTTGACCCTCATTTGATCCAATTAGCTTTGTTGAATGTATTAGACTTCAATATAATTCAAAAAGCTTTGTTTGAATGTATTTGACTTTCATTTGATTCAATTAGCTTTGTTGAATGCATTTGACTTTCATATGATTCAAAAAGCTTTGTTTGAATGTGTTTGACTTTAATTTGATTCAATTAGCTTCTTTTGAATGTGTTTGACTTTCATTAGATTCAATTAGCTTTGTTGAATGCATTTGACTTTAATTTGATTCAAAAAGCTTTGTTTGAATGTGTTTAACTTTCCGTGGATAATTAGCTTTGTTTAAATATGTTTGACTTTAATTTGATTCAACAAGCTTTGTTTGAATGTGTTTGACTATCATTTGATTCAATTAGCTTTATAGAATTTGTTTGACTTTCATTTCATTAAATTAGCTTTGTTGAACGCAATAGACTTTAATTTGATTTAAAAAACTTTGTTTTAATGTGTTTGACTTTCATTTGATTCAATTAGCTTTGTTTGAATGTGTTTGACTTTCATTTGATTCAATTAGGTTTGTTGAATGCATTACACTTTCATTCGATTCAGTTAGCTTTGTTTGTATGTGTTTCATTTTCAATTGATTCAATTAGCTTTGTAGAATCCATTTTACATTCATTTTATTCAAAAAGCTTTGTTTGAATGGGTTTGACTTTCATTGGATTTAATTAGCTCTGTTTGAATGTGTTTGAATTAAATTTGATTCATAAATCTTGTTTGAATGTGTTTGACTTTCATTTGATTCAATTAGCTTTGTTTAATGCATTAGACTTTAATTTGAGTTAAAAAGCTTTATTTGAATGTGTTTGACTTTCATTGGATTCAATTAGCTTTGTTTGAATGTGTTTGACCTTCATTTGATTCAATTAGCTTTGTTTGAATGTGTTTGACTTTCATTTGATTTAATTAGCTTTGTTTGAATGTGTTTGACTTTCATTTGATTTAATTAGCTTTGTTGAATACATAAGACTTTAGTTTGATTCAAAAAGCTTTATTTGAATGTGTTTGACTTTCATTAGATTCAATTAGCTTTGTTGAATGCATTTGACTTTAATTTGATTCAAAAAGCTTTGTTTGAATGTGTTTAACTTTCCGTGGATAATTAGCTTTGTTGTAATGTGTTTGACTTTAATTAGATTCAACAAGCTTTGTTTGAATGTGTTTGACTGTCATTCGATTCAATTAGCTTTGTAGAATTTGTTTGACTTTCATTTGATTAAATTAGCTTTGTTGAATGCAATAGACTTTAATTTGATTTAAAAAACTTGGTTTTAATGTGTTTGAATTTCATTTGATTCAATTAGCTTTTTTGAATGTGTTTGACTTTCATTTGATTCAATTAGGTTTGTTGAATGCATTAGACTTTCATTGGATTTAGGTAGCTTTGTTTGTATGTGTTTCATTTTCAATTGATTCAATTAGCTTTGTAGAATCCATTTTACATTCATTTTATTCAAAAAACTTTGTTTGAATGGGTTTGACTTTCATTGGATTTAATTAGCTCTGTTTGAATGTGTTTGAATTAAATTTGATTCATAAATCTTGTTTGAATGTGTTTGACTTTCATTTGATTCAATTAGCTTTGTTTGAATGTGTTTGACTTTCATTTGATTCAAAAAGCTTTGTTTTAATGTGTTTGACTTTCATTTGATTCAATTAGGTTTGTTGAATACATTAGACTTTCATTGGATTCAATTAGCTTTGTTTGAATGTGTTTCACTTTCAATTGATTCAATTAGCTTTGTAGAATGCATTTGACATTTATTTTATTCAAAAACCTTTGTTTGAATGGGTTTGAATTTAATTTGATTTTATTAGCTTTGATTGAATGTGTTTGACTTAAATTTGATTCATAAGTCTTGTTTGAATGTGTTTGACTTTCATTTGATTCAATTAGCTTTGTTGAATGCATTAGACTTTAATTTGATTTAAAGAGCTTTATTTGAATGTGTTTGACTTTCATTGGATTCAATTAGCTTTGTTTGAATGTGTTTGAATTTCATTTGATTCAAAAAGCTTTGTTTGAATGTGTTTAACTTTCATTGGATTCAATTAGCTTTCTTTGAATGTGTTTAACTTTCATTTGATTCAATTAGCTTTGTTTGAATGTGTTTGACTTTCATTTGATCCAATTAGCTTTGTTTGAATGTGTTTCACTTTTAATTGATTTAATTAGCTTTGTAGAATGCATTTGACCTTAATTTTATTCAAAAAGCTTTGTTTGAATGGTTTGACTTTAATTTGATTTAATTAGCTCTGTTTGATTATGTTTGACTTAAATTTGATTCATAAGTCTTGTTTGAATGTGTTTGACTTTAATTTGATTCAATTACCTTTGTTAAACGCATTAGACTTTAATTTGATTTAAAAAGCTTTATTTGAATGTGTTTGACTTTCATTGGATTCATTTAGCTTTATTAGAATGCGTTTAACTTTCTTTTGATTCTATTAGCTTTGTAGAATGCATTTGACTTTCGTTTGATTCAATTAGCTTTGTTGAATGCATTTGACTTTAATTTGACTCAAAAACTTTGTTTTAATGTGTTTGACTTTCATTTGATTCAATTAGGTTTGTTTGAATGTGTTTGACTTTCATATGATTCAATTAGCTTTGTTTGAATGTGTTTGACTTTCATTTGATTCAATTAGCTTTTGTAGAATGCATTTGACTTTCATTTGATTCAATTAGCTTTGTTGAATGCATTTTACTTTCATATGATTCAAAAAGCTTTGTTTGAATGTGTTTGACTATCATTTGATTAAATTAGCTTTGTAGAATGCATTAGACTTTAATTTGATTCAAAATGCTTTGTTTGAATGTATTTTACTTTCATTTGATTCAATTAGCTTTTTTTGAATTTGTTTGACTTTCATCTAATTCAATTAGCTTTGTTGAATGCATCATACTTTCATTGGATTCAATTAGCTTTGTTTGAATGTGTTTGACTTTCATTTGATTTAATTAGCTTTGTTAGAATGTGTTTAAATTTCATTTGATTCTATTAGCTTTGGAGAATGCATTTGACTTTCGTTTGATTCAATTAGCTTTGTTGAATGCATTTGACTTTAATTTGACTCAAAAACTTTGTTAGAATGTGTTTGATTTTCATTTGATTCAACTATGTTTGTTTTAATGTGTTTGACTTTCATTTGATTCAATTAGTTTTGTAGAATGCATTTGACCCTCATTTGATCCAATTAGCTTTGTTGAATGTATTAGACTTCAATATAATTCAAAAAGCTTTGTTTGAATGTATTTGACTTTCATTTGATTCAATTAGCTTTGTTGAATGCATTTGACTTTCATATGATTCAAAAAGCTTTGTTTGAATGTGTTTGACTTTAATTTGATTCAATTAGCTTCTTTTGAATGTGTTTGACTTTCATTAGATTCAATTAGCTTTGTTGAATGCATTTGACTTTAATTTGATTCAAAAAGCTTTGTTTGAATGTGTTTAACTTTCCGTGGATAATTAGCTTTGTTTAAATATGTTTGACTTTAATTTGATTCAACAAGCTTTGTTTGAATGTGTTTGACTATCATTTGATTCAATTAGCTTTATAGAATTTGTTTGACTTTCATTTCATTAAATTAGCTTTGTTGAACGCAATAGACTTTAATTTGATTTAAAAAACTTTGTTTTAATGTGTTTGACTTTCATTTGATTCAATTAGCTTTGTTTGAATGTGTTTGACTTTCATTTGATTCAATTAGGTTTGTTAAATGCATTGCACTTTCATTCGATTCAGTTAGCTTTGTTTGTATGTGTTTCATTTTCAATTGATTCAATTAGCTTTGTAGAATCCATTTTACATTCATTTTATTCAAAAAGCTTTGTTTGAATGGGTTTGACTTTCATTGGATTTAATTAGCTCTGTTTGAATGTGTTTGAATTAAATTTGATTCATAAATCTTGTTTGAATGTGTTTGACTTTCATTTGATTCAATTAGCTTTGTTTAATGCATTAGACTTTAATTTGAGTTAAAAAGCTTTATTTGAATGTGTTTGACTTTCATTGGATTCAATTAGCTTTGTTTGAATGTGTTTGACCTTCATTTGATTCAATTAGCTTTGTTTGAATGTGTTTGACTTTCATTTGATTTAATTAGCTTTGTTCGAATGGGTTTGACTTTCATTTGATTTAATTAGCTTTGTTGAATACATAAGACTTTAGTTTGATTCAAAAAGCTTTATTTGAATGTGTTTGACTTTCATTAGATTCAATTAGCTTTGTTGAATGCATTTGACTTTAATTTGATTCAAAAAGCTTTGTTTGAATGTGTTTAACTTTCCGTGGATAATTAGCTTTGTTGTAATGTGTTTGACTTTAATTAGATTCAACAAGCTTTGTTTGAATGTGTTTGACTGTCATTTGATTCAATTAGCTTTGTAGAATTTGTTTGACTTTCATTTGATTAAATTAGCTTTGTTGAATGCAATAGACTTTAATTTGATTTAAAAAACTTGGTTTTAATGTGTTTGAATTTCATTTGATTCAATTAGCTTTGTTTGAATGTGTTTGACTTTCATTTGATTCAATTAGGTTTGTTGATTGCATTAGACTTTCATTGGATTTAGTTAGCTTTGTTTGTATGTGTTTCATTTTCAATTGATTCAATTAGCTTTGTAGAATCCATTTTACATTCATTTTATTCAAAAAGCTTTGTTTGAATGGGTTTGACTTTCATTGGATTTAATTAGCTCTGTTTGAATGTGTTTGAATTAAATTTGATTCAAAAATCTTGTTTGAATGTGTTTGACTTTCATTTGATTCAATTAGCTTTATTGAATGCATTAGACTTTAATTTGAGTTAAAAAGCTTTATTTGAATGTGTTTGACTTTCATTGGATTCAATTAGCTTTGTTTGAATGTGTTTGACCTTCATTTGATTCAATTAGCTTTGTTTGAATGTGTTTGACTTTCATTTGATTTAATTAGCTTTGTTCGAATGGGTTTGACTTTCATTTGATTTAATTAGCTTTGTTGAATGCATAAGACTTTAATTTGATTCAAAAAGCTTTATTTGAATGTGTTTGACTTTCGTTAGATTCAATTAGCTTTGTTGAATGCATTTGACTTTAATTTAATTCAAAAAGCTTTGTTTGAATGTGTTTAACTTTCCGTGGATAAATAGCTTTGTTTGAATGTGTTTGACTTTAATTTGATTCAATTAGCTTTGTTTGAATGTGTTTGACTTTCATTTGATTCAAAAAGCTTTGTTTTAATGTGTTTGACTTTCATTTGATTCAATTAGCTTTGTTGAATGCATTAGACTTTAATTTGATTTAAAAAGCTTTATTTGAATGTGTTTGACTTTCATTGGATTCAACTAGCTTTGTTTGAATGTGTTTGAATTTCATTTGATTCAAAAAGCTTTGTTTGAATGTGTTTAACATTCATTGGATTCAATTAGCTTTCTTTGAATGTGTTTAACTTTCATTTGATTCAATTAGCTTTGTTTGAATGTGTTTGACTTTCATTAGATCCAATTAGCTTTGTTTGAGTGTGTTTCACTTTTAATTGATTTAATTAGCTTTGTAGAATGCATTTGACCTTAATTTTATTCAAAAAGCTTTGTTTGAATGGGTTTGACTTTAATTTGATTTAATTAGCTCTGTTTGATTGTGTTTGACTTAAATTTGATTTATAAGTCTTGTTTGAATGTGTTTGACTTTAATTTGATTCAATTACCTTTGTTAAATGCATTAGACTTTAATTTGATTTAAAAAGCTTTATTTTAATGTGTTTGACTTTCATTTGATTCAATTAGGTTTGTTCGAATGTGTTTGACTTTCATTTGATTCAATTAGCTTTGTTTTAATGTGTTTGACTTTCCTTTGATTCAATTAGCTTTGTAGAATGCATTTGACAATCATTTGATTCAATTAGCTTTGTTAAATGCATTAGACTTTAATTTGATTCAAAAAGCTTTGTTTGAATGTGTTTTACTTTCATTTGATTCAATTAGCTTTGTTTGAATGTGTTTGACTTCCATTTGATTCAATTAGCTTTGTTGAATGCATTACACTTTAATTTGATTTAAAAAGCTTTATTTGAATGTGTTTGACTTTCATTGGATTCAATTACCTTTGTTTGAATGTGTTTGACTTTCATTTGATTCAAAAAGCTTTGTTTGAATGTGTTTAACTTTCCGTGGATAATTAGCTTTGTTTGAATGTGTTCGACTTTTTTTTGGTTCGAAAAGCTTTGTTTGAATGTGTTTAACTGTCATTTAATTTAATTAGCTTTGTTTGAATGTGTTTAACTTTCATTTGATTCAATTAGCTTTGTTTTAATGTGTTTGACTATCATTTGATTCAATTTGCTTTGTAGAATTTGTTTGACTTTCATTTGAATCAATTAGCTTTGTTGAATGCAATAGAATTTAATTTGATTTAAAAAGCTTTGTTTTAATGTGTTTGACTTTCATTTGATTAAATTAGCTTTGTTTGAATGTGTTTGACTTTCATTTGATTCAATTAGGTTTGTTGAACGCATTAGACTTTTATTTGATTCAAAAAGCTTTGTTTGAATGTGTTTAACTTCCGTGTATAATTAGCTTTGTTTGAATGTGTTTGACTTTAAGTTGAGACAATTAGGTTTGTTTGAATGTGTTTGACTTTCATTTGATTAAATTAGCTTTGTTTTAATGTGTTTGACTTTCATTTAATTCAATTAGCTTTTTTTGAATGTGTTTGACTTTCATTTGATTTAATTAGGTTTGTTGAACGCATTAGACTTTTATTTGATTCAATTAGCTTTGTTTTTATGTGTTTCATTTTCAATTGATTCAATTGCCTTTGTAGAATGCATTTTACATTAATTTTATTCTAAAAGCTTTGTTTGAATGGGTTTCACTTTCATTGGATTTAATTAGCTCTGTTTGAATGAGTTTGAATTAAATTTGATTTATAAATCTTGTTTGAAAGTGTTTGACTTTCATTTGATTCAATTAGCTTTCTTGAAAGCATTAGACTTCAATTTGATTTAAAAAGCTTCATTTGAATGTGTTTGATTTTCATTGGATTCAATTAGCTTTGTTTGAATGTGTTTGCCTTTCATTTGATTCAATTAGCATTTTTTTAATATGTTTGACTTTCATTTGATTCAATTAGCTTTGTTTGATTGTGTTTGACTTTCATTTGATTTAATTAGCTTTGTTGAATGCATAAGACTTTAATTTGATTCAAAAAGCTTTTTTTGAATGTGTTTGACTTTCATTAGATTCAATTAGCTTTGTTGAATGCATTTGACTTTAATTTGAATCAATAAGCTTTGTTTGAATGTGTTTAATTTTCCGTGTATAATTAGCTTTGTTTGAATGTGTTTGACTTTAATTTGATTCAATTAGCTTTGTTTGAATGTGTTTGACTTTAATTTGATTAAATTAGCTTTGTTTGAATGTGTTTGACTTTCATTTGATTCAATTAGCTTTGTTTGAATGTGTTTGACTTTCATTTGATTCAGAAAGCTTTGTTTGAATGTGTTTAACTTTCCGTGGATAATTAGCTTTGTTTAATGCATTAGACTTTAATTTGAGTTAAAAAGCTTTATTTGAATGTGTTAGACTTTCATTGGATTCAATTAGCTTTGTTTTAATGTGTTTGACCTTCATTTGATTCAATTAGCTTTGTTTGAATGTGTTTGACTTTCATTTGATTTAATTAGCTTTGTTCGAATGTGTTTGACTTTCATTTGATTTAATTAGCTTTGTTGAATGCATAAGACTTTAATTTGATTCAAAAAGCTTTATTTGAATGTGTTTGACTTTCGTTAGATTCAATTAGCTTTGTTGAATGCATTTGACTTTAATTTAATTCAAAAAGCTTTGTTTGAATGTGTTTAACTTTCCGTGGATAAATAGCTTTGTTTGAATGTGTTTGACTTTCATTTGATTCAAAAAGCTTTGTTTTAATGTGTTTGACTTTCATTTGATTCAATTAGCTTTGTTGAATGCATTAGACTTTAATTTGATTTAAAAAGCTTTATTTGAATGTGTTTGACTTTCATTGGATTCAACTAGCTTTGTTTGAATGTGTTTGAATTTCATTTGATTCAAAAAGCTTTGTTTGAATGTGTTTAACTTTCATTGGATTCAATTAGCTTTCTTTGAATGTGTTTAACTTTCAATTGATTCAATTAGCTTTGTTTGAATGTGTTTGACTTTCATTTGATCCAATTAGCTTTGATTGAATGTGTTTCACTTTTAATTGATTTAATTAGCTTTGTAGAATGCATTTGACCTTAATTTTATTCAAAAAGCTTTGTTTGAATGGGTTTGACTTTAATTTGATTTAATTAGCTCTGTTTGATTGTGTTTGACTTAAATTTGATTTATAAGTCTTGTTGAATGTGTTTGACTTTAATTTGATTCAATTACCTTTGTTAAATGCATTAGACTTTAATTTGATTTTAAAAGCTTTATTTTAATGTGTTTGACTTTCATTTGATTCAATTAGGTTTGTTTGAATGTGTTTGACTTTCATTTGATTCAATTAGCTTTGTTTTAATGTGTTTGACTTTCGTTTGATTCAATTAGCTTTGTAGAATGCATTTGACAATCAGTTGATTCAATTAGCTTTGTTAAATGCATTAGACTTTAATTTGATTCAAAAAGCTTTGTTTGAATGTGTTTTACTTTCATTTGATTCAATTAGCTTTGTTTGAATGTGTTTGACTTCCATTTGATTCAATTAGCTTTGTTGAATGCATTACACTTTAATTTGATTTAAAAAGCTTTATTTTAATGTGTTTGACTTTCATTGGATTCAATTACCTTTGTTTGAATGTGTTTAACTTTCATTTGATTCAAAAAGCTTTGTTTGAATGGGTTTCACTTTCATTGGATTTAATTAGCTCTGTTTGAATGAGTTTGAATTAAATTTGATTCATAAATCTTGTTTGAAAGTGTTTGATTTTCATTGGATTCAATTAGCTTTGTTTGAATGTGTTTGCCTTTCATTTGATTCAATTAGCATTTTTTTAATATGTTTGACTTTCATTTGATTCAATTAGCTTTGTTTGAATGTGTTTGACTTTTATTTGATTTAATTAGCTTTGTTGAATGCATAAGACTTTAATTTGATTCAAAAAGCTTTTTTTAAATGTGTTTGACTTTCATTAGATTCAATTAGCTTTGTTGAATGCATTTGACTTTAATTTGATTCAAAAAGCTTTGTTTGAATGTGTTTAACTTTCCGTGTATAATTAGCTTTGTTTAAATGTGTTTGACTTTAATTTGATTCAATTAGCTTTGTTTGAATGTGTTTGACTTTAATTTGATTCAATTAGCTTTGTTTGAATGTGTTTGACTTTCATTTGATTCAATTAGCTTTGTTGAATGCATTTGACTTTAATTTGACTCAAAAACTTTGTTTGAATGTGTTTGATTTTCATTTGATTCAACTAGGTTTGTTTTAATGTGTTTGACTTTCATTTGTTTCAATTAGTTTTGTAGAATGCATTTGACCCTCATTTGATTCCATTAGCTTTGTTGAAGGTATTACACTTCAATATAATTCAAAAAGCTTTGTTTGAATAAGTTTGACTTCCTTTTAATTTAATTAGCTTTGTTTGAATGTGTTTGACTTTTATTTGATTCAATTAGCTTTGTAGAATGCATTTGACTTTCATTTGATTCAATTAGCTTTGTTGAATGCATTTGACTTTCATATGATTCAAAAAGCTTTGTTTGAATGTGTTTGACTTTCATTTGATTCAATTAGCGTTGTAGAATGCATTAGACTTTATTTTGATTCAAAAAGCTTTGTTTGAATGTATTTTTTTTTCATTTGATTCAATAAGCGTTTTTTGAATGTGTTTGACTTTCATTAGATTCAATTAGCTTTGTTGAATGCATTTGACTTTAATTTGATTCAAAAAGCTTAGTTTGAATGTGTTTAACTTTCCGTGGATAATTAGCTTTGTTTGAATGTGTTTGACTTTATTTTGATTCAACAAGCTTTGTTTGAATGTGTTTGACTATCATTTGATTCAATTAGCTTTGTAGAATTTGTTTGACTTTCATTTGATTAAATTAGCTTTGTTGAATGCAATAGACTTTAATTTGATTTAAAAAGCTTTGTTTTAATGTGTTTGACTATCATTTGATTCAATTAGCTTTGTTTGAATGTGTTTGACTTTCATTTGATTCAATTAGGTTTGTTGAATGCATTAGACTTTCATTGGATTCAATTAGCTTTGTTTGTATGTGTTTCATTTTCAACTGATTTAATTAGCTTTGTAGAATGTATTTTACATTCATTTTATTTAAAAAGTTTTGTTTGAATGGGTTTGATTTTTATTCGATTTAATTAGTTTTGTTTGAATGTGTTTGAATTAAATTTGATTAATAAATCTTGTTTGAATGTGTTTGACTTTCATTTGATTCAATTAGCTTTGTTGAATGCATTAGACTTTAATTTAAGTTAAAAAGCTTTATTTAAATGTGTTTGACTTTCATTGGATTCAATTAGCTTTGTTTGAATGTGTTTGACCTTCATTTGATTCAATTAGCTTTGTTTGAATGTGTTTGACTTTCATTTGATTCAATTAGCTTTGTTTGAATGTGTTTGACTTTCATTTGATTTAATTAGCTTTGTTGAATGCATAAGACTTTAATTTGATTCAAAAAGCTTAATTTGAATGTGTTGACTTTCATTAGATTCAATTAGCTTTGTTGAATGCATTTGACTTTAATTTGATTCAAAAAGCTTTGTTTGAATGTGTTTAACTTTCCGTGGATAACAAGCTTTGTTTGAATGTGTTTGACTGTCATTTGATTCAATTAGCTTTGTTTTAATGTGTTTGACTTTCATTTGATTCAATTAGGTTTGTTGAATACATTAGACTTTCATTGGATTCAATTAGCTTTGTTTGAATGTGTTTCACTTTCAATTGATTCAATTAGCTTTGTTAAATGCATTTGACATTTATTTTATTCAAAAACCTTTGTTTAAATGGGTTTAAATTTAAATTTGGTTCATAAGTCTTGTTTGAATGTGTTTGACTTTCATTTGATTCAATTAGCTTTGTTGAATGCATTAGACTTTAATTTGATTTAAAAAGCTTTATTTGAATGTGTTTGACTTTCATTGGATTCAATTAGCTTTGTTTGAATGTGTTTGATTTAATTTGATTCAAAAAGCTTTGTTTGAATGTGTTTAACTTTAATTGGATTCAATTAGCTTTCTTTGAATGTGTTTAACTTTCATTTAATTCAATTAGCTTTGTAGAATGCATTCGACTTTTGTTTGATTCAATTAGCTTTGTTGAATGCATTTGACATTAATTTGACTCAAAAACTTGGTTTTAATGTGTTTGTCTTTCATTTGATTCAATTAGGTTTATTTGAATGTGTTTGACTTTCATTTGATTAAATTAGCTTTGTTTTAATGTGTTTGATTTTCATTTGATTCAATTAGCTTTGTAGAATGCATTTGACAATCATTTGATTCAATTAGCTTTGTTAAATGCATTAGACTTTAATTTGATTCAAAAAGCTTTGTTTGAATGTTTTTTACTTTCATTTGATTCAATAAGCTTTGTTTGATTGTGTTTGACTTTCATTTGATTCAATTAGCTTTGTTGAATGCATTAGACTTTAATTTGATTTAAAAAGCTTTATTTGAATGTGTTTGACTTTCATTTGATTCAATTAGCTTTGTTTGAATCTGTTTGACTTTCATTTGATTCAATTAGGTTTGTTGAATACATTAGACTTTCATTGGATTCAATTAGCTTTGTTTGAATGTGTTTCACTTTCAATTGATCATGTATTTTTGTAGAATGCATTTGTCATTTATTTTTTTCAAAAACCTTTGTTTGAATGGGTTTGAATTTAATTTGATTTAATTAGCTTTGATTGAATGTGTTTGACTTAAATTTGATTCATATCTTGTTTGAATGTGTTTGACTTTCATTTGATTCAATTAGCTTTGTAGAATGCATTAGACTTTAATTTGATTTAAAAAGCTTTATTTGAATGTGTTTGACTTTCATTGGATTCAATTAGCTTTGTTTGAATGTGTTTGACTTTCATTTGATTCAAAAAGCTTTGTTTGAATGTGTTTAACTTTCATTAGATTCAATTAGCTTTGTTTGAATGTGTTAACCTTTCATTTGATTCAATTAGCTTTGTAGAATAAATTCGACTTTTGTTTGAGTCAATTAGCTTTGTTGACTGCATTTGACTTTAATTTGATTCAAAAAGCTTTGTTTGAATGTGTTTGACTTTCATTTGATTTAATTAGCTTTGTAGAATGCATTTGACATTCATTTGATCCAATTAGCTTTGTTTGAATGTGTTTCACTTTTAATTAATTTAATTAGCTTTGTTTGAATGGTTTGACTTTAATTTGATTTAATTAGCTCTATTTGATTATGTTTGACTTAAATTTTATTCATAAGTCTTGTTTGAATGTGTTTGGCTTTAATTTGATTCAATTACCTTTGTTAAACGCATTAGACTTTAATTTGATTTAAAAAACTTTATTTGAATGTGTTTGACTTTCATTGGATTCAATTAGCTTTATTAGAATGCGTTTAACTTTCATTTGATTCTATTAGCTTTGTAGAATGCATTTGACTTTCGTTTGATTCAATTAGCTTTGTTGAATGCATTTGACTTTAATTTGACTCAAAAACTTTGTTTAAATGTGTTTGACTTTCATTTTATTCAATTAGGTTTGTTTGAATGTGTTTGACTTTCATATGATTCAATTAGCTTTGTTTTAATGTGTTTGACTTTCATTTGATTCAATTAGCTTTATAGAATGCATTTAAGAATCATTTGATTCAATTAGCTTTGTTAAATGCAAAAGTTTGATTTTCATTTGATTCAAAAAGCTTTGTTTGAATGTGTTTAACTTTAATTGGATTCAATTAGCTTTCTTTGAATGTGTTTATCCTTTATTTGATTCAATTAGCTTTGTAGAATGCATTCGACTTTTGTTTGATTCAATTAGCTTTGTTGAATGCATTTGACATTAATTTGACTCAAAAACTTTGTTTGAATGTGTTTGTCTTTCATTTGATTCAATTAGGTTTGTTTGAATGTGTTTGACTTTCATTTGATTAAATTAGCTTTGTTTTAATGTGTTTGACTTTCATTTGATTCAATTAGCTTTGTAGAATGCATTTGACAATCATTTGATTCAATTAGCTTTGTTAAATGCATTACACTTTAATTTGATTCAAAAAGCTTTGTTTGAATGTGTTTTACTTTCATTTGATTCAATAAGCTATGTTTGATTGTGTTTGACTTTCATTTGATTCAATTAGCTTTGTTGAATGCATTAGACTTTAATTTGATTTAAAAAGCTTTATTTGAATGTGTTTGACTTTCATTTGATTCAATTAGCTTTGTTTGAATCTGTTTGACTTTCATTTGATTCAATTAGGTTTGTTGAATACATTAGACTTTCATTGGATTCAATTAGCTTTGTTTGAATGTGTTTCACTTTCAATTGATCATGTATTTTTGTAGAATGCATTTGTCATTTATTTTTTTCAAAAAACCTTTGTTTGAATGGGTTTGAATTTAATTTGATTTAATTAGCTTTGATTGAATGTGTTTGACTTAAATTTGATTCATATGTCTTGTTTGAATGTGTTTGACTTTCATTTGATTCATTTAGCTTTGTTAAATGCATTAGACTTTAATTTGATTTAAAAAGCTTTATTTAAATGTGTTTGACTTTCATTAGATTCAATTAGCTTTGTTTGAATGTGTTTGACTTTCATTTGATTCAAAAAGCTTTGTTTGAATGTGTTTAACTTTCATTGGATTCAATTAGCTTTGTTTGAATGTGTTAACCTTTCATTTGATTCAATTAGCTTTGTAGAATGCATTCGACTTTTGTTTGATTCAATTAGCTTTGTTGAATGCATTTGACTTTAATTTGATTCAAAAAGCTTTGTTTGAATGTGTTTGACTTTCATTTGATTTAATTAGCTTTGTAGAATGCATTTGACATTCATTTGATCCAATTAGCTTTGTTTGAATGTGATTCACTTTTAATTGATTTAATTAGCTTTGTACAATGCGTTTGACCTTAATTTTATTCAAAAAGCTTTGTTTGAATGGGTTTGACTTTAATTTGATTAAATTAGCTCTGTTTGATTGGGTTTGACTTAAATTTGATTCATAAGTCTTGTTTGAATGTGTTTAACTTTAATTTGATTCAATTACCTTTGTTGATTGCATTAGACTTCAATTTGTTTGACTTTCATTTGATACAATTAGATTTGTTGAATGCATTATACTTTCATTGGATTCAATTAGCTTTGTTTGAATGTTTTTGACTTTCATTTGAGTCAATTAGCTTTGTAGAATGCATTTGACAATCATTTGATTCAATTAGCTTTGTTAAATGCATTAGACTTTAATGTGATTCAAAAAGCGTTGTTTGAATGTGTTTCACTTTCATTTGATTTAATTAGCTTTATAGAATGTATTTTACATTCATTTTATTTAAAAAGTTTTGTTTGAATGGGTTTGATTTTTACTGGATTTAATTAGTTTTGTTTGAATGTGTTTGAATTAAATTTGATTAATAAATCTTGTTTGAATGTGTTTGACTTTCATTTGATTCAATTAGCTTTGTTGAATGCATTAGACTTTAATTTGAGTTAAAAAGCTTTATTTGAATGTGTTTGACTTTCATTGGATTCAATTAGCTTTGTTTGAATGTGTTTGACCTTCATTTGATTCAATTAGCTTTGTTTGAATGTGTTTGACTTTCATTTGATTCAATTAGCTTTGTTTGAATGTGTTTGACTTTCATTTGATTTAATTAGCTTTGTTGAATGCTTAAGACTTTAATTTGATTCAAAAAGCTTTATTTGAATGTGTTTGACTTTCATTAGATTCAATTAGCTTTGTTGAATGCATTTGACTTTAATTTAATTCAAAAAACTTTGTTTGAATGTGTTTTACTTTCCGTGGTTAATTAGCTTTGTTTGAATGTGTTTGACTTTAATATGATTCAATTAGCTTTGTTTGAATGTGTTTGACTTTCATTTGATTCAATTAGCTTTGTTTTAATGTGTTTGACTTTCATTTGATTCAATTAGGTTTGTTGAATACATTAGACTTTCATTGGATTCAATTAGCTTTGTTTGAATGTGTTTCACTTTCAATTGATCATGTATTTTTGTAGAATGCATTTGTCATTTATTTTTTTTCAAAAACCTTTGTTTGAATGGGTTTGAATTTAATTTGATTTAATTAACTTTGATTGAATGTGTTTGACTTAAATTTGATTCATGTCTTGTTTGAATGTGTTTGACTTTCATTTGATTCAATTAGCTTTGTTGAATGCATTAGACTTTAATTTAATTTAAAAAGCTTTATTTGAATGTGTTTGACTTTCATTGGATTCAATTAGCTTTGTTTGAATGTGTTTGACTTTCATTTGATTCAAAAAACTTTGTTTGAATGTGTTTAACTTTCATTGGATTCAATTAGCTTTGTTTGAATGTGTTAACCTTTCATTTGATTCAATTAGCTTTGTAGAATGCATTCGACTTTTGATTGATTCAATTAGCTTTGTTGAATGCATTTGACTTTAATTTGATTCAAAAAGCTTTGTTTGAATGTGTTTGACTTTCATTTGATTTAATTAGCTTTGTAGAATGCATTTGACATTCATTTGATCCAATTAGCTTTGTTTGAATGTGTTTCACTTTTAATTGATTTAATTAGCTTTGTACAATGCGTTTGACCTTAATTTTATTCAAAAAGCTTTGTTTGAATGGGTTTGACTTTAATTTGATTTAATTAGCTCTGTTTGATTGTGTTTGACTTAAATTTGATTCATAAGTCTTGTTTGAATGTGTTTGACTTTAATATTGATTCAATTACCTTTGTCAAATGCAATAGACTTTAATTTGATTTAAAAACTTTATTTGAATGTGATTGACTTTCATTGGATTCAATTAGCTTTGTTAGAATGTGTTTAACTTTCATTTGATTCTATTAGCTTTGTAGAATGCATTTGACTTTCGTTTGATTCAATTAGCTTTGTTGAACGCATTTGACTTTAATTTGACTCAAAAACTTTGTTTAAATGTGTTTGACTTTCATTTGATTCAATTAGGTTTGTTTAAATGTGTTTGACTTTCATATGATTCAATTAGCTTTGTTTTAATGTGTTTGACTTTCATTTGATTCAATTAGCTTTGTAGAATGCATTTAAGAATCATTTGATTCAATTAGCTTTGTTAAATGCATTAGACTTTAATTTGATTCAAAAAGCTTTGTTTGAATGTGTTTTACTTTCATTTGATTTAATTAGCTTTGTTTGAATGTGTTTGACTTTAATTTGATTCAATTAGCTTTGTTGAATGTATTACACTTTAATTTGATTTTAAAAGCTTTATTTGAATGTGTTTGACTTTCATTGGAGTCAATTACCTTTGTTTGAATGTGTTTGACTTTCATTTGATTCAAAAAGCTTTGTTTGAATGTGTTTAACTTTCCGTGTATAATTAGCTTTGTTTGAATGTGTTTGACTTTTATTTGGTTCGAAAAGCTTTGTTTGAATGTGTTTGACTTTCATTTAATTCAATTAGCTTTGTTTGAATGTGTTTAACTTTCATTTGATTCAATTAGATTTGTTGAATGCATTTTACTTTCAATTGATTCAAAAAACTTTGTTTGAATGAGTTTGAATTTTATTTAATTTAATTAGCTTTGTTTGAATGTGTTTGACTTTCATTTGATTCAATTAGCTTTGTTTTGATGTGTTTGACTTATATTTGATTCAATTAGCTTAATAGAATGCATTTGACCCTCATTTGATTCAATTAGCTTTGTTGAATGTATTAGACTTCAATATAATTCAATAAGCTTTGTTTCAATGAGTTTGACTTCTATTTAATTTGATTAGCTTTGTTTGAATGTGTTTGACTTTCATTTGATTTAATTAGCTTTGTAGAATGCATTTGACTTTCATTTGATTCAATTAGCTTTGTTGAATGCATTTGACTTTCATATGATTCAAAAAGCTTTGTTCATGTGTTTGACTATCATTTGAGTAAATTAGCTTTGTAGAATGCATTAGACTTTAATTTGATTCAAAAAGCTTTGTTTGAATGTATTTTACTTTCATTTGATTCAATTAGCTTTTTTTGAATTTGTTTGACTTTCATTTGATACAATTAGATTTGTTGATTGCATTATACTTTCATTGGATTCATATAGCTTTGTTTGAATGTGTTTGACTTTCATTTGATTTAATTAGCTTTGTTAGAATGTGTTTGACTTTAATTTGATTTAACAAGCTTTGTTTGAATGTGTTTGACTATCATTTGATTCAATTAGCTTTGTAGAATTTGTTTGACTTTCATTTGAATCAATTAGCTTTGTTGAATTTATTAGACTTTAATTTGATTTAAAAAGCTTTGTTTTAATGTGTTTGACTTTCATTTGAATAAATTAGCTTTGTTTGAATGTGTTTGACTTTCATTTGATTCAATTAGGTTTGTTGAATGCATTAGACTTTTATTTGATTTAAATTAGCTTTGTTTGAATGTGTTTGACTTTAATTTGATACAATTAGCTTTGTTTGAATGTGTTTGACTTTAATTTGATTCAATTAGCTTTGTTTGAATGTGTTTGACTTTCATTTGATTCAATTAGCTTTGTTTGAATGTGTTTGACTTTCATTTGATTCAATTAGGATTGTTGAATATATTAGACTTTCATTGGATTCAATTAGCTTTGTTTGAATGGGTTTGACTTTAATTTGATTTAATTAGCTCTGTTTGATTGGGTTTGACTTAAATTTGATTCATAAGTCTTGTTTGAATGTGTTTAACTTTAATTTGATTCAATTACCTTTGTTGAATGCATTAGACTTTAATTTTATTTTAAAAGCTTGAATGTGTTTAAATTTCATTGGATTCAATTAGCTTTGTTTGAATGTGTTTAACTTTCATTTGATTCTATTAGCTTTGGAGAATGCATTTGACTTTCGTTTGATTCAATTAGCTTTGTTGAATGCATTTGACATTAATTTGACTCAAAAACTTTGTTTGAATGTGTTTGTCTTTCAATTGATTCAATTAGGTTTGTTTGAATGTGTTTGACTTTCATTTGATTAAATTAGCTTTGTTTTAATGTGTTTGACTTTCATTTGATTCAATTAGCTTTGTAGAATGCATTTGACAATCATTTGATTCAATTAGCTTTGTTAAATGCATTAGACTTTAATGTGATTCAAAAAGCGTTGTTTGAATGTGTTTCACTTTCATTTGATTTAATTAGCTTTGTAGAATGTATTTTACATTCATTTTATTTAAAAAGTTTTGTTTAAAAGGGTTTGATTTTTATTGGATTTAATTAGTTTTGTTTGAATGTGTTTGAATTAAATTTGATTAATAAATCTTGTTTGAATGTGTTTGACTTTCATTTGATTCAATTAGCTTTGTTGAATGCATTAGACTTTAATTTGAGTTAAAAAGCTTTATTTGAATGTGTTTGACTTTCATTGGATTCAATTAGCTTTGTTTGAATGTGTTTGACCTTCATTTGATTCAATTAGCTTTGTTTGAATGTGTTTGACTTTCATTTGATTCAATTAGCTTTGTTTTAATGTGTTTGACTTTCATTTGATTTAATTAGCTTTGTTGAATGCATAAGACTTTAATTTGATTCAAAAAGCTTTATTTGAATGTGTTTGACTTTCATTAGATTCAATTAGCTTTGTTGAATGCATTTGACTTTAATTTAATTCAAAAAGCTTTGTTTAAATGTGTTTAACTTTCCGTGGTTAATTAGCTTTGTTTCAATGTGTTTGACTTTAATATGATTCAATTAGCTTTGTTTGAATGTGTTTGACTTTCATTTGATTCAATTAGCTTTGTTTTAATGTGTTTGACTTTCATTTGATTCAATTAGGTTTGTTGAATACATTAGACTTTCATTGGATTCAATAAGCTTTGTTTGAATGTGTTTCACTTTCAATTGATTCAATTAGCTTTGTAGAATGCATTTGACATTTATTTTATTCAAAAACCTTTGTTTGAATGGGTTTGAATTTATATTTGATTCATAAGTCTTGTTTGAATGTGTTTTTTTTTTTCATTTGATTCAATTAGCTTTGTTGATAGCATTAGACTTTAATTTGATTTAAAAAGCTTTGTTTGAATGTGTTTGACTTTCATTGGATTCAATTAGCTTTGTTTGAATGTGTTTGATTTTCATTTGATTCAAAAAGCTTTGTTTGAATGTGTTTAACTTTAATTGTATTCAATTAGCTTTCTTTGAATGTGTTTAACCTTTATTTGATTCAATTAGCTTTGTTGAATGCATTCGACTTTTGTTTGATTCAATTAGCTTTGTTGAATGCATTTGACATAAATTTGACTCAAAAACTTGGTTTGAATGTGTTTGTCTTTCATTTGATTCAATTAGGTTTGTTTGAATGTGTTTGACTTTCATTTGATTAAATTAGCTTTGTTTTAATGTGTTTGACTTTCATTTGATTCAATTAGCTTTGTAGAATGCATTTGACAATCATTTGATTCAATTAGCTTTGTTAAATGCATTAGACTTTAATTTGATTCAAAAAGCTTTGTTTGAATGTGTTTTACTTTCATTTGATTCAATAAGCTTTGTTTGATTGTGTTTGACTTTCATTTGATTCAATTAGCTTTGTTGAATGCATTAGACTTTAATTTGATTTAAAAAGCTTTATTTGAATGTGTTTGACTTTCATTTGATTCAATTAGCTTTTTTTGAATCTGTTTGACTTTCATTTGATTCAATTAGGTTTGTTTGAATGTGTTTCACTTTCAATTGATCATGTATTTTTGTAGAATGCATTTGTCATTTATTTTTTTCAAAAAACCTTTGTTTGAATGGGTTTGAATTTAATTTGATTTAATTAGCTTTGATTGAATGTGTTTGACTTAAATTTGATTCATATGTCTTGTTTGAATGTGTTTGACTTTCATTTGATTCAATTAGCTTTGTTGAATGCATTAGACTTTAATTTGATTTAAAAAGTTTTATTTGAATGTGTCTGACTTTCATTAGATTCAATTAGCTTTGTTTGAATGTGTTTGACTTTCATTTGATTCAAAAAGCTTTGTTTGAATGTGTTTAACTTTCATTGGATTCAATTAGCTTTGTTTGAATGTGTTGACCTTTCATTTGATTTAATTAGCTTTGTAGAATGCATTCGACTTTTGTTTGATTCAATTAGCTTTGTTGAATGCATTTGACTTTAATTTGATTCAAAAAGCTTTGTTTGAATGTGTTTGACTTTCATTTGATTTAATTAGCTTTGTAGAATGCATTTGACATTCATTTGATCCAATTAGCTTTGTTTGAATGTGTTTCACTTTTAATTGATTTAATTAGCTTTGTACAATGCGTTTGACCTTAATTTTATTCAAAAAGCTTTGTTTGAATGGGTTTGACTTTAATTTGATTTAATTAGCTCTGTTTGATTGTGTTTGACTTAAATTTGATTCATAAGTCTTGTTTGAATGTGTTTGACTTTAATTTGATTCAATTACCTTTGTCAAATGCAATAGACTTTAATTTGATTTAAAAAACATTATTTGAATGTGATTGACTTTCATTGGATTCAATTAGCTTTGTTAGAATGTGTTTAACTTTCATTTGATTCTATTAGCTTTGTAGAATGCATTTGACTTTCGTTTGATTCAATTAGCTTTGTTGAATGCATTTGACTTTAATTTGACTCAAAAACTTTGTTTAAATGTGTTTGACTTTCATTTGATTCAATTAGGTTTGTTTGAATGTGTTTGACTTTCATATGATTCAATTAGCTTTGTTTTAATGTGTTTGACTTTCATTTGATTCAATTAGCTTTGTAGAATGCATTTAAGAATCATTTGATTCAATTAGCTTTGTTAAATGCATTAGACTTTAATTTGATTCAAAAAGCTTTGTTTGAATGTGTTTTACTTTCATTTGATTCAATTAGCTTTGTTTGAATGTGTTTGACTTTAATTTGATTCAATTAGCTTTGTTGAATGCATTACACATTAATTTGATTTAAAAAGCTTTATTTGAAAGTGTTTGACTTTCATTGGAGTCAATTACCTTTGTTTGAATGTGTTTGACTTTCATTTGATTCAAAAAGCTTTGTTTGAATGTGTTTAACTTTCCGTGGATAATTAGCTTTGTTTGAATGTGTTTGACTTTTATTTGGTTCGAAAAGCTTTGTTTGAATGTGTTTGACTTTCATTTAATTCAATTAGCTTTGTTTGAATGTGTTTAACTTTCATTTGATTCAATTAGCTTTGTTTGAATGTGTTTAACTTTCATTTGATTCAATTAGATTTGTTGAATGCATTTTACTTTCAATTGATTCAAAAAACTTTGTTTGAATGTGTTTGACTTTCATTTAATTCAATTAGCTTTGTTTGAATGTGTTTGACTTTCATTTGATTCAATTAGCTTTGTTTTGATTTCTTTGACTTTCATTTGATTCAATTAGCTTTGTAGAATGCATTTGACCCTCATTTGATTCAATTAGCTTTGTTGAATGTATTAGACTTCCATATAATTCAAAAAGCTTTGTTTCAATGAGTTTGACTTCCATTTAATTTAATTAGCTTTGTTTGAATGTGTTTGACTTTCATTTGATTCAATTAGCTTTGTAGAATGCATTTGACTTCCATTTGATTCAATTAGCTTTGTTGAATGCATTTGACTTTCATATGATTCAAAAAGCTTTGTTCATGTGTTTGACTATCATTTGATTAAATTAGCTTTGTAGAATGCATTAGACTTTAATTTGATTCAAAAAGCTTTGTTTGAATGTATTTTACTTTCATTTAATTCAATTAGCTTTTTTTGAATTTGTTTGACTTTCATTTGATTCAATTAGATTTGTTGAATGCATTATACTTTCATTGGATTCAATTAGCTTTGTTTGAATGTGTTTGACTTTCATTTGATTTAATTAGCTTTGTTAGAATGTGTTTGACTTTAATTTGATTCAACAAGCTTTGTTTGAATGTGTTTGACTATCATTTGATTCAATTAGCTTTGTAGAATTTGTTTGACTTTCATTTGATTCAATTAGCTTTGTTGAATGCAATAGAATTTAATTTGATTTAAAAAGCTTTGTTTTAATGTGTTTGACTTTCATTTAAATAAATTAGCTTTGTTTGAATGTGTTTGACTTTCATTTGATTCAATTAGGTTTGTTGAACGCATTAGACTTTTATTTGATTCAAAAAGCTTTGTTTGAATGTGTTTAACTTTCCGTGTATAATTAGCTTTGTTTGAATGTGTTTGACTTTAATTTGATACAATTAGCTTTGTTTGAATGTGTTTGACTTTAATTTGATTCAATTAGCTTTGTTTGAATGTGTTTGACTTTCATTTGATTCAATTAGCTTTATTTGAATGTGTTAGACTTTCATTTGATTCAATTAGGATTGTTGAATATATTAGACTTTCATTGGATTCAATTAGCTTTGTTTGAATGTGTTTGACTTTCATTTGATTTAATTAGCTTTGTTTGAATGTGTTTGACTATCATTTGATTCAATTAGCTTTATAGAAATTGTTTGACTTTCATTTGATTCAATTAGCTTTGTTGAATGCAATAGAATTTAATTTGATTTAAAAAACTTGGTTTGAATGTGTTTGTCTTTCATTTGATTCAATAAGGTTTGTTGAACGCATTAGACTTTTATTTGATTCAAAAAGCTTTGTTTGAATGTGTTTAACTTTCCGTGTATAATTAGCTTTGTTTGAATGTGTTTGACTTTAATTTGATACAATTAGCTTTGTTTGAATGTGTTTGACTTTAATTTGATTCAATTAGCTTTGTAGAATTTGTTTGACTTTCATTTGATTCAATTAGCTTTGTTGAATGCAATAGAATTTAATTTGATTTAAAAAGCTTTGTTTTAATGTGTTTGACTTTCATTTGATTCAATTAGCTTTGTTTGAATGTGTTTGACTTTCATTTGATTCAATTAGGATTGTTGAATATATTAGACTTTCATTAGATTCAATTAGCTTTGTTTGAATGGGTTTGACTTTAATTTGATTTAATTAGCTCTGTTTGATTGGGTTTGACTTAAATTTGATTCATAAGTCTTGTTTGAATGTGTTTAACTTTAATTTGATTCAATTACCTTTGTTGAATGCATTAGACTTTAATTTTATTTTAAAAGCTTGAATGTGTTTAAATTTTATTGGATTCAATTAGCTTTGTTTGAATGTGTTTAACTTTCATTTGATTCTATTAGCTTTGGAGAATGCATTTGACTTTCGTTTGATTCAATTAGCTTTGTTGAATGCATTTGACATTAATTTGACTCAAAAACTTTGTTTGAATGTGTTTGTCTTTCAATTGATTAAATTAGCTTTGTTTTAATGTGTTTGACTTTCATTTGATTCAATTAGCTTTGTAGAATGCATTTGACAATCATTTGATTCAATTAGCTTTGTTAAATGCATTAGACTTTAATGTGATTCAAAAAGCGTTGTTTGAATGTGTTTCACTTTCATTTGATTTAATTAGCTTTGTAGAATGTATTTTACATTCATTTTATTTAAAAAGTTTTGTTTAAATGGGTTTGATTTTTATTGGATTTAATTAGTTTTGTTTGAATGTGTTTGAATTAAATTTGATTAATAAATCTTGTTTGAATGTGTTTGACTTTCATTTGACTCAATTAGCTTTGTTGAATGCATTAGACTTTAATTTGAGTTAAAAAGCTTTATTTGAATGTGTTTGACTTTCATTGGATTCAATTAGCTTTGTTTGAATGTGTTTGACCTTCATTTGATTCAATTAGCTTTGTTTGAATGTGTTTGACTTTCATTTGATTCAATTAGCTTTGTTTTAATGTGTTTGACTTTCATTTGATTTAATTAGCTTTGTTGAATGCATAAGACTTTAATTTGATTCAAAAAGCTTTATTTGAATGTGTTTGACTTTCATTAGATTCAATTAGCTTTGTTGAATGCATTTGACTTTAATTTAATTCAAAAAGCTTTGTTTGAATGTGTTTAACTTTCCGTGGTTAATTAGCTTTGTTTGAATGTGTTTGACTATCATTTGATTCAATTAGCTTTGTAGAAATTGTTTGACTTTCATTTGATTCAATTAGCTTTGTTGAATGCAATAGAATTTAATTTGATTTAAAAAACTTGGTTTGAATGTGTTTGTCTTTCATTTGATTCAATAAGGTTTGTTGAACGCATTAGACTTTTATTTGATTCAAAAAGCTTTGTTTGAATGTGTTTAACTTTCCGTGTATAATTAGCTTTGTTTGAATGTGTTTGACTTTAATTTGATACAATTAGCTTTGTTTGAATGTGTTTGACTTTAATTTGATTCAATTAGCTTTGTAGAATTTGTTTGACTTTCATTTGATTCAATTAGCTTTGTTGAATGCAATAGAATTTAATTTGATTTAAAAAGCTTTGTTTTAATGTGTTTGACTTTCATTTGATTCAATTAGCTTTGTTTGAATGTGTTTGACTTTCATTTGATTCAATTAGGATTGTTGAATATATTAGACTTTCATTAGATTCAATTAGCTTTGTTTGAATGGGTTTGACTTTAATTTGATTTAATTAGCTCTGTTTGATTGGGTTTGACTTAAATTTGATTCATAAGTCTTGTTTGAATGTGTTTAACTTTAATTTGATTCAATTACCTTTGTTGAATGCATTAGACTTTAATTTTATTTTAAAAGCTTGAATGTGTTTAAATTTTATTGGATTCAATTAGCTTTGTTTGAATGTGTTTAACTTTCATTTGATTCTATTAGCTTTGGAGAATGCATTTGACTTTCGTTTGATTCAATTAGCTTTGTTGAATGCATTTGACATTAATTTGACTCAAAAACTTTGTTTGAATGTGTTTGTCTTTCAATTGATTAAATTAGCTTTGTTTTAATGTGTTTGACTTTCATTTGATTCAATTAGCTTTGTAGAATGCATTTGACAATCATTTGATTCAATTAGCTTTGTTAAATGCATTAGACTTTAATGTGATTCAAAAAGCGTTGTTTGAATGTGTTTCACTTTCATTTGATTTAATTAGCTTTGTAGAATGTATTTTACATTCATTTTATTTAAAAAGTTTTGTTTAAATGGGTTTGATTTTTATTGGATTTAATTAGTTTTGTTTGAATGTGTTTGAATTAAATTTGATTAATAAATCTTGTTTGAATGTGTTTGACTTTCATTTGATTCAATTAGCTTTGTTGAATGCATTAGACTTTAATTTGAGTTAAAAAGCTTTATTTGAATGTGTTTGACTTTCATTGGATTCAATTAGCTTTGTTTGAATGTGTTTGACCTTCATTTGATTCAATTAGCTTTGTTTGAATGCGTTTGACTTTCATTTGATTCAATTAGCTTTGTTTTAATGTGTTTGACTTTCATTTGATTTAATTAGCTTTGTTGAATGCATAAGACTTTAATTTGATTCAAAAAGCTTTATTTGAATGTGTTTGACTTTCATTAGATTCAATTAGCTTTGTTGAATGCATTTGACTTTAATTTAATTCAAAAAGCTTTGTTTGAATGTGTTTAACTTTCCGTGG
This sequence comes from Chenopodium quinoa, assembly GCF_001683475.1. Classification (NCBI taxonomy): domain Eukaryota; kingdom Viridiplantae; phylum Streptophyta; class Magnoliopsida; order Caryophyllales; family Amaranthaceae; genus Chenopodium; species Chenopodium quinoa. The sequence continues at coordinate 159,869 of NW_018743426.1, read as the reverse complement.
TTAATTAGCTTTGTTTGAATGTGTTTGACTTTAATATGATTCAATTAGCTTTGTTTGAATGTGTTTGACTTTCATTTGATTCAATTAGCTTTGTTTTAATGTGTTTGACTTTCATTTGATTCAATTAGGTTTGTTGAATACATTAGACTTTCATTGGATTCAATTAGCTTTGTTTGAATGTGTTTCACTTTCAATTGATTCAATTAGCTTTGTAGAATGCATTTGACATTTATTATATTCAAAAACCTTTGTTTGAATGGGTTTGAATTTATATTTGATTCATAAGTCTTGTTTGAATGTGTTTTTTTTCATTCGATTCAATTAGCTTTGTTGAATGCATTAGACTTTAATTTTATTTAAAAAGCTTTATTTGAATGTGTTTGACTTTCATTGGATTCAATTAGCTTTGTTTGAATGTGTTTGATTTTCATTTGATTCAAAAAGCTTTGTTTGAATGTGTTTAACTTTAATTGGATTCAATTAGCTTTCTTTGAATGTGTTTAACTTTCATTTGATTCAATTAGCTTTGTAGAATGCATTCGACTTTTGTTTGATTCAATTAGCTTTGTTGAATGCATTTGACATTAATTTGACTCAAAAACTTGGTTTGAATGTGTTTGTCTTTCATTTGATTCAATTAGGTTTGTTTGAATGTGTTTGACTTTCATTTGATTAAATTAGCTTTGTTTTAATGTGTTTGACTTTCATTTGATTCAATTGGCATTGTAGAATGCATTTGACAATCATTTGATTCAATTAGCTTTGTTAAATGCATTAGACTTTAATTTGATTCAAAAAGCTTTGTTTGAATGTGTTTTACTTTCATTTGATTCAATAATCTTTGTTTGATTGTGTTTGACTTTCATTTAATTCAATTAGCTTTGTTGAATGCATTAGACTTTAATTTGATTTAAAAAGATTTATTTGAATGTGTTTGACTTTCATTTGATTCAATTAGCTTTGTTTGAATCTGTTTGACTTTCATTTGATTCATCTAGGTTTGTTGAATACATTAGACTTTCATTGGATTCAATTAGCTTTGTTTGAATGTGTTTCACTTTCAATTGATCATGTATTTTTGTAGAATGCATTTGTCATTTATTTTTTTCAAAAACCTTTGTTTGAATGGGTTTGAATTTAATTTGATTTAATTAGCTTTGATTGAATGTGTTTGACTTAAATTTGATTCATATGTCTTGTTTAAATGTGTTTGACTTTCTTTTGATTCAATTAGCTTTGTTGAATGCATTAGACTTTAATTTGATTTAAAAAGCTGTATTTGAATGTGTTTGACTTTCATCGGATTCAATTAGCTTTGTTTGAATGTGTTTGACTTTCATTTGATTCAAAAAGCTTTGTTTGAATGTGTTTAACTTTCATTGGATTCAATTAGCTTTGTTTGAATGTGTTAACCTTTCATTTGATTCAATTAGCTTTGTAGAATGCATTCGACTTTTGTTTGATTCAATTAGCTTTGTTGAATGCATTTGACTTTAATTTGATTCAAAAAACTTTGTTTGAATGTGTTTGACTTTCATTTGATTTAATTAGCTTTGTAGAATGCATTTGACATTCATTTGATCCAATTAGCTTTGTTTGAATGTGTTTCACTTTTAATTGATTTAAATAGCTTTGTACAATGCGTTTGACCTTAATTTTATTCAAGAAGCTTTGTTTGAATGGGTTTGACTTTAATTTGATTTAATTAGCTCTGTTTGATTGGGTTTGACTTAAATTTGATTCATAAGTCTTGTTTGAATGTGTTTAACTTTAATTTGATTCAATTACCTTTGTTGAATGCATTAGACTTTAATTTTATTTTAAAAGCTTGAATGTGTTTAAATTTCATTGGATTCAATTAGCTTTGTTTGAATGTGTTTAACTCTCATTTGATTCTATTAGCTTTGGAGAATGCATTTGACTTTCATTTGATTCTATTAGCTTTGGAGAATGCATTTGACTTTCGTTTGATTCAATTAGCTTTGTTGAATGCATTTGACATTAATTTGACTCAAAAACTTGTTTTGAATGTGTTTGACTTTCATTTGATTAAATTAGCTTTGTTTTAATGTGTTTGACTTTCATTTGATTCAATTAGCTTTGTAGAATGCATTTGACAATCATTTGATTCAATTAGCTTTGTTAAATGCATTAGACTTTAATGTGATTCAAAAAGCGTTGTTTGAATGTGTTTCACTTTCATTTGATTTAATTAGCTTTGTTGAATGTATTTTACATTCATTTTATTTAAAAAGTTTTGTTTGAATGGGTTTAATTTTTATTGGATTTAATTAGTTTTAGTTGAATTTGTTTGAATTAAATTTGATTAATAAATCTTGTTTGAATGTGTTTGACTTTCATTTGATTCTATTAGCTTTGTTGAATGCATTAGACTTTAATTTGAGTTAAAAAGCTTTATTTGAATGTGTTTGACTTTCATTGGATTCAATTAGCTTTGTTTGAATGTGTTTGACCTTCATTTGATTTAACTAGCTTTGTTTGAATGTGTTTGACTTTCATTTGATTAAATTAGCTTTGTTTGAATGTGCTTGACTTTCATTTGATTTAATTAGCTTTGTTGAATGCATAAGACTTTAATTTGATTCAAAAAGCTTTATTTGAATGTGTTTGACTTTCATTAGATTGAATTAGCTTTGTTGAATGCATTTGACTTTAATTTAATTCAAAAAGCTTTGTTTGAATGTGTTTAACTTTCCGTGGTTAATTAGCTTCGTTTGAATGTGTTTGACTTTAATATGATTCAATTAGCTTTGTTTGACTGTGTTTGACTTTCATTTGATTCAATTAGCTTTGTTTTAATGTGTTTGACTTTCATTTGATTCAATTAGGTTTGTTGAATACATTAGACTTTCATTGGATTCAATTAGCTTTGTTTGAATGTGTTTCACTTTCAATTGATTCAATTAGCTTTGTAGAATGCATTTGACATTTATTTTATTCAAAAACCTTTGTTTAAATGGGTTTGAATTTAAATGTGATTCATAAGTCTTGTTTGAATGTGTTTTTTTTCATTTGATTCAATTAGCTTTGTTGAATGCATTAGACTTTAATTTGATTTTAAAAGCTTTATTTGAATGTGTTTGACTATCATTTGATTCAATTAGCTTTGTAGAATTTGTTTGACTTTCATTTGATTCAATTAGCTTTGTTGAATGCAATAGAATTTAATTTGATTTAAAAAGCTTTGTTTGAATGTATTTTACTTTCATTTGATTCAATTAGCTTTTTTTGAATTTGTTTGACTTTCATTTGATTCAATTAGATTTGTTGAATGAATTATACTTTCATTGGATTCAATTAGCTTTGTTTGAATGTGTTTGACTTTCATTTGATTTAATTAGCTTTGTTTGAATGTGTTTGACTTTAATTTGATTCAACAAGCTTTGTTTGAATGTGTTTGACTATCATTTGATTCAATTAGCTTTGTAGAATTTGTTTGACTTTCATTTGATTCAATTAGCTTTGTTGAATGCAATAGAATTTAATTTGATTTAAAAAGCTTTGTTTTAATGTGTTTGACTTTCATTTGATTCAATTAGCTTTGTTTGAATGTGTTTGACTTTCATTTGATTCAATTAGGTTTGTTGAATGCATTAGACTTTTATATGATTCAATTAGCTTTGTTTTTATGTGTTTCATTTTCAATTGATTCAATTAGCTTTGTATAATGCATTTTACATTAATTTTATTCAAAAAGCTTTGTTTGAATGGGTTTGACTTTCATTGGATTTAATTAGCTCTGTTTGAATGTGTTTGAATTAAATTTGATTCATAAATCTTGTTTGAATGTGTTTGACTTTCATTTGATTCAATTAGCTTTGTTGAATGCATTAGACTTTAATTTGATTTAAAAAGCTTTATCTGAATGTGTTTGATTTTCATTGGATTTAATTAGCTTTGTTTGAATGTGTTTGACTTTCATTTGATTCAATTAGCTTTTTTTTAATATGTTTGACTTTCATTTGATTCAATTAGCTTTATTTGAATGTGTTTGACTTTCATTTGATTTAATTAGCTTTGTTGAATGCATAAGACTTTAATTTGATTCAAAATGCTTTATTTGAATGTGTTTGACTTTCATTAGATTCAATTAGCTTTGTTGAATGCATTAGACTTTAATTTGATTCAAAAATCTTTGTTTGAATGTGTTTAACTTTCCGTGTATAATTAGCTTTGTTTGAATGTGTTTGACATTAATTTGATACAATTAGCTTTGTTTGAATGTGTTTGACTTTTATTTGAACCAATTAGCTTTGTTTGAATGTGTTTGACTTTCATTTGATTCAATTAGCTTTGTTTGAATGTGTTTGACTTTCATTTGATTCAACTAGGATTGTTGAATATATTAGACTTTCATTGGATTCAATTAGCTTTGTTTGAATGGGTTTGACTTTAATTTGATTTAATTAGCTCTGTTTGATTGGGTTTCACTTAAATTTGATTCATAAGTCTTGTTTGAATGTGTTTAACTTTAATTTGATTCAATTACCTATGTTGAATGCATTAGACTTTAATTTTATTTTAAAAGCTTGAATGTGTTTGACTTTCATTGGATTCAATTAGCTTTGTTTGAATGTGTTTAACTTTCATTTGATTCTATTAGCTTTGGAGAATGCATTTGACTTTCGTTTGATTCAATTAGCTTTGTTGATTGCATTTGACATTAATTTGACTCAAAAACTTGGTTTGAATGTGTTTGTCTTTCATTTGATTCAATTAGGTTTGTTTGAATGTGTTTGACTTTCATTTGATTAAATTAGCTTTGTTTTAATGTGTTTGACTTTCACTTGATTCAATTAGCTTTGTAGAATGCATTTGACAATCATTTGATTCAATTAGCTTTGTTAAATGCATTAGACTTTAATTTGATTTAAAAAGCTTTATTTGAATGTGTTTGACTTTCATTGGATTCAATTAGCTTTATTTGAATGTGTTTGACTTTCATTTGATTCAAAAAGCTTTGTTTGAATGTGTTTAACTTTCATTGGATTCAATTAGCTTTGTTTGAATGTGTTAACCTTTCATTTGATTCAATTAGCTTTGTAGAATGCATTCGACTTTTGTTTGATTCAATTAGCTTTGTTGAATGCATTTGACTTTAATTTGATTCAAAAAGCTTTGTTTGAATGTGTTTAACTTTAATTTGATTCAATTACCTTTGTTGAATGCATTAGACTTTAATTTTATTTTAAAAGCTTGAATGTGTTTAAATTTCATTGGATTCAATTAGCTTTTTTTGAATGTGTTTAACTCTCATTTGATTCTATTAGCTTTGGAGAATGCATTTGACTTTCATTTGATTCTATTAGCTTTGGAGAATGCATTTGACTTTCGTTTGATTCAATTAGCTTTGTTGAATGCATTTGACATTAATTTGACTCAAAAACTTGTTTTGAATGTGTTTGACTTTCATTTGATTAAATTAGCTTTGTTTTAATGTGTTTGACTTTCATTTGATTCAATTAGCTTTGTAGAATGCATTTGACAATCATTTGATTCAATTAGCTTTGTTAAATGCATTAGACTTTAATGTGATTCAAAAAGCGTTGTTTGAATGTGTTTCACTTTCATTTGATTTAATTAGCTTTGTAGAATGTATTTTACATTCATTTTATTTAAAAAGTTTTGTTTAAATGGGTTTGATTTTTATTGGATTTAATTAGTTTTGTTTGAATGTGTTTGAATTAAATTTGATTAATAAATCTTGTTTGAATGTGTTTGACTTTCATTTGATTCAATTAGCTTTGTTGAATGCATTAGACTTTAATTTGAGTTAAAAAGCTTTATTTGAATGTGTTTGACTTTCATTGGATTCAATTAGCTTTGTTTGAATGTGTTTGACCTTCATTTGATTCAATTAGCTTTGTTTGAATGTGTTTGACTTTCATTTGATTCAATTAGCTTTGTTTTAATGTGTTTGACTTTCATTTGATTTAATTAGCTTTGTTGAATGCATAAGACTTTAATTTGATTCAAAAAGCTTTATTTGAATGTGTTTGACTTTCATTAGATTCAATTAGCTTTGTTGAATGCATTTGACTTTAATTTAATTCAAAAAGCTTTGTTTGAATGTGTTTAACTTTCCGTGGTTAATTAGCTTTGTTTGAATGTGTTTGACTTTAATATGATTCAATTAGCTTTGTTTGAATGTGTTTGACTTTCATTTGATTCAATTAGCTTTGTTTTAATGTGTTTGACTTTCATTTGATTCAATTAGGTTTGTTGAATACATTAGACTTTCATTGGATTCAATTAGCTTTGTTTGAATGTGTTTCACTTTCAATTGATTCAATTAGCTTTGTAGAATGCATTTGACATTTATTATATTCAAAAACCTTTGTTTGAATGGGTTTGAATTTATATTTGATTCATAAGTCTTGTTTGAATGTGTTTTTTTCATTCGATTCAATTAGCTTTGTTGAATGCATTAGACTTTAATTTTATTTAAAAAGCTTTATTTGAATGTGTTTGACTTTCATTGGATTCAATTAGCTTTGTTTGAATGTGTTTGATTTTCATTTGATTCAAAAAGCTTTGTTTGAATGTGTTTAACTTTAATTGGATTCAATTAGCTTTCTTTGAATGTGTTTAACTTTCATTTGATTCAATTAGCTTTGTAGAATGCATTCGACTTTTGTTTGATTCAATTAGCTTTGTTGAATGCATTTGACATTAATTTGACTCAAAAACTTGGTTTGAATGTGTTTGTCTTTCATTTGATTCAATTAGGTTTGTTTGAATGTGTTTGACTTTCATTTGATTAAATTAGCTTTGTTTTAATGTGTTTGACTTTCATTTGATTCAATTGGCATTGTAGAATGCATTTGACAATCATTTGATTCAATTAGCTTTGTTAAATGCATTAGACTTTAATTTGATTCAAAAAGCTTTGTTTGAATGTGTTTTACTTTCATTTGATTCAATAATCTTTGTTTGATTGTGTTTGACTTTCATTTAATTCAATTAGCTTTGTTGAATGCATTAGACTTTAATTTGATTTAAAAAGATTTATTTGAATGTGTTTGACTTTCATTTGATTCAATTAGCTTTGTTTGAATCTGTTTGACTTTCATTTGATTCATCTAGGTTTGTTGAATACATTAGACTTTCATTGGATTCAATTAGCTTTGTTTGAATGTGTTTCACTTTCAATTGATCATGTATTTTTGTAGAATGCATTTGTCATTTATTTTTTTTCAAAAACCTTTGTTTGAATGGGTTTGAATTTAATTTGATTTAATTAGCTTTGATTGAATGTGTTTGACTTAAATTTGATTCATATGTCTTGTTTAAATGTGTTTGACTTTCTTTTGATTCAATTAGCTTTGTTGAATGCATTAGACTTTAATTTGATTTAAAAAGCTGTATTTGAATGTGTTTGACTTTCATCGGATTCAATTAGCTTTGTTTGAATGTGTTTGACTTTCATTTGATTCAAAAAGCTTTGTTTGAATGTGTTTAACTTTCATTGGATTCAATTAGCTTTGTTTGAATGTGTTAACCTTTCATTTGATTCAATTAGCTTTGTAGAATGCATTCGACTTTTGTTTGATTCAATTAGCTTTGTTGAATGCATTTGACTTTAATTTGATTCAAAAAACTTTGTTTGAATGTGTTTGACTTTCATTTTATTTAATTAGCTTTGTAGAATGCATTTGACATTCATTTGATCCAATTAGCTTTGTTTGAATGTGTTTCACTTTTAATTGATTTAAATAGCTTTGTACAATGCGTTTGACCTTAATTTTATTCAAGAAGCTTTGTTTGAATGGGTTTGACTTTAATTTGATTTAATTAGCTCTGTTTGATTGGGTTTGCCTTAAATTTGATTCATAAGTCTTGTTTGAATGTGTTTAACTTTAATTTGATTCAATTACCTTTGTTGAATGCATTAGACTTTAATTTTATTTTAAAAGCTTGAATGTGTTTAAATTTCATTGGATTCAATTAGCTTTGTTTGAATGTGTTTAACTCTCATTTGATTCTATTAGCTTTGGAGAATGCATTTGACTTTCATTTGATTCTATTAGCTTTGGAGAATGCATTTGACTTTCGTTTGATTCAATTAGCTTTGTTGAATGCATTTGACATTAATTTGACTCAAAAACTTGTTTTGAATGTGTTTGACTTTCATTTGATTAAATTAGCTTTGTTTTAATGTGTTTGACTTTCATTTGATTCAATTAGCTTTGTAGAATGCATTTGACAATCATTTGATTCAATTAGCTTTGTTAAATGCATTAGACTTTAATGTGATTCAAAAAGCGTTGTTTGAATGTGTTTCACTTTCATTTGATTTAATTAGCTTTGTTGAATGTATTTTACATTCATTTTATTTAAAAAGTTTTGATTGAATGGGTTTAATTTTTATTGGATTTAATTAGTTTTAGTTGAATTTGTTTGAATTAAATTTGATTAATAAATCTTGTTTGAATGTGTTTGACTTTCATTTGATTCTATTAGCTTTGTTGAATGCATTAGACTTTAATTTGAGTTAAAAAGCTTTATTTGAATGTGTTTGACTTTCATTGGATTCAATTAGCTTTGTTTGAATGTGTTTGACCTTCATTTGATTTAATTAGCTTTGTTTGAATGTGTTTGACTTTCATTTGATTAAATTAGCTTTGTTTGAATGTGTTTAACTTTCCGTGGTTAATTAGCTTTGTTTGAATGTGTTTGACTTTAATATGATTCAATTAGCTTTGTTTGACTGTGTTTGACTTTCATTTGATTCAATTAGCTTTGTTTTAATGTGTTTGACTTTCATTTGATTCAATTAGGTTTGTTGAATACATTAGACTTTCATTGGATTCAATTAGCTTTGTTTGAATGTGTTTCACTTTCAATTGATTCAATTAGCTTTGTAGAATGCATTTGACATTTATTTTATTCAAAAACCTTTGTTTAAATGGGTTTGAATTTAAATGTGATTCATAAGTCTTGTTTGAATGTGTTTTTTTTCATTTGATTCAATTAGCTTTGTTGAATGCATTAGACTTTAATTTGATTTTAAAAGCTTTATTTGAATGTGTTTGACTATCATTTGATTCAATTAGCTTTGTAGAATTTGTTTGACTTTCATTTGATTCAATTAGCTTTGTTGAATGCAATAGAATTTAATTTGATTTAAAAAGCTTTGTTTGAATGTATTTTACTTTCATTTGATTCAATTAGCTTTTTTTGAATTTGTTTGACTTTCATTTGATTCAATTAGATTTGTTGAATGCATTATACTTTCATTGGATTCAATTAGCTTTGTTTGAATGTGTTTGACTTTCATTTGATTTAATTAGCTTTGTTTGAATGTGTTTGACTTTAATTTGATTCAACAAGCTTTGTTTGAATGTGTTTGACTATCATTTGATTCAATTAGCTTTGTAGAATTTGTTTGACTTTCATTTGATTCAATTAGCTTTGTTGAATGCAATAGAATTTAATTTGATTTAAAAAGCTTTGTTTTAATGTGTTTGACTTTCATTTGATTCAATTAGCTTTGTTTGAATGTGTTTGACTTTCATTTGATTCAATTAGGTTTGTTGAATGCATTAGACTTTTATATGATTCAATTAGCTTTGTTTTTATGTGTTTCATTTTCAATTGATTCAATTAGCTTTGTATAATGCATTTTACATTAATTTTATTCAAAAAGCTTTGTTTGAATGGGTTTGACTTTCATTGGATTTAATTAGCTCTGTTTGAATGTGTTTGAATTAAATTTGATTCATAAATCTTGTTTGAATGTGTTTGACTTTCATTGGATTTAATTAGCTCTGTTTGAATGTGTTTGAATTAAATTTAATTCATAAATCTTGTTTGAATGTGTTTGACTTTCATTTGATTTAATTAGCTCTGTTTGAATGTGTTTGAATTAAATTTAATTCATAAATCTTGTTTGAATGTGTTTGACTTTCATTTGATTCAATTAGCTTTGTTGAATGCATTAGACTTTAATTTGATTTAAAAAGCTTTATCTGAATGTGTTTGATTTTCATTGGATTTAATTAGCTTTGTTTGAATGTGTTTGACTTTCATTTGATTCAATTAGCTTTTTTTTAATATGTTTGACTTTCATTTGATTCAATTAGCTTTGTTTGAATGTGTTTGACTTTCATTTGATTTAATTAGCTTTGTTGAATGCATAAGACTTTAATTTGATTCAAAATGCTTTATTTGAATGTGTTTGACTTTCATTAGATTCAATTAGCTTTGTTGAATGCATTAGACTTTAATTTGATTCAAAAATCTTTGTTTGAATGTGTTTAACTTTCCGTGTATAATTAGCTTTGTTTGAATGTGTTTGACTTTAATTTGATACAATTAGCTTTGTTTGAATGTGTTTGACTTTTATTTGAACCAATTAGCTTTGTTTGAATGTGTTTGACTTTCATTTGATTCAATTAGCTTTGTTTGAATGTGTTTGACTTTCATTTGATTCAACTAGGATTGTTGAATATATTAGACTTTCATTGGATTCAATTAGCTTTGTTTGAATGGGTTTGACTTTAATTTGATATAATTAGCTCTGTTTGATTGGGTTTCACTTAAATTTGATTCATAAGTCTTGTTTGAATGTGTTTAACTTTAATTTGATTCAATTACCTATGTTGAATGCATTAGACTTTAATTTTATTTTAAAAGCTTGAATGTGTTTGACTTTCATTGGATTCAATTAGCTTTGTTTGAATGTGTTTAACTTTCATTTGATTCTATTAGCTTTGGAGAATGCATTTGACTTTCGTTTGATTCAATTAGCTTTGTTGATTGCATTTGACATTAATTTGACTCAAAAACTTGGTTTGAATGTGTTTGTCTTTCATTTGATTCAATTAGGTTTGTTTGAATGTGTTTGACTTTCATTTGATTAAATTAGCTTTGTTTTAATGTGTTTGACTTTCACTTGATTCAATTAGCTTTGTAGAATGCATTTGACAATCATTTGATTCAATTAGCTTTGTTAAATGCATTAGACTTTAATTTGATTTAAAAAGCTTTATTTGAATGTGTTTAACTTTCATTGGATTCAATTAGCTTTATTTGAATGTGTTTGACTTTCATTTGATTCAAAAAGCTTTGTTTGAATGTGTTTAACTTTCATTGGATTCAATTAGCTTTGTTTGAATGTGTTAACCTTTCATTTGATTCAATTAGCTTTGTAGAATGCATTCGACTTTTGTTTGATTCAATTAGCTTTGTTGAATTTATTTGACTTTAATTTGATTCAAAAAGCTTTGTTTGAATGTGTTTGACTTTCATTTGATTTAATTAGCTTTGTAGAATGCATTTGACATTCATTTGACCCAATTAGCTTTGTTTGAATGTGTTTCACTTTTAATTGATTTAATTAGCTTTGTACAATGCGTTTGACCTTAATTTTATTCAAAAAGCTTTGTTTGAATGGGTTTGACTTTAATTTGATTTAATTAGCTCTGTTTGATTGGGTTTGACTTAAATTTGATTCATAAGTCTTGTTTGAATGTGTTTAACTTTAATTTGATTCAATTACCTTTGTTGAATGCATTAGACTTTCATTTTATTTTAAAAGCTTGAATGTGTTTAAATTTCATTGGATTCAATTAGCTTTGTTTGAATGTGTTTAACTTTCATTTGATTCTATTAGCTTTGGAGAATGCATTTGACTTTTGTTTGATTCAATTAGCTTTGTTGAATGCATTTGACATTAATTTGACTCAAAAACTTGGTTTGAATGTGTTTGTCTTTCAATTGATTCAATTAGGTTTGTTTGAATGTGTTTGACTTTCATTTGATTAAATTAGCTTTGTTTTAATGTGTTTGACTTTCATTTGATTCAATTAGCTTTGTAGAATGCATTTGACGATCATTAGATTCAATTACCTTTGTTAAATGAATTAGACTTTAATGTGATTCAAAAAGCGTTGTTTGAATGTGTTTCACTTTCATTTGATGTAATTAGCTTTGTAGAATGTATTTTACATTCATTTTTTTAAAAAAGTTTTGTTTGAATGGGTTTGATTTTTATTGGATTTAATTAGTTTTGTTTGAATGTGTTTGAATTAAATTTGATTAATAAATCTTGTTTGAATGTGTTTTACTTTCATTTGATTCAATTATGATCCAAAGTGGACATCTAATGAACCTGTTGCTTTAGTCTTAGAGACTCTTGGATTTTATCCATTTACAAAGAAGGCTGAAGTTCTATGTTGCATTTCATGGGTAGATTGAAGATTGGGCGCATGGCGCGCTTCACTACAGATTTGGCACGTTTCACTGCTATTTTGGGCGTGTGGATCCTAAGCCATTTACTAGCTATTATTATCTTATATTTTAGTTAATGTTGCTGGAATAATGCCAAGAGTTTAGCTCTTTGGCCGGTTGTAATAGGAAGTTATCATTAGGCTTTATTATGCTTTTATTGTTTAGCTTAAATCAAGGAGGAAAACTGCTGGCTTTTGGCTGTTCATGCTTGGACGGTTTTCCTTGACTTTTGGTGTGTTCTTGCTGCTCCTTTCCTCTATAAAAGGGAGAGCAAAACAGAAATAAAAACCAGTTTTGAGTTTGGATAAAAAAACCTTGTGTTTTAGCATTTTAACTTAGAGTTTGTCTCAAGTTCAAGTGTTCCCTTATTGCTTTGAGTAAGTCTTGAGTGATAAGCTTAGGAGAGATTGAGTGAGTCTTATCTCTGGCCTAAAACCCCAAAACTTTGAGTGTGTCCTTGAGTTTTGGCCCTTTTATCTTGTTCCATGATATTTGAGTATTCTAACTATAAGTATTTTTAAATCCATCAACCCATATTCGGGAGGGTGTATTTAGATTTACATCATCTGGTATCAGAGCCTAGTTAAGGGTTTCTTGAAGAAAATCGAGTTTGAAGGCGTTTGGAACAAAACGGCAGAATTCAATCAGTTTGGAGTTGCGGTTTGAGAAGGACATATCTCCTTCGTTTTCTGTCCAAATCGCGTTATTTCTTTTTTGAATCTGGATATTTTTTTGCGTAGATTACTCACAAAAATTTTCAGATATTTTGGAATTTTTCTGCTAATAAACTGGGCAGGTTTTTCGCAGCAACGCAGAAAAGAGGCAAAACCGGGAAGGCAGAATTCAATTGAAGATTTCTCCCTCATCCGAAAAGCTTTTGAGGAATTTCTTTTTTGCAAATTGGTTGTTTTGATCTGAATATTCTGAATTTGTAAGCCTTTGAGAGTCTAGAGGCAATTTTCGTTTTTCATTTTGTCTCTAATTTCGGCAGTTTTCATTGTACTTGTAATATCCAAGCAAAAATAGTGGAAATCATGTCTAGTGAGGAGCTTGCTAGAATGTTGCAAGTAATCACTGACAAATTGGAGAATTTGGAGAAAAAAACAGAAGAGAGTGAAGTCTCTAGGGCACAACAAGATACTAGGATGGATGCCATATCTGATATGCTCCTTAAAGCCACTAGGAAAATAAATGAATTAGAGGAGGAGGATGAAAATAGTGGTAACAATTTTAGACAATTTGATGAAGATAGGGGTCTAAAAATTGATATGCATGAATTTGATGGAGGGCATGATTGTGAGGCTTTCTTAGATTGGGTTAGGCAAATTGAAACCGTTTTTGATTACAAGGGGTATGATGATAGGAAACGGTTCAAGTTGGCCGTCCTTAAACTCACTAAACTAGCTGCATTGTGGTATGAAAACCTCAAGTCAAATAGAAGAAGAGAAGGGAAAGATAAGATAGACTCATGGGAAAAATTAAAAAAGAAAATGAGGGAAAAATGGGTAAGTAAAGAGTATGAGCAAGATCAATACTTAAAATTAACCCACCTATCACAAGAAAACATGAGTGTGGAGGATTACATAAAAGAATTTGAAAGGTTAGGCTTGACTTGCGACTTGCAAGAAAAGGAGGCTTACAAAATTGCTAGATTTGTCAAGGGGTTGACCAAAGAAATTAATAGGAAAGTGGAAGTTACTCATTATGCCACTTTTAGTGATGTATGCAAACTAGCTTTGAAGTATGAGTCTCAACTTAAAGAAGAAAGGGAGAAAGAGAAGCCCAAAAATTCTTCTTTCAAGAATACTTCGAAATTTACTCCTTTCAACTCTAAAGGGAGTACTTTTCAAAGTAAAACCTTTTCACCTAGCTCATCAAAAGGGAAAGAAAAACAAGTAGTTTCGCCTAGTGAGCTTTCAACTAGGAGAAAATGCTTCAAGTGTCATGGGAGAGGACATATTGCATCGGAATGTCCTAGTAAGAGTGTGTTAACAGCCTCTCAATGTGCTCTCATGGATGAGGAGGAGAAGGTCTATAACTTTGTGGCTCATGAGGAGGGTTGCGAGTTTGATGAAGAGTATGAGGAAGAGATTCAACCCGAAGATGAGTTCAACATGATGGTGGTTCGTAGAATCTTGTATAATGAACCCGAAATTGATCTTAAACAACGAAACAACTTGTTCCACACTAGATGCAAGATAGGAGAGAAGACTTGCAATGTGATTGTTGATAGTGGTGCCCAAACAGATGTTGTTTCATCCGAGGCTGTGAGTAAATTGAAGCTACCCACTAGAGACCATGGTGAACCTTACAAGCTCAATTGGTTGAATGATGGCACAAGCATTAGAGTCAAGAAGCAAGCATTGGTGTCTTATTCCATTGGAGGGTTCGAAGATGAGCGTTGGTGTGATATTCTTCCTATGGATGCGTGTCATTTGTTGCTTGGAAGACCGTGGCAGTTTGATCATGATTCGGAGCATAGAGGGAAAACTAATGTGTATATTGTAACTACCAAAAATGGTAGAAAAGTTAAGTTAGTGCCTTTACCTCCTAAAGTTGCTAAGAAAGAAAAAGAGAAAAGCAACTATCTTGTAACTTGTAATGAATATGAACGAATAATGAAAGAAATGGGGGGAGGGTATGCTTTGGTGGTAAGGACCAAAGATGATAATGGTACTACTTGTATTAACTCATCCATGCTAAATGAGTTATTAGAAGAGTACCAAGATGTGTTCCCCAATGACTTGCCCAAAGGCCTACCTCCAATTAGAGGCATTGAGCACGCCATTGACTTAATTCCAGGAGCACCTTTGCCCAACAAGGCTGCCTATAGGTGTAATCCGGAAGAGAGTAAGGAACTTGAAAAGCAAGTGAACGAATTACTTGAGAGAGGTTATGTGAGAGAAAGCCTTAGTCCTTGCGCGGTTCCAGCCCTCTTAGTACCAAAAAAAGATGGTACTTGGAGAATGTGTGTTGATAGTCGTTCCATTAACAATATAACGGTCAAATACCGTTTTCCTATGCCTCGATTGCAAGATATGTTAGATGAGTTGAGTGGTGCCTTAGTCTTTTCCAAAATAGATTTAAGGAGTGGGTACCATCAAATGAGAATTCGAGAGGGGGATGAGTGGAAGACGGCTTTCAAAACAAAACAAGGGTTGTATGAGTGGTTAGTGATGCCATTTGGGCTTTGCAACGCCCCAAGCTCCTTCATGAGATTGATGAATGAAGTTCTCCGGCCTTTTCTTAATGATTTTGTTGTTGTTTACTTAGATGACATTCTTGTGTATAGTAAAAACAATGATGATCATGTAATTCATTTGAGGAGATTGTTTGAAAAATTGAGGGAGGTGAAGTTGTATGGTAAGCTTGAAAAATGTGTATTCATGACTCCTAGTGTTGTATTCTTAGGATACATTGTAACAGGAGAAGGGGTTCATGTAGCTCCGGAGAAGGTAAAAGCAGTCCAGTCTTGGTTGGCTCCAACCAATGTGCACGAAGTTAGAAGTTTTCATGGACTTGCCTCCTTCTATAGGCGGTTCATCAAAAACTTCTCTACTATCATGGCTCCAATCACCGAGTTGACCAAAAAGGGTGAGTTCGTATGGGAAGAAAATGCTCAACGGGCCTTTGAGAAGGTTAAACATATGCTTTGCAACGCTCCTATACTTGTGCTACCAGATTTCAACAAAGTGTTTGAGGTAGAGTGTGATGCAAGTGGGATTGGAATAGGTGCTGTTTTGATTCAAGAGAAGAAGCCCGTGAGTTACTTTAGTGAGAAGTTGAATGGGGCTAAGTTGAACTATTCCACTTATGACCGTGAGTTCTATGCCATAGTTAGAGCACTTGATCATTGGTCTCACTACCTTAGACCAAAACCATTTGTTCTTCATTCCGATCATGAGGCTCTGAAATTCATTCATGGGCAACAAAAACTCAACAAGAGACATGCTAAATGGGTGGAGTTTCTCCAATCATTTACCTTTAGCTCCAAGTACAAGGATGGAAAGAGTAATGTTGTGGCCGATGCATTGTCTCGTCGGAGCTACTTACTTTCCATGGTGGATGCTAAGATCTTGGGTTTTGAACAACTCAAGGAATGTTACATAAATGATCCCGACTTTGCTAGCGAGATAGAGAATCCTACCAAAGAGTTTGTGAGACAAGATGGCTACCTCTTTAAAGGTAACAAGCTATGTGTTCCGAAGAGTGGGGTTAGGGAGTTATTAGTGAGAGAAGTGCATGGTGGAGGTTTAGCCGGTCATTTTGGGATACAAAAGACTCTTGATATTCTAGGTGAACACTTCTATTGGCCTAGAATGATCAAGGATGTTACTCATGTTGTAGAGAGATGTGCTACTTGTCAAAAGGCTAAGGGACACTTCACAAAGGGTCTTTATACTCCGTTGCCAGTTCCGGATGCTCCATGGGAAAGTGTTAGCATGGATTTCATTGTTGGATTGCCTCGCACTCAAAGGGGAAGAGATAGCATCATGGTTGTTGTAGATAGATTCTCTAAAATGGCACACTTTGTAGCTTGTAATAAAACTGATGATGCCGTGAAAGTGGCCGAGCTGTACTTCAAGGAAATTGTCAAACTCCATGGCATTCCTCGAAGTATAGTATCTGATAGGGACTCCAAATTCCTTAGTCACTTTTGGAGAACCCTATGGAAACTTGTGGGTACCAAGTTACTATTTAGTACCTCTCATCATCCCCAAACCGATGGGCAAACCGAGGTCACTAATAGAACTTTGGGTACTTTGTTACGAGGTCTTGTGAGCAAAACGCAAAAAAGATTGGGACATGAAATTAGCCCATGCGGAGTTTGCTTACAATAGAGCTCATTCCCTAACTACTTCCCGTTCTCCATTTGAAGTAGTTTATGGAGTGAACCCATTTGTGCCGGTTGATCTTGTTCCTATGGTTAAGAGTGACATGGTAGAGAAAGATGCTAAAAAGAGGGTGAAAACCTTTCAAAAAACCTGTGAGCAAGTGAAGAAAAGAATTGAGGAGATGAATAAAAAATACCAAGAGCGAGCCAATAAGAAACGCAAACAGCCTATTTTTCATCCCGGGGACTTGGTTTGGTTGCATTTGAGGAAGGAGAGGTTCCCTAAGCTTCGCAAAAACAAGCTTATGCCTCGTTCTGATGGTCCTTTTAAGGTTCTTGAGAGGGTGAACGATAGTGCTTACAAAATTGAGCTACCAGACGAATTGATGGGTGTTAGTGCGACTTTCAATGTAGGGGATTTATCACCATACTTTGATGATTCAAGTTTGAGGGCAAACTCTTTTGAAGAAGGGGGGAATGATCCAAAGTGGACATCTAATGAACCTGTTGCTTTAGTCTTAGAGACTCTTGGATTTTATCCATTTACAAAGAAGGCTGAAGTTCTATGTTGCATTTCATGGGTAGATTGAAGATTGGGCGCATGGCGCGCTTCACTACAGATTTGGCACGTTTCACTGCTATTTTGGGCGTGTGGATCCTAAGCCATTTACTAGCTATTATTATCTTATATTTTAGTTAATGTTGCTGGAATAATGCCAAGAGTTTAGCTCTTTGGCCGGTTGTAATAGGAAGTTATCATTAGGCTTTATTATGCTTTTATTGTTTAGCTTAAATCAAGGAGGAAAACTGCTGGCTTTTGGCTGTTCATGCTTGGACGGTTTTCCTTGACTTTTGGTGTGTTCTTGCTGCTCCTTTCCTCTATAAAAGGGAGAGCAAAACAGAAATAAAAACCAGTTTTGAGTTTGGATAAAAAAACCTTGTGTTTTAGCATTTTAACTTAGAGTTTGTCTCAAGTTCAAGTGTTCCCTTATTGCTTTGAGTAAGTCTTGAGTGATAAGCTTAGGAGAGATTGAGTGAGTCTTATCTCTGGCCTAAAACCCCAAAACTTTGAGTGTGTCCTTGAGTTTTGGCCCTTTTATCTTGTTCCATGATATTTGAGTATTCTAACTATAAGTATTTTTAAATCCATCAACCCATATTCGGGAGGGTGTATTTAGATTTACATCAAATTAGCTTTGTTGAATGCATTAGACTTTAATTTGAGTTAAAAAGCTTTATTTGAATGTGTTTGACTTTCATTGGATTCAATTAGCTTTGTTTGAATGTGTTTGACCTTCATTTGATTCAATTAGCTTTGTTTGAATGTGTTTAACTTTCATTTGATTCAATTAGCTTTGTTTGAATGTGTTTGACTTTCATTTGATTTAATTAGCTTTGTTGAATGCATAAGACTTTAATTTGATTCAAAAAGCTTTATTTGAATGTGTTTGACTTTCATTAGATTCAATTAGCTTTGTTGAATGCATTTGACTTTAATTTAATTCAAAAAGCTTTGTTTGAATGTGTTTAACTTTCCGTGGTTAATTAGCTTTGTTTGAATGTGTTTGACTTTAATATGATTCAATTAGCTTTGTTTGAATGTGTTTGACTTTCATTTGATTCAATTAGCTTTGTTTTAATGTGTTTGACTTTCATTTGATTCAATTAGGTTTGTTGAATACATTAGACTTTCATTGGATTCAATTAGCTTTGTTTGAATGTGTTTCACTTTCAATTGATTCAATTAGCTTTGTAGAATGCATTTGACATTTATTTTATTCAAAAACCTTTGTTTAAATGGGTTTGAATTTAAATTTGATTCATAAGTCTTGTTTGAATGTGTTTTTTTTCATTTGATTCAATTAGCTTTGTTGAATCCATTAGACTTTAATTTGATTTAAAAAGCTTTATTTGAATGTGTTTGACTTTCATTGGATTCAATTAGCTTTGTTTGAATGTGTTTGATTTTCATTTGATTCAAAAAGCTTTGTTTGAATGTGTTTAACTTTAATTGGATTCAATTAGCTTTGTTTTAATTTGTTTGACTTTCATTTTATTTAATTAGCTTTGTAGAATGCATTTGACATTAATTTGACTCAAAAACTTGGTTTGAATGTGTTTGTCTTTCATTGGATTCAATTAGCTTTGTTTGAATGGGTTTGACTTTAATTTGATTTAATTAGCTCTGTTTGATTGGGTTTGACTTAAATTTGATTCATAAGTCTTGTTTGAATGTGTTTAACTTTAATTTGATTCAATTACCTTTGTTGAATGCATTAGACTTTAATTTTATTTTAAAAGCTTGAATGTGTTTGACTTTCATTGGATTCAATTAGCTTTGTTTGAATGTGTTTAACTTTCATTTGATTCTATTAGCTTTGGAGAATGCATTTGACTTTCGTTTGATTCAATTAGCTTTGTTGAATGCATTTGACATTAATTTGACTCAAAAACTTGGTTTGAATGTGTTTGTCTTTCAATTGATTCAATTAGGTTTGTTTGAATGCGTTTGACTTTCATTCGATTAAATTAGCTTTGTTTTAATGTGTTTGACTTTCATTTGATTCAATTAGCTTTGTAGAATGCATTTGACAATCATTTGATTCAATTAGCTTTGTTAAATGCATTAGACTTTAATGTGATTCAAAAAGCGTTGTTTGAATGTGTTTTACTTTCATTTGATTCAATAAGCTTTGTTTGATTGTGTTTGACTTTCATTTGATTCAATTAGCTTTGTTGAATGCATTAGACTTTAATTTGATTTAAAAAGCTTTATTTGAATGTGTTTGACTTTCATTTGATTCAATTAGCTTTGTTTAAATCTGTTTGACTTTCATTTGATTCAATTAGGTTTGTGAAATACATTAGACTTTCATTGGATTCAATTAGCTTTGTTTGAATGTGTTTCACTTTCAATTGATCATGTATTTTTGTAGAATGCATTTGGCATTTATTTTTTTCAAAAACCTTTGTTTGAATGGGTTTGAATTTAATTTGATTGAATTAGCTTTGATTGAATGTGTTTGACTTAAATTTGATTCATATGTCTTGTTTGAATGTGTTTGACTTTCATTCGATTCAATTAGCTTTGTTGAATGCATTAGACTTTAATTTGATTTAAAAAGCTTTATTTGAATGTGTTTGACTTTCATTGGATTCAATTAGCTTTGTTTGAATGTGTTTGACTTTCATTTGATTCAAAAAGCTTTGTTTGAATGTGTTTAACTTTCATTGGATTCAATTAGCTTTGTTTGAATGTGTTAACCTTTCATTTGATTCAATTAGCGTTGTAGAATGCATTCGACTTTTGTTTGATTCAATTAGCTTTGTTGAATGCATTTGACTTTAATTTGATTCAAAAAGCTTTGTTTGAATGTGTTTGACTTTCATTTGATTTAATTAGCTTTGTAGAATGCATTTAACATTCATTTGATCCAATTAGCTTTGTTTGAATGTGTTTCACTTTTAATTGATTTAATTAGCTTTGTACAATGCGTTTGACCTTAATTTTATTCAAAAAGCTTTGTTTGAATGGGTTTGACTTTAATTTGAATTAATTAACTCTGTTTGATTTTGTTTGACTTAAATTTGATTCATAACTCTTGTTTGAATGTGTTTGACTTTAATTTGATTGAATTTCCTTTGTCAAATCCATTAGACTTTAATTTGATTTAAAAAATTTTATTTGAATGTTTTGACATTCATTGGATTCAGTTAGCTTTGTTAGAATGTGTTTAACTTTCATTTGATTCTATTAGCTTTGTAGAATGCATTTGACTTTTGTTTGATTCAATTAGCTTTGTTGAATGCATTTGACTTTAAGTTGACTCTAAAACTTTGTTTAAATGTGTTTGACATGTATTTGATTCAATTAGGTTTGTTTGAATGTGTTTGACTTTCATTTGATTCAATTACCTTTGTTGAATGCATTAGAGAATCATTTGATTCAATTAGCTTTGTTAAATGCATTAGACTTTAATTTGATTCAAAAAGCTTTGTTTGAATGTGTTTTACTTTCATTTGATTCAATTAGCTTTGTTTGAATGTGTTTGACTTTAATTTGATTCAATTACCTTTGTTGAATGCATTACACTTTAATTTGATTTAAAAAGCTTTATTTAAATGTGTTTGACTTTCATTGGATTCAATTACCTTTGTTTGAATGTGTTTGACTTTCATTTGATTCAAAAAGCTTTGTTTGAATGTGTTTAACTTTCCGTGGATAATTAGCTTTGTTTGAATGTGTTTGACTTTTATTTGGTTCGAAAAGCTTTGTTTGAATGTGTTTGACTTTCATTTAATTCAATTAACTTTGTTTGAATGTGTTTAACTTTCATTTGATTCAATTAGATTTGTTGAATGCATTTTACTTTCAATTGATTCAAAAAACTTTGTTTGAATGTGTTTGACTTTCATTTAATTCAATTAGCTTTGTTTGAATGCGTTTGACTTTCATTTGATTCTATTAGCTTTGTTTTGATGTGTTTGACTTTCATTTGATTCAATTAGCTTTGTAGAATGCATTTGACCCTCATTTGATTCAATTAGCTTTGTTGAATGTATTAGACTTCAATATAATTCAAAAAGCTTTGTTTCAATGAGTTTGACTTCCATTTAATTTAATTAGCTTTGTTTGAATGTGTTTGACTTTCATTTGATTCAATTAGTTTTGTAGAATGCATTTGACTTTCATTTGATTCAATTAGCTTTGTTGAATGCATTTGACTTTCATATGATTCAAAAAGCTTTGTTTGAATGTGTTTGACTATCATTTGATTAAATTAGCTTTGTAGAATGCATTAGACTTTAATTTGATTCAAAAAGCTTTGTTTGAATGTATTTTACTTTCATTAGATTCAATTAGCTTTTTTTGAATTTGTTTGACTTTCATTTGATTCAATTAGATTTGTTGAAAGCATTATACTTTCATTGGATTCAATTAGCTTTGTTTGAATGTGTTTTACCTTCATTTGATTGAATAAGCTTTGTTTGATTGTGTTTGACTTTCATTTGATTCAATTAGCTTTGTTGAATGCATTAGACTTTAATTTGATTTAAAAAGCTTTATTTGAATGTGTTTGACTTTCATTTGATTCAATTAGCTTTGTTTGAATCTGTTTGACTTTCATTTGATTCAATTAGGTTTGTTGAATACATTAGACTTTCATTGGATTCAATTAGCTTTGTTTGAATGTGTTTCACTTTCAATTGATCATGTATTTTTGTAGAATGCATTTGTCATTTATTTTTTTCAAAAACCTTTGTTTGAATGTGTTTGACTTTCATTTGATTTAATTAGCTTTGTTTGAATGTGTTTGACTTTAATTTGATTCAACAAGCTTTGTTTGAATGTGTTTGACTATCATTTGATTCAATTAGCTTTGTAGAATTTGTTTGACTTTCATTTGATTCAATTAGCTTTGTTGAATGCAATAGAATTTAATTTGATTTAAAAAGCTTTGTTTTAATGTGTTTGACTTTCATTTGATTCAATTAGCTTTGTTTGTATGTGTTTGACTTTCATTTGATTCAATTAGGTTTGTTGAATGCATTAGACTTTTATATGATTCAATTAGCTTTGTTTGAATGTGTTTGACTATCATTTGATTAAATTAGCTTTGTAGAATGATTAGACTTTAATTTGATTCAAAAAGCTTTGTTTGAATGTATTTTACTTTCATTTGATTCAATTAGCTTTGTTTGAATTTGTTTGACTTTCATTTGATTCAATTAGCATTGTTGAATGCATTATACTTTCATTAGATTCAATTAGCTTTGTTTGAATGTGTTTGACTTTCATTTGATTTAATTAGTTTTGTTTGAATGTGTTTGACTTTAATTTGATTCAACAAGCTTTGTTTGAATGTGTTTGACTATCATTTGATTCAATTAGCTTCGTAGAATTTGTTTGACTTTCATTTGATTCAATTAGCTTTGTTGAATGCAATAGAATTTAATTTGATTTGAAAAGCTTTGTTTTAATGTGTTTGACTTTCATTTGATTCAATTAGCTTTGTTTGAATGTGTTTGACTTTCATTTGATTCAATTAGGTTTGTTGAATGCATTAGACTTTTATATGATTCAATTAGCTTTGTTTTTATGTGTTTCATTTTCAATTGATTCAATTAGCTTTGTAGAATGCATTTTACATTAATTTTATTCAAAAGCTTTGTTTGAATGGGTTTGTCTTTCATTGGATTTAATTAGCTCTGTTTGAATGTGTTTGAATTAAATTTAATTCATAAATCTTGTTTGAATGTGTTTGACTTTCATTTGATTCAATTAGCTTTGTTGAATGCATTAGACTTTAATTTGATTTAAAAAGCTTTATTTGAATGTGTTTGATTTTCATTGGATTCAATTAGCTTTGTTTGAATGTGTTTGACTTTAATTTGATTCAATTAGCTTTTTTTTAATATGTTTGACTTTCATTTGATTCAATTAGCTTTGTTTGAATGTGTTTGACTTTCATTTGATTTAATTAGCTTTGTTGAATGCATAAGACTTTAATTTGATTCAAAATGCTTTATTTGAATGTGTTTGACTTTCATTAGATTCAATTAGCTTTGTTGAATGCATTCGACTTTAATTTGATTCAAAAAGCTTTGTTTGAATGTGTTTAACTTTCCGTGTATAATTAGCTTTGTTTGAATGTGTTTGACTTTAATTTGATACAATTAGCTTTGTTTGAATGTGTTTGACTTTAATTTGATTCAATTAGCTTTGTTTGAATGTGTTTGACTTTCATTTTATTCAATTAGCTTTGTTTGAATGTGTTTGACTTTCATTTGATTCAATTAGGATTGTTGAATATATTAGACTTTCATTGGATTCAATTAGCTTTGTTTGAATGGGTTTGACTTTAATTTGATTTAATTAGCTCTGTTTGATTGGGTTTGACTTAAATTTGATTCATAAGTCTTGTTTGAATGTGTTTAACTTTAATTTGATTCAATTACCTTTGTTGAATGCATTAGACTTTAATTTTATTTTAAAAGCTTGAATGTGTTTGACTTTCATTGGATTCAATTAGCTTTGTTTGAATGTGTTTAACTTTCATTTGATTCTATTAGCTTTGGAGAATGCATTTGACTTTCGTTTGATTCAATTAGCTTTGTTTGAATGCATTTGACATTAATTTGACTCAAAAACTTTGTTTAAATGTGTTTGACATTCATTTAATTCAATTACGTTTGTTTGAATGTGTTTGACTTTCATATGATTCAATTAGCTTTGTTTTAATGTGTTTGACTTTCATTTGATTCAATTAGCTTTGTTGAATGCATTACACTTTAATTTGATTTAAAAAGCTTTATTTGAATGTGTTTGACTTTCATTGGATTGAATTACCTTTGTTTGAATGTGTTTGACTTTCATTTGATTCAAAAAGCTTTGTTTGAATGTGTTTAACTTTTCGTGGATAATTAGCTTTGTTTGATTGTGTTTGACTTTTATTTGGTTTGAAAAGCTTTGTTTGAATGTGTTTGACTTTCATTTAATTCAATTAGCTTTGTTTGAATGTGTTTAACTTTCATTTGATTCAATCAGCTTTGTTGAATGCATTATACTTTCATTGGATTCAATTAGCTTTGTTTGAATGTGTCTGACTTTCATTTGATTTAATTAGCTTTGTTTGAATGTGTTTGACTATCATTTGATTCAATTAGCTTTGTAGAATTTGTTTGACTTTCATTTGATTCAATTAGCTTTGTTGAATGCAATAGAATTTAATTTGATTTAAAAAACTTGGTTTGAATGTGTTTGTCTTTCATTTGATTCAATTAGGTTTGTTTGAATGTGTTTGACTTTCATTTGATTAAATTAGCTTTGTTTTAATGTGTTTGACTTTCATTTGATTCAATTAGCTTTGTAGAATGCATTTGACAATCATTTGATTCAATTAGCTTTGTTAAATGCATTCGACTTTAATTTGATTCAAAAAGCTTTGTTTGAATGTGTTTTACTATCATTTGATTAAATTAGCTTTGTAGAATGCATTAGACTTTAATTTGATTCAAAAAGCTTTGTTTGAATGTATTTTACTTTCATTTGATTCAATTAGCTTTTTTTGAATTTGTTTGACTTTCATTTGATTCAATTAGCATTGTTGAATGCATTATACTTTCATTAGATTCAATTAGCTTTGTTTGAATGTGTTTGACTTTCATTTGATTTAATTAGTTTTGTTTGAATGTGTTTGACTTTAATTTGATTCAACAAGCTTTGTTTGAATGTGTTTGACTATCATTTGATTCAATTAGCTTTGTAGAATTTGTTTGACTTTCATTTGATTCAATTAGCTTTGTTGAATGCAATAGAATTTAATTTGATTTAAAAAGCTTTGTTTTAATGTGTTTGACTTTCATTTGATTCAATTAGCTTTGTTTGAATGTGTTTGACTTTCATTTGATTCAATTAGGTTTGTTGAATGCATTAGACTTTTATATGATTCAATTAGTTTTGTTTTTATGTGTTTCAATTTCAATTGATTCAATTAGCTTTGTAGAATGCATTTTACATTAATTTTATTCAAAAATCTTTGTTTGAATGGGTTTGACTTTCATTGGATTTAATTAGCTCTGTTTGAATGTGTTTGAATTAAATTTAATTCATAAATCTTGTTTGAATGTGTTTGACTTTCATTTGATTCAATTAGCTTTGTTGAATGCACTATACTTTAATTTGATTTAAAAAGCTTTATTTGAATGTGTTTGATTTTCATTGGATTCAATTAGCTTTGTTTGAATGTGTTTGACTTTAATTTGATTCAATTAGCTTTTTTTAATATGTTTGACTTTCATTTGATTCAATTAGCTTTGTTTGAATGTGTTTGACTTTCATTTGATTTAATTAGCTTTGTTGAATGCATAAGACTTTAATTTGATTCAAAATGCTTTATTTGAATGTGTTTGACTTTCATTAGATTCAATTAGCTTTGTTGAATGCATTTGACTTTAATTTGATTCAAAAAGCTTTGTTTGAATGTGTTTAACTTTCCGTGTATAATTAGCTTTGTTTGAATGTGTTTGACTTTAATTTGATACAATTAGCTTTGTTTGAATGTGTTTGACTTTAATTTGATTCAATTAGCTTTGTTTGAATGTGTTTGACTTTCATTTGATTCAATTAGCTTTGTTTGAATGTGTTTGACTTTCATTTTATTCAATTAGGATTGTTGAATATATTAGACTTTCATTGGATTCAATTAGCTTTGTTTGAATGGATTTGACTTTAATTTGATTTAATTAGCTCTGTTTGATTGGGTTTGACTTAAATTTGATTCATAAGTCTTGTTTGAATGTGTTTAACTTTAATTTGATTTAATTACCTTTGTTGAATGCATTAGACTTTAATTTTATTTTAAAAGCTTGAATGTGTTTGACTTTCATTGGATTCAATTTGCTTTGTTTGAATGTGTTTAACTTTCATTTGATTCTATTAGCTTTGGAGAATGCATTTGACTTTCGTTTGATTCAATTAGCTTTGTTTGAATGTGTTTGACTTTCATTTGATTCAATTAGCTTTTTTTGAATTTGTTTGACTTTCATTTGATTCAATCAGCTTTGTTGAATGCATTATACTTTCATTGGATTCAATTAGCTTTGTTTGAATGTGTCTGACTTTCATTTGATTTAATTAGCTTTGTTTGAATGTGTTTGACTATCATTTGATTCAATTAGCTTTGTAGAATTGGTTTGACTTTCATTTGATTCAATTAGCTTTGTTGAATGCAATAGAATTTAATTTGATTTAAAAAACTTGGTTTGAATGTGTTTGTCTTTCATTTGATTCAATTAGGTTTGTTTGAATGTGTTTGACTTTCATTTAATTCAATTAGCTTTGTTTTAATGTGTTTGACTTTCATTTGATTCAATTAGCTTTGTAGAATGCATTTGACAATCATTTGATTCAATTAGCTTTGTTAAATGCATTCGACTTTAATTTGATTCAAAAAGCTTTGTTTGAATGTGTTTTACTATCATTTGATTAAATTAGCTTTGTAGAATGCATTAGACTTTAATTTGATTCAAAAAGCTTTGTTTGAATGTATTTTACTTTCATTTGATTCAATTAGCTTTTTTTGAATTTGTTTGACTTTCATTTGATTCAATTAGCATTGTTGAATGCATTATACTTTCATTAGATTCAATTAGCTTTGTTTGAATGTGTTTGACTTTCATTTGATTTAATTAGTTTTGTTTGAATGTGTTTGACTTTAATTTGATTCAACAAGCTTTGTTTGAATGTGTTTGACTATCATTTGATTCAATTAGCTTTGTAGAATTGGTTTGACTTTCATTTGATTCAATTAGCTTTGTTGAATGCAATAGAATTTAATTTGATTTAAAAAGCTTTGTTTTAATGTGTTTGACTTTCATTTGATTCAATTAGCTTTGTTTGAATGTGTTTCACTTTTAATTGATTTAATTAGCTTTGTACAATGCGTTTGACCTTAATTTTATTCAAAAAGCTTTGTTTGAATGGGTTTGACTTTAATTTGAATTAATTAACTCTGTTTGATTTTGTTTGACTTAAATTTGATTCATAACTCTTGTTTGAATGTGTTTGACTTTAATTTGATTGAATTTCCTTTGTCAAATCCATTAGACTTTAATTTGATTTAAAAAATTTTATTTGAATGTTTTGACATTCATTGGATTCAGTTAGCTTTGTTAGAATGTGTTTAACTTTCATTTGATTCTATTAGCTTTGTAGAATGCATTTGACTTTTGTTTGATTCAATTAGCTTTGTTGAATGCATTTGACTTTAAGTTGACTCTAAAACTTTGTTTAAATGTGTTTGACATGTATTTGATTCAATTAGGTTTGTTTGAATGTGTTTGACTTTCATTTGATTCAATTACCTTTGTTGAATGCATTAGAGAATCATTTGATTCAATTAGCTTTGTTAAATGCATTAGACTTTAATTTGATTCAAAAAGCTTTGTTTGAATGTGTTTTACTTTCATTTGATTCAATTAGCTTTGTTTGAATGTGTTTGACTTTAATTTGATTCAATTACCTTTGTTGAATGCATTACACTTTAATTTGATTTAAAAAGCTTTATTTAAATGTGTTTGACTTTCATTGGATTCAATTACCTTTGTTTGAATGTGTTTGACTTTCATTTGATTCAAAAAGCTTTGTTTGAATGTGTTTAACTTTCCGTGGATAATTAGCTTTGTTTGAATGTGTTTGACTTTTATTTGGTTCGAAAAGCTTTGTTTGAATGTGTTTGACTTTCATTTAATTCAATTAACTTTGTTTGAATGTGTTTAACTTTCATTTGATTCAATTAGATTTGTTGAATGCATTTTACTTTCAATTGATTCAAAAAACTTTGTTTGAATGTGTTTGACTTTCATTTAATTCAATTAGCTTTGTTTGAATGCGTTTGACTTTCATTTGATTCAATTAGCTTTGTTTTGATGTGTTTGACTTTCATTTGATTCAATTAGCTTTGTAGAATGCATTTGACCCTCATTTGATTCAATTAGCTTTGTTGAATGTATTAGACTTCAATATAATTCAAAAAGCTTTGTTTCAATGAGTTTGACTTCCATTTAATTTAATTAGCTTTGTTTGAATGTGTTTGACTTTCATTTGATTCAATTAGTTTTGTAGAATGCATTTGACTTTCATTTGATTCAATTAGCTTTGTTGAATGCATTTGACTTTCATATGATTCAAAAAGCTTTGTTTGAATGTGTTTGACTATCATTTGATTAAATTAGCTTTGTAGAATGCATTAGACTTTAATTTGATTCAAAAAGCTTTGTTTGAATGTATTTTACTTTCATTTGATTCAATTAGCTTTTTTTGAATTTGTTTGACTTTCATTTGATTCAATTAGATTTGTTGAATGCATTATACTTTCATTGGATTCAATTAGCTTTATTTGAATGTGTTTTACCTTCATTTGATTGAATAAGCTTTGTTTGATTGTGTTTGACTTTCATTTGATTCAATTAGCTTTGTTGAATGCATTAGACTTTAATTTGATTTAAAAAGCTTTATTTGAATGTGTTTGACTTTCATTTGATTTAATTAGCTTTGTTTGAATCTGTTTGACTTTCATTTGATTCAATTAGGTTTGTTGAATACATTAGACTTTCATTGGATTCAATTAGCTTTGTTTGAATGTGTTTCACTTTCAATTGATCATGTATTTTTGTAGAATGCATTTGTCATTTATTTTTTTCAAAAACCTTTGTTTGAATGTGTTTGACTTTCATTTGATTTAATTAGCTTTGTTTGAATGTGTTTGACTTTAATTTGATTCAACAAGCTTTGTTTGAATGTGTTTGACTATCATTTGATTCAATTAGCTTTGTAGAATTTGTTTGACTTTCATTTGATTCAATTAGCTTTGTTGAATGCAATAGAATTTAATTTGATTTAAAAAGCTTTGTTTTAATGTGTTTGAATTTCATTTGATTCAATTAGCTTTGTTTGAATGTGTTTGACTTTCATTTGATTCAATTAGGTTTGTTGAATGCATTAGACTTTTATATGATTCAATTAGCTTTGTTTGAATGTGTTTGACTATCATTTGATTAAATTAGCTTTGTAGAATGATTAGACTTTAATTTGATTCAAAAAGCTTTGTTTGAATGTATTTTACTTTCATTTGATTCAATTAGCTTTTTTTGAATTTGTTTGACTTTCATTTGATTCAATTAGCTTTGTTGAATGCATTATACTTTCATTGGATTCAATTAGCTTTGTTTGAATGTGTCTGACTTTCATTTGATTTAATTAGCTTTGTTTGAATGTGTTTGACTATCATTTGATTCAATTAGCTTTGTAGAATTTGTTTGACTTTCATTTGATTCAATTAGCTTTGTTGAATGCAAAAGAATTTAATTTGATTTTAAAAACTTGGTTTGAATGTGTTTGTCTTTCATTTGATTCAATTAGGTTTGTTTGAATGTGTTTGACTTTCATTTAATTCAATTAGCTTTGTCTTAATGTGTTTGACTTTCATTTGATTCAATTAGCTTTGTTAAATGCATTCGACTTTAATTTGATTCAAAAAGCTTTGTTTGAATGTGTTTTACTATTATTTTATTAAATTAGCTTTGTAGAATGCATTAGACTTTAATTTGATTCAAAAAGCTTTGTTTGAATGTATTTTACTTTCATTTGATTCAATTAGCTTTGTTTGAATTTGTTTGACTTTCATTTGATTCAATTAGCATTGTTGAATGCATTATACTTTCATTAGATTCAATTAGCTTTGTTTGAATGTGTTTGACTTTCATTTGATTTAATTAGTTTTGTTTGAATGTGTTTGACTTTAATTTGATTCAACAAGCTTTGTTTGAATGTGTTTGACTATCATTTGATTCAATTAGCTTTGTAGAATTTGTTTGACTTTCATTTGATTCAATTAGCTTTGTTGAATGCAATAGAATTTAATTTGATTTGAAAAGCTTTGTTTTAATGTGTTTGACTTTCATTTGATTCAATTAGCTTTGTTTGAATGTGTTTGACTTTCATTTGATTCAATTAGGTTTGTTGAATGCATTAGACTTTTATATGATTCAATTAGCTTTGTTTTTATGTGTTTCATTTTCAATTGATTCAATTAGCTTTGTAGAATGCATTTTACATTAATTTTATTCAAAAGCTTTGTTTGAATGGGTTTGTCTTTCATTGGATTTAATTAGCTCTGTTTGAATGTGTTTGAATTAAATTTAATTCATAAATCTTGTTTGAATGTGTTTGACTTTCATTTGATTCAATTAGCTTTGTTGAATGCATTAGACTTTAATTTGATTTAAAAAGCTTTATTTGAATGTGTTTGATTTTCATTGGATTCAATTAGCTTTGTTTGAATGTGTTTGACTTTAATTTGATTCAATTAGCTTTTTTTTAATATGTTTGACTTTCATTTGATTCAATTAGCTTTGTTTGAATGTGTTTGACTTTCATTTGATTTAATTAGCTTTGTTGAATGCATAAGACTTTAATTTGATTCAAAATGCTTTATTTGAATGTGTTTGACTTTCATTAGATTCAATTAGCTTTGTTGAATGCATTCGACTTTAATTTGATTCAAAAAGCTTTGTTTGAATGTGTTTAACTTTCCGTGTATAATTAGCTTTGTTTGAATGTGTTTGACTTTAATTTGATACAATTAGCTTTGTTTGAATGTGTTTGACTTTAATTTGATTCAATTAGCTTTGTTTGAATGTGTTTGACTTTCATTTGATTCAATTAGCTTTGTTTGAATGTGTTTGACTTTCATTTGATTCAATTAGGATTGTTGAATATATTAGACTTTCATTGGATTCAATTAGCTTTGTTTGAATGGGTTTGACTTTAATTTGATTTAATTAGCTCTGTTTGATTGGGTTTGACTTAAATTTGATTCATAAGTCTTGTTTGAATGTGTTTAACTTTAATTTGATTCAATTACCTTTGTTGAATGCATTAGACTTTAATTTTATTTTAAAAGCTTGAATGTGTTTGACTTTCATTGGATTCAATTAGCTTTGTTTGAATGTGTTTAACTTTCATTTGATTCTATTAGCTTTGGAGAATGCATTTGACTTTCGTTTGATTCAATTAGCTTTGTTGAATGCATTTGACATTAATTTGACTCAAAAACTTTGTTTAAATGTGTTTGACATTCATTTAATTCAATTACGTTTGTTTGAATGTGTTTGACTTTCATATGATTCAATTAGCTTTGTTTTAATGTGTTTGACTTTCATTTGATTCAATTAGCTTTGTTGAATGCATTACACTTTAATTTGATTTAAAAAGCTTTATTTGAATGTGTTTGACTTTCATTGGATTGAATTACCTTTGTTTGAATGTGTTTGACTTTCATTTGATTCAAAAAGCTTTGTTTGAATGTGTTTAACTTTTCGTGGATAATTAGCTTTGTTTGATTGTGTTTGACTTTTATTTGGTTTGAAAAGCTTTGTTTGAATGTGTTTGACTTTCATTTAATTCAATTAGCTTTGTTTGAATGTGTTTAACTTTCATTTGATTCAATCAGCTTTGTTGAATGCATTATACTTTTATTGGATTCAATTAGCTTTGTTTGAATGTGTCTGACTTTCATTTGATTTAATTAGCTTTGTTTGAATGTGTTTGACTATCATTTGATTCAATTAGCTTTGTAGAATTTGTTTGACTTTCATTTGATTCAATTAGCTTTGTTGAATGCAATAGAATTTAATTTGATTTAAAAAACTTGGTTTGAATGTGTTTGTCTTTCATTTGATTCAATTAGGTTTGTTTGAATGTGTTTGACTTTCATTTGATTCAATTAGCTTTGTTTGAATGTGTTTGACTTTCATTTGATTCAATTAGCTTTGTAGAATGCATTTGACAATCATTTGATTCAATTAGCTTTGTTAAATGCATTCGACTTTAATTTGATTCAAAAAGCTTTGTTTGAATGTGTTTGACTATCATTTGATTAAATTAGCTTTGTAGAATGCATTAGACTTTAATTTGATTCAAAAAGCTTTGTTTGAATGTATTTTACTTTCATTTGATTCAATTAGCTTTTTTTGAATTTGTTTGACTTTCATTTGATTCAATTAGATTTGTTGAATGCATTATACTTTCATTGGATTCAATTAGCTTTGTTTGAATGTGTTTTACCTTCATTTGATTGAATAAGCTTTGTTTGATTGTGTTTGACTTTCATTTGATTCAATTAGCTTTGTTGAATGCATTAGACTTTAATTTGATTTAAAAAGCTTTATTTGAATGTGTTTGACTTTCATTTGATTCAATTAGCTTTGTTTGAATCTGTTTGACTTTCATTTGATTCAATTAGGTTTGTTGAATACATTAGACTTTCATTGGATTCAATTAGCTTTGTTTGAATGTGTTTCACTTTCAATTGATCATGTATTTTTGTAGAATGCATTTGTCATTTATTTTTTTCAAAAACCTTTGTTTGAATGTGTTTGACTTTCATTTGATTTAATTAGCTTTGTTTGAATGTGTTTGACTTTAATTTGATTCAACAAGCTTTGTTTGAATGTGTTTGACTATCATTTGATTCAATTAGCTTTGTAGAATTTGTTTGACTTTCATTTGATTCAATTAGCTTTGTTGAATGCAATAGAATTTAATTTGATTTAAAAAGCTTTGTTTTAATGTGTTTGACTTTCATTTGATTCAATTAGCTTTGTTTGAATGTGTTTGACTTTCATTTGATTCAATTAGGTTTGTTGAATGCATTAGACTTTTATATGATTCAATTAGCTTTGTTTGAATGTGTTTGACTATCATTTGATTAAATTAGCTTTGTAGAATGATTAGACTTTAATTTGATTCAAAAAGCTTTGTTTGAATGTATTTTACTTTCATTTGATTCAATTAGCTTTTTTTGAATTTGTTTGACTTTCATTTGATTCAATTAGCTTTGTTGAATGCATTATACTTTCATTGGATTCAATTAGCTTTGTTTGAATGTGTCTGACTTTCATTTGATTTAATTAGCTTTGTTTGAATGTGTTTGACTATCATTTGATTCAATTAGCTTTGTAGAATTTGTTTGACTTTCATTTGATTCAATTAGCTTTGTTGAATGCAAAAGAATTTAATTTGATTTTAAAAACTTGGTTTGAATGTGTTTGTCTTTCATTTGATTCAATTAGGTTTGTTTGAATGTGTTTGACTTTCATTTAATTCAATTAGCTTTGTCTTAATGTGTTTGACTTTCATTTGATTCAATTAGCTTTGTTAAATGCATTCGACTTTAATTTGATTCAAAAAGCTTTGTTTGAATGTGTTTTACTATTATTTTATTAAATTAGCTTTGTAGAATGCATTAGACTTAAATTTGATTCAAAAAGCTTTGTTTGAATGTATTTTACTTTCATTTGATTCAATTAGCTTTGTTTGAATTTGTTTGACTTTCATTTGATTCAATTAGCATTGTTGAATGCATTATACTTTCATTAGATTCAATTAGCTTTGTTTGAATGTGTTTGACTTTCATTTGATTTAATTAGTTTTGTTTGAATGTGTTTGACTTTAATTTGATTCAACAAGCTTTGTTTGAATGTGTTTGACTATCATTTGATTCAATTAGCTTTGTAGAATTTGTTTGACTTTCATTTGATTCAATTAGCTTTGTTGAATGCAATAGAATTTAATTTGATTTGAAAAGCTTTGTTTTAATGTGTTTGACTTTCATTTGATTCAATTAGCTTTGTTTGAATGTGTTTGACTTTCATTTGATTCAATTAGGTTTGTTGAATGCATTAGACTTTTATATGATTCAATTAGCTTTGTTTTTATGTGTTTCATTTTCAATTGATTCAATTAGCTTTGTAGAATGCATTTTACATTAATTTTATTCAAAAGCTTTGTTTGAATGGGTTTGTCTTTCATTGGATTTAATTAGCTCTGTTTGAATGTGTTTGAATTAAATTTAATTCATAAATCTTGTTTGAATGTGTTTGACTTTCATTTGATTCAATTAGCTTTGTTGAATGCATTAGACTTTAATTTGATTTATAAAGCTTTATTTGAATGTGTTTGATTTTCATTGGATTCAATTAGCTTTGTTTGAATGTGTTTGACTTTAATTTGATTCAATTAGCTTTTTTTTAATATGTTTGACTTTCATTTGATTCAATTAGCTTTGTTTGAATGTGTTTGACTTTCATTTGATTTAATTAGCTTTGTTGAATGCATAAGACTTTAATTTGATTCAAAATGCTTTATTTGAATGTGTTTGACTTTCATTAGATTCAATTAGCTTTGTTGAATGCATTCGACTTTAATTTGATTCAAAAAGCTTTGTTTGAATGTGTTTAACTTTCCGTGTATAATTAGCTTTGTTTGAATGTGTTTGACTTTAATTTGATACAATTAGCTTTGTTTGAATGTGTTTGACTTTAATTTGATTCAATTAGCTTTGTTTGAATGTGTTTGACTTTCATTTGATTCAATTAGCTTTGTTTGAATGTGTTTGACTTTCATTTGATTCAATTAGGATTGTTGAATATATTAGACTTTCATTGGATTCAATTAGCTTTGTTTGAATGGGTTTGACTTTAATTTGATTTAATAAGCTCTGTTTGATTGGGTTTGACTTAAATTTGATTCATAAGTCTTGTTTGAATGTGTTTAACTTTAATTTGATTCAATTACCTTTGTTGAATGCATTAGACTTTAATTTTATTTTAAAAGCTTGAATGTGTTTGACTTTCATTGGATTCAATTAGCTTTGTTTGAATGTGTTTAACTTTCATTTGATTCTATTAGCTTTGGAGAATGCATTTGACTTTCGTTTGATTCAATTAGCTTTGTTGAATGCATTTGACATTAATTTGACTCAAAAACTTTGTTTAAATGTGTTTGACATTCATTTAATTCAATTACGTTTGTTTGAATGTGTTTGACTTTCATATGATTCAATTAGCTTTGTTTTAATGTGTTTGACTTTCATTTGATTCAAGTAGCTTTGTTGAATGCATTACACTTTAATTTGATTTAAAAAGCTTTATTTGAATGTGTTTGACTTTCATTGGATTGAATTACCTTTGTTTGAATGTGTTTGACTTTCATTTCATTCAAAAAGCTTTGTTTGAATGTGTT
Organism: Chenopodium quinoa; assembly: GCF_001683475.1. NCBI lineage: Eukaryota > Viridiplantae > Streptophyta > Magnoliopsida > Caryophyllales > Amaranthaceae > Chenopodium > Chenopodium quinoa. The sequence goes on along the minus strand of NW_018743426.1, from coordinate 124,194 downwards.
TAACTTTTCGTGGATAATTAGCTTTGTTTGATTGTGTTTGACTTTTATTTGGTTTGAAAAGCTTTGTTTGAATGTGTTTGACTTTCATTTAATTCAATTAGCTTTGTTTGAATGTGTTTAACTTTCATTTGATTCAATCAGCTTTGTTGAATGCATTATACTTTTATTGGATTCAATTAGCTTTGTTTGAATGTGTCTGACTTTCATTTGATTTAATTAGCTTTGTTTGAATGTGTTTGACTATCATTTGATTCAATTAGCTTTGTAGAATTTATTTGACTTTCATTTGATTCAATTAGCTTTGTTGAATGCAATAGAATTTAATTTGATTTAAAAAACTTGGTTTGAATGTGTTTGTCTTTCATTTGATTCAATTAGGTTTGTTTGAATGTGTTTGACTTTCATTTGATTCAATTAGCTTTGTTTTAATGTGTTTGACTTTCATTTGATTCAATTAGCTTTGTAGAATGCATTTGACAATCATTTGATTCAATTAGCTTTGTTAAATGCATTCGACTTTAATTTGATTCAAAAAGCTTTGTTTGAATGTGTTTTACTATCATTTGATTAAATTAGCTTTGTAGAATGCATTAGACTTTAATTTGATTCAAAAAGCTTTGTTTGAATGTATTTTACTTTCATTTGATTCAATTAGCTTTTTTTGAATTTGTTTGACTTTCATTTGATTCAATTAGCATTGTTGAATGCATTATACTTTCATTAGATTCAATTAGCTTTGTTTGAATGTGTTTGACTTTCATTTGATTTAATTAGTTTTGTTTGAATGTGTTTGACTTTAATTTGATTCAACAAGCTTTGTTTGAATGTGTTTGACTATCATTTGATTCAATTAGCTTTGTAGAATTTGTTTGACTTTCATTTGATTCAATTAGCTTTGTTGAATGCAATAGAATTTAATTTGATTTAAAAAGCTTTGTTTTAATGTGTTTGACTTTCATTTGATTCAATTAGCTTTGTTTGAATGTGTTTGACTTTCATTTGATTCAATTAGGTTTGTTGAATGCATTAGACTTTTATATGATTCAATTAGTTTTGTTTTTATGTGTTTCAATTTCAATTGATTCAATTAGCTTTGTAGAATGCATTTTACATTAATTTTATTCAAAAATCTTTGTTTGAATGGGTTTGACTTTCATTGGATTTAATTAGCTCTGTTTGAATGTGTTTGAATTAAATTTAATTCATAAATCTTGTTTGAATGTGTTTGACTTTCATTTGATTCAATTAGCTTTGTTGAAAGCATTATACTTTAATTTGATTTAAAAAGCTTTATTTGAATGTGTTTGATTTTCATTGGATTCAATTAGCTTTGTTTGAATGTGTTTGACTTTAATTTGATTCAATTAGCTTTTTTTAATATGTTTGACTTTCATTTGATTCAATTAGCTTTGTTTGAATGTGTTTGACTTTCATTTGATTTAATTAGCTTTGTTGAATGCATAAGACTTTAATTTGATTCAAAATGCTTTATTTGAATGTGTTTGACTTTCATTAGATTCAATTAGCTTTGTTGAATGCATTTGACTTTAATTTGATTCAAAAAGCTTTGTTTGAATGTGTTTAACTTTCCGTGTATAATTAGCTTTGTTTGAATGTGTTTGACTTTAATTTGATACAATTAGCTTTGTTTGAATGTGTTTGACTTTAATTTGATTCAATTAGCTTTGTTTGAATGTGTTTGACTTTCATTTGATTCAATTAGCTTTGTTTGAATGTGTTTGACTTTCATTTTATTCAATTAGGATTGTTGAATATATTAGACTTTCATTGGATTCAATTAGCTTTGTTTGAATGGATTTGACTTTAATTTGATTTAATTAGCTCTGTTTGATTGGGTTTGACTTAAATTTGATTCATAAGTCTTGTTTGAATGTGTTTAACTTTAATTTGATTCAATTACCTTTGTTGAATGCATTAGACTTTAATTTTATTTTAAAAGCTTGAATGTGTTTGACTTTCATTGGATTCAATTTGCTTTGTTTGAATGTGTTTAACTTTCATTTGATTCTATTAGCTTTGGAGAATGCATTTGACTTTCGTTTGATTCAATTAGCTTTGTTTGAATGTGTTTGACTTTCATTTGATTCAATTAGCTTTTTTTGAATTTGTTTGACTTTCATTTGATTCAATCAGCTTTGTTGAATGCATTATACTTTCATTGGATTCAATTAGCTTTGTTTGAATGTGTCTGACTTTCATTTGATTTAATTAGCTTTGTTTGAATGTGTTTGACTATCATTTGATTCAATTAGCTTTGTAGAATTTGTTTGACTTTCATTTGATTCAATTAGCTTTGTTGAATGCAATAGAATTTAATTTGATTTAAAAAACTTGGTTTGAATGTGTTTGTCTTTCATTTGATTCAATTAGGTTTGTTTGAATGTGTTTGACTTTCATTTAATTCAATTAGCTTTGTTTTAATGTGTTTGACTTTCATTTGATTCAATTAGCTTTGTAGAATGCATTTGACAATCATTTGATTCAATTAGCTTTGTTAAATGCATTCGACTTTAATTTGATTCAAAAAGCTTTGTTTGAATGTGTTTTACTATCATTTGATTAAATTAGCTTTGTAGAATGCATTAGACTTTAATTTGATTCAAAAAGCTTTGTTTGAATGTATTTTACTTTCATTTGATTCAATTAGCTTTTTTTGAATTTGTTTGACTTTCATTTGATTCAATTAGCATTGTTGAATGCATTATACTTTCATTAGATTCAATTAGCTTTGTTTGAATGTGTTTGACTTTCATTTGATTTAATTAGTTTTGTTTGAATGTGTTTGACTTTAATTTGATTCAACAAGCTTTGTTTGAATGTGTTTGACTATCATTTGATTCAATTAGCTTTGTAGAATTTGTTTGACTTTCATTTGATTCAATTAGCTTTGTTGAATGCAATAGAATTTAATTTGATTTAAAAAGCTTTGTTTTAATGTGTTTGACTTTCATTTGATTCAATTAGCTTTGTTTGAATGTGTTTGACTTTCATTTGATTCAATTAGGTTTGTTGAATGCATTAGACTTTTATATGATTCAATTAGTTTTGTTTTTATGTGTTTCAATTTCAATTGATTCAATTAGCTTTGTAGAATGCATTTTACATTAATTTTATTCAAAAATCTTTGTTTGAATGGGTTTGACTTTCATTGGATTTAATTAGCTCTGTTTGAATGTGTTTGAATTAAATTTAATTCATAAATCTTGTTTGAATGTGTTTGACTTTCATTTGATTCAATTAGCTTTGTTGAAAGCATTATACTTTAATTTGATTTAAAAAGCTTTATTTGAATGTGTTTGATTTTCATTGGATTCAATTAGCTTTGTTTGAATGTGTTTGACTTTAATTTGATTCAATTAGCTTTTTTTAATATGTTTGACTTTCATTTGATTCAATTAGCTTTGTTTGAATGTGTTTGACTTTCATTTGATTTAATTAGCTTTGTTGAATGCATAAGACTTTAATTTGATTCAAAATGCTTTATTTGAATGTGTTTGACTTTCATTAGATTCAATTAGCTTTGTTGAATGCATTTGACTTTAATTTGATTCAAAAAGCTTTGTTTGAATGTGTTTAACTTTCCGTGTATAATTAGCTTTGTTTGAATGTGTTTGACTTTAATTTGATACAATTAGCTTTGTTTGAATGTGTTTGACTTTAATTTGATTCAATTAGCTTTGTTTGAATGTGTTTGACTTTCATTTGATTCAATTAGCTTTGTTTGAATGTGTTTGACTTTCATTTTATTCAATTAGGATTGTTGAATATATTAGACTTTCATTGGATTCAATTAGCTTTGTTTGAATGGATTTGACTTTAATTTGATTTAATTAGCTCTGTTTGATTGGGTTTGACTTAAATTTGATTCATAAGTCTTGTTTGAATGTGTTTAACTTTAATTTGATTCAATTACCTTTGTTGAATGCATTAGACTTTAATTTTATTTTAAAAGCTTGAATGTGTTTGACTTTCATTGGATTCAATTTGCTTTGTTTGAATGTGTTTAACTTTCATTTGATTCTATTAGCTTTGGAGAATGCATTTGACTTTCGTTTGATTCAATTAGCTTTGTTTGAATGTGTTTGACTTTCATTTGATTCAATTAGCTTTTTTTGAATTTGTTTGACTTTCATTTGATTCAATCAGCTTTGTTGAATGCATTATACTTTCATTGGATTCAATTAGCTTTGTTTGAATGTGTCTGACTTTCATTTGATTTAATTAGCTTTGTTTGAATGTGTTTGACTATCATTTGATTCAATTAGCTTTGTAGAATTTGTTTGACTTTCATTTGATTCAATTAGCTTTGTTGAATGCAATAGAATTTAATTTGATTTAAAAAACTTGGTTTGAATGTGTTTGTCTTTCATTTGATTCAATTAGGTTTGTTTGAATGTGTTTGACTTTCATTTAATTCAATTAGCTTTGTTTTAATGTGTTTGACTTTCATTTGATTCAATTAGCTTTGTAGAATGCATTTGACAATCATTTGATTCAATTAGCTTTGTTAAATGCATTCGACTTTAATTTGATTCAAAAAGCTTTGTTTGAATGTGTTTTACTATCATTTGATTAAATTAGCTTTGTAGAATGCATTAGACTTTAATTTGATTCAAAAAGCTTTGTTTGAATGTATTTTACTTTCATTTGATTCAATTAGCTTTTTTTGAATTTGTTTGACTTTCATTTGATTCAATTAGCATTGTTGAATGCATTATACTTTCATTAGATTCAATTAGCTTTGTTTGAATGTGTTTGACTTTCATTTGATTTAATTAGTTTTGTTTGAATGTGTTTGACTTTAATTTGATTCAACAAGCTTTGTTTGAATGTGTTTGACTATCATTTGATTCAATTAGCTTTGTAGAATTTGTTTGACTTTCATTTGATTCAATTAGCTTTGTTGAATGCAATAGAATTTAATTTGATTTAAAAAGCTTTGTTTTAATGTGTTTGACTTTCATTTGATTCAATTAGCTTTGTTTGAATGTGTTTGACTTTCATTTGATTCAATTAGGTTTGTTGAATGCATTAGACTTTTATATGATTCAATTAGTTTTGTTTTTATGTGTTTCAATTTCAATTGATTCAATTAGCTTTGTAGAATGCATTTTACATTAATTTTATTCAAAAATCTTTGTTTGAATGGGTTTGACTTTCATTGGATTTAATTAGCTCTGTTTGAATGTGTTTGAATTAAATTTAATTCATAAATCTTGTTTGAATGTGTTTGACTTTCATTTGATTCAATTAGCTTTGTTGAATGCATTATACTTTAATTTGATTTAAAAAGCTTTATTTGAATGTGTTTGATTTTCATTGGATTCAATTAGCTTTGTTTGAATGTGTTTGACTTTAATTTGATTCAATTAGCTTTTTTTAATATGTTTGACTTTCATTTGATTCAATTAGCTTTGTTTGAATGTGTTTGACTTTCATTTGATTTAATTAGCTTTGTTGAATGCATAAGACTTTAATTTGATTCAAAATGCTTTATTTGAATGTGTTTGACTTTCATTAGATTCAATTAGCTTTGTTGAATGCATTTGACTTTAATTTGATTCAAAAAGCTTTGTTTGAATGTGTTTAACTTTCCGTGTATAATTAGCTTTGTTTGAATGTGTTTGACTTTAATTTGATACAATTAGCTTTGTTTGAATGTGTTTGACTTTAATTTGATTCAATTAGCTTTGTTTGAATGTGTTTGACTTTCATTTGATTCAATTAGCTTTGTTTGAATGTGTTTGACTTTCATTTTATTCAATTAGGATTGTTGAATATATTAGACTTTCATTGGATTCAATTAGCTTTGTTTGAATGGATTTGACTTTAATTTGATTTAATTAGCTCTGTTTGATTGGGTTTGACTTAAATTTGATTCATAAGTCTTGTTTGAATGTGTTTAACTTTAATTTGATTCAATTACCTTTGTTGAATGCATTAGACTTTAATTTTATTTTAAAAGCTTGAATGTGTTTGACTTTCATTGGATTCAATTTGCTTTGTTTGAATGTGTTTAACTTTCATTTGATTCTATTAGCTTTGGAGAATGCATTTGACTTTCGTTTGATTCAATTAGCTTTGTTTGAATGTGTTTGACTTTCATTTGATTCAATTAGCTTTTTTTGAATTTGTTTGACTTTCATTTGATTCAATCAGCTTTGTTGAATGCATTATACTTTCATTGGATTCAATTAGCTTTGTTTGAATGTGTCTGACTTTCATTTGATTTAATTAGCTTTGTTTGAATGTGTTTGACTATCATTTGATTCAATTAGCTTTGTAGAATTTGTTTGACTTTCATTTGATTCAATTAGCTTTGTTGAATGCAATAGAATTTAATTTGATTTAAAAAACTTGGTTTGAATGTGTTTGTCTTTCATTTGATTCAATTAGGTTTGTTTGAATGTGTTTGACTTTCATTTAATTCAATTAGCTTTGTTTTAATGTGTTTGACTTTCATTTGATTCAATTAGCTTTGTAGAATGCATTTGACAATCATTTGATTCAATTAGCTTTGTTAAATGCATTCGACTTTAATTTGATTCAAAAAGCTTTGTTTGAATGTGTTTTACTATCATTTGATTAAATTAGCTTTGTAGAATGCATTAGACTTTAATTTGATTCAAAAAGCTTTGTTTGAATGTATTTTACTTTCATTTGATTCAATTAGCTTTTTTTGAATTTGTTTGACTTTCATTTGATTCAATTAGCATTGTTGAATGCATTATACTTTCATTAGATTCAATTAGCTTTGTTTGAATGTGTTTGACTTTCATTTGATTTAATTAGTTTTGTTTGAATGTGTTTGACTTTAATTTGATTCAACAAGCTTTGTTTGAATGTGTTTGACTATCATTTGATTCAATTAGCTTTGTAGAATTTGTTTGACTTTCATTTGATTCAATTAGCTTTGTTGAATGCAATAGAATTTAATTTGATTTAAAAAGCTTTGTTTTAATGTGTTTGACTTTCATTTGATTCAATTAGCTTTGTTTGAATGTGTTTGACTTTCATTTGATTCAATTAGGTTTGTTGAATGCATTAGACTTTTATATGATTCAATTAGTTTTGTTTTTATGTGTTTCAATTTCAATTGATTCAATTAGCTTTGTAGAATGCATTTTACATTAATTTTATTCAAAAATCTTTGTTTGAATGGGTTTGACTTTCATTGGATTTAATTAGCTCTGTTTGAATGTGTTTGAATTAAATTTAATTCATAAATCTTGTTTGAATGTGTTTGACTTTCATTTGATTCAATTAGCTTTGTTGAATGCATTAGATTTAAATTTGATTTAAAAAGCTTTATTTGAATGTGTTTGATTTTCATTGGATTCAATTAGCTTTGTTTGAATGTGTTTGACTTTAATTTGATTCAATTAGCTTTTTTTAATATGTTTGACTTTCATTTGATTCAATTAGCTTTGTTTGAATGTGTTTGACTATCATTTGATTCAATTAGCTTTGTAGAATTTGTTTGACTTTCATTTGATTCAATTAGCTTTGTTGAATGCAATAGAATTTAATTTGATTTAAAAAGCTTTGTTTTAATGTGTTTGACTTTCATTTGATTCAATTAGCTTTGTAGAATGCATTTGACCCTCATTTGATTCAATTAGCTTTGTTGAATGTATTAGACTTCAATATAATTCAAAAAGCTTTGTTTCAATGAGTTTGACTTCCATTTAATTTCATTAGCTTTATTTGAATGTGTTTGACTTTCATTTGATTCAATTAGCTTTGTCGAATGCATTTGACTTTACTTTGATTCAATTAGCTTTGTTGAATGCATTTGACTTTCATATGATTCAAAAAGCTTTGTTTGAATGTGTTTGACTATCATTTGATTAAATTAGCTTTGTAGAATGCATTAGACTTTAATTTGATTCAAAAAGCTTTGTTTGAATGTATTTTACTTTCATTTGATTCAATTAGCTTTTTTTGAATTTGTTTGACTTTCATTTGATTCAATTAGATTTGTTGAATGCATTATACTTTCATTGGATTCAATTAGCTTTGTTTGAATGTGTTTGACTTTTATTTGATTTAATTAGCTTTGTTTGAATGTGTTTGACTTTAATTTGATTCAACAAGCTTTGTTTGAATGTGTTTGACTATCATATGATTCAATTAGCTTTGTAGAATTTGTTTGACTTTCATTTGATTCAATTAGCTTTGTTGAATGCAAAAGAATTTAATTTGATTTAAAAAGCTTTGTTTTAATGTGTTTGACTTTCATTTGATTCAATTAGCTTTGTTTGAATGTGTTTGACTATCATTTGATTAAATTAGCTTTGTAGAATGCATTAGACTTTAATTTGATTCAATTAGCTTTGTTTAAATGTATTTTACTTTCATTTGATTCAATTAGCTTTTTTTGAATTTGTTTGACTTTCATTTGATTCAATCAGCTTTGTTGAATGCATTATACTTTCATTGGATTCAATTAGCTTTGTTTGAATGTGTCTGACTTTCATTTGATTTAATTAGCTTTGTTTGAATGTGTTTGACTATCATTTGATTCAATTAGCTTTGTAGAATTTGTTTGACTTTCATTTGATTCTATTAGCTTTGTTGAATGCAATAAAATTTAATTTGATTTAAAAAACTTGGTTTGAATGTGTTTGTCTTTCATTTGATTCAATTAGGTTTGTTTGAATGTGTTTGACTTTCATTTGATTCAATTAGCTTTGTTTTAATGTGTTTGACTTTCATTTGATTCAATTAGCTTTGTAGAATGCATTTGACAATCATTTGATTCAATTAGCTTTGTTAAATGCATTCGACTTTAATTTGATTCAAAAAGCTTTGTTTGAATGTGTTTTACTATCATTTGATTAAATTAGCTTTGTAGAATGCATTAGACTTTAATTTGATTCAAAAAGCTTTGTTTGAATGTATTTTACTTTCATTTGATTCAATTAGCTTTTTTTGAATTTGTTTGACTTTCATTTGATTCAATTAGCATTGTTGAATGCATTATACTTTCATTAGATTCAATTAGCTTTGTTTGAATGTGTTTGACTTTCATTTGATTTGATTAGTTTTGTTTGAATGTGTTTGACTTTAATTTGATTCAACAAGCTTTGTTTGAATGTGTTTGACTATCATTTGATTCAATTAGCTTTGTAGAATTTGTTTGACTTTCATTTGATTCAATTAGCTTTGTTGAATGCAATAGAATTTAATTTGATTTAAAAAGCTTTGTTTTAATGTGTTTGACTTTCATTTGATTCAATTAGCTTTGTTTGAATGTGTTTGACTTTCATTTGATTCAATTAGGTTTGTTGAATGCATTAGACTTTTATATGATTCAATTAGTTTTGTTTTTATGTGTTTCAATTTCAATTGATTCAATTAGCTTTGTAGAATGCATTTTACATTAATTTTATTCAAAAATCTTTGTTTGAATGGGTTTGACTTTCATTGGATTTAATTAGCTTTGTTTGAATGTGTTTGAATTAAATTTAATTCATAAATCTTGTTTGAATGTGTTTGACTTTCATTTGATTTAATTAGCTTTGTTGAATGCATTAGACTTTAATTTGATTTAAAAAGCTTTATTTGAATGTGTTTGATTTTCATTGGATTCAATTAGCTTTGTTTGAATGTGTTTGACTTTAATTTGATTCAATTAGCTTTTTTTAATATGTTTGACTTTCATTTGATTCAATTAGCTTTGTTTGAATGTGTTTGACTTTCATTTGATTTAATTAGCTTTGTTGAATGCATAAGACTTTAATTTGATTCAAAATGCTTTATTTGAATGTGTTTGACTTTCATTAGATTCAATTAGCTTTGTTGAATGCATTTGACTTTAATTTGATTCAAAAAGCTTTGTTTGAATGTGTTTAACTTTCCGTGTATAATTAGCTTTGTTTGAATGTGTTTGACTTTAATTTGATACAATTAGCTTTGTTTGAATGTGTTTGACTTTAATTTGATTTAATTAGCTTTGAATGTGTTTGACTTTCATTTGATTCAATTAGCTTTGTTTGAATGTGTTTGACTTTCATTTTATTCAATTAGGATTGTTGAATATATTAGACTTTCATTGGATTCAATTAGCTTTGTTTGAATGGGTTTGACTTTAATTTGATTTAATTAGCTCTGTATGATTGGGTTTGACTTAAATTTGATTCATAAGTCTACTTTGAATGTGTTTAACTTTAATTTGATTCAATTACCTTTGTTGAATGCATTAGACTTTAATTTTAATTTAAAAGCTTGAATGTGTTTGACTTTCATTGGATTCAATTTGCTTTGTTTGAATGTGTTTAACTTTCATTTGATTCTATTAGCTTTGGAGAATGCATTTGACTTTCGTTTGATTCAATTAGCTTTGTTGAATGCATTTGACATTAATTTGACTCAAAAACTTTGTTTAAATGTGTTTGACATTCATTTAATTCAATTACGTTTGTTTGAATGTGTTTGACTTTCATATGATTCAATTAGCTTTGTTTTAATGTGTTTGACTTTCATTTGATTCAATTAGCTTTGTAGAATGCATTTGAGAATCATTTGATTCAATTAGCTTTGTTAAATGCATTAGACTTTAATTTGATTCAAAAAGCTTTGTTTGAAAGTGTTTTACTTTCATTTGATTCAATTAGCTTTGTTTGAATGTGTTTGACTTTAATTTGATTCAATTAGCTTAGTTGAATGCATTAAACTTTAATTTGATTTAAAAAGCTTTATTTGAATGTGTTTGACTTTCATTGGATTCAATTACCTTTGTTTGAATGTGTTTGACTTGCATTTGATTCAAAAAGCTTTGTTTGAATGTGATTAACTTTCCGTGGATAATTAGCTTTGTTTGATTGTGTTTGACTTTTATTTGGTTTGAAAAGCTTTGTTTGAATGTGTTTGACTTTCATTTAATTCAATTAGCTTTGTTTGAATGTGTTTAACTTTCATTTGATTCAATTAGATTTGTTGAATGCATTTTACTTTCAATTGATTCAAAAAACTTTGTTTGAATGTGTTTGACTTTCATTTGATTCAATTAGTTTGTAGAATGCATTTGACCCTCATTTGATTCAATTAGCTTTGTTGAATGTATTAGATTTCAAAATAATTCAAAAAGCTTTGTTTCAATGAGTTTGACTTCCATTTAATTTAATTAGCTTTATTTGAATGTGTTTGACTTTCATTTGATTCAATTAGCTTTGTAGAATGCATTTGACTTTCATTTGATTCAATTAGCTTTGTTGAATGCATTTGACTTTCATATGATTCAAAAAGCTTTGTTTAAATGTGTTTGACTATCATTTGATTAAATTAGCTTTGTAGAATGCATTAGACTTTAATTTGATTCAAAAAGCTTTGTTTGAATGTATTTTACTTTCATTTGATTCAATTAGCTTTTTTTGAATTTTTTTGACTTTCATTTGATTCAATTAGATTTGTTGAATGCATTATACTTTCATTGGATTCAATTAGCTTTGTTTGAATGTGTTTGACTTTCATTTGATTTAATTAGCTTTGTTTGAATGTGTTTGACTTTAATTTGATTCAACAAGCTTTGTTTCAATGTGTTTGACTATCATTTGATTCAATTAGCTTTGTAGAATTTGTTTGACTTTCATTTGATTCAATTAGCTTTGTTGAATGCAATAGAATTTAATTTGATTTAAAAAGCTTTGTTTTAATGTGTTTGACTTTCATTTGATTCAATTAGCTTTGTTTGCATGTGTTTGACTTTCATTTGATTCAATTAGGTTTGTTGAATGCATTAGACTTTTATATGATTCAATTAGCTTTGTTTTTATGTGTTTCATTTTCAATTGATTCAATTAGCTTTGTAGAATGCATTTTACATTCATTTTATTCAAAAAGCTTTGTTTGAATGGGTTTGACTTTCATTGGATTTAATTAGCTCTGTTTGAATGTGTTTGAATTAAATTTAATTCATAAATCTTGTTTGAATGTGTTTCACTTTCGTTTGATTCAATTAGCTTTGTTGAATGCATTAGACTTTAATTTGATTTAAAAAGCTTTATTTGAATGTGTTTGATTTTCATTGGATTCAATTAGCTTTGTTTGAATGTGTTTGACTTTAATTTGATTCAATTAGCTTTTTTCTAATATGTTTGACTTTCATTTGATTCAATTAGCTTTGTTTGAATGTGTTTGACTTTCATTTGATTTAATTAGCTTTGTTGAATGCATAAGACTTTAATTTGATTCAAAATGCTTTATTTGAATGTGTTTGACTTTCATTAGATTCAATTAGCTTTGTTGAATGCATTTGACTTTAATTTGATTCAAAAAGCTTTGTTTGAATGTGTTTAACTTTCCGTGTATAATTAGCTTTGTTTGAATGTGTTTGACTTTAATTTGATACAATTAGCTTTGTTTGAATGTGTTTGACTTTAATTTGATTCAATTAGCTTTGTTTGAATGTGTTTGACTTTCATTTGATTCAATTAGCTTTGTTTGAATGTGTTTGACTTTCATTTGATTCAATTAGGATTGTTGAATATATTAGACTTTCATTGGATTCAATTAGCTTTGTTTGAATGGGTTTGACTTTAATTTGATTTAATTAGCTCTGTTTGATTGGGTTTGACTTAAATTTGATTCATAAGTCTTGTTTGAATGTGTTTAACTTTAATTTGATTCAATTACCTTTGTTGAATGCATTAGACTTTAATTTGATTTAAAAAGCTTTATTTGAATGTGTTTGATTTTCATTGGATTCAATTAGCTTTGTTTGAATGTGTTTGACTTTAATTTGATTCAATTAGCTTTTTTTTAATATGTTTGACTTTCATTTGATTCAATTAGCTTTGTTTGAATGTGTTTGACTTTCATTTGATTTAATTAGCTTTGTTGAATGCATAAGACTTTAATTTGATTCAAAATGCTTTATTTGAATGTGTTTGACTTTCATTAGATTCAATTAGCTTTGTTGAATGCATTTGACTTTAATTTGATTCAAAAAGCTTTGTTTGAATGTGTTTAACTTTCCGTGTATAATTAGCTTTGTTTGAATGTGTTTGACTTTAATTTGATACAATTAGCTTTGTTTGAATGAGTTTGACTTTAATTTAATTCAATTAGCTTTGTTTGAAATGTGTTTGACTTTCATTGGATTCAATTAGCTTTGTTTGAATGTGTTTAACTTTCATTTGATTCTATTAGCTTTGGAGAATGCATTTGACTTTCGTTTGATTCAATTAGCTTTGTTGAATGCATTTGACATTAATTTGACTCAAAAACTTGGTTTGAATGTGTTTGACTTTCATTTGATTCAATTAGATTTGTTGAATGCATTATACTTTCATTGGATTCAATTAGCTTTGTTTGAATGTGTTTGACTTTCATTTGATTTAATTAGCTTTGTTTGAATGTGTTTGACTTTAATTTGATTCAAGAAGCTTTGTTTGAATGTGTTTGACTATCATTTGATTCAATTAGCTTTGTAGAATTTGTTTGACTTTCATTTGATTCAATTAGCTTTGTTGAATGCAATAGAATTTAATTTGATTTAAAAAGCTTTGTTTTAATGTGTTTGACTTTCATTTGATTCAATTAGCTTTGTAGAATGCATTTGACTTTCATTTGATTCAATTAGCTTTGTTGAATGCATTTGACTTTCATATGATTCAAAAAGCTTTGTTTGAATGTGTTTGACTATCATTTGATTAAATTAGCTTTGTAGAATGCATTAGACTTTAATTTGATTCAAAAAGCTTTGTTTGAATGTATATTACTTTCATTTGATTCAATTAGCTTTTTTTGAATTTTTTTGACTTTCATTTGATTCAATTAGATTTGTTGAATGCATTATACTTTCATTGGATTCAATTAGCTTTGTTTGAATGTGTTTGACTTTCATTTGATTTAATTAGCTTTGTTTGAATGTGTTTGACTTTAATTTGATTCAACAAGCTTTGTTTCAATGTGTTTGACTATCATTTGATTCAATTAGCTTTGTAGAATTTGTTTGACTTTCATTTGATTCAATTAGCTTTGTTGAATGCAATAGAATTTAATTTGATTTAAAAAGCTTTGTTTTAATGTGTTTGACTTTCATTTGATTCAATTAGCTTTGTTTGCATGTGTTTGACTTTCATTTGATTCAATTAGGTTTGTTGAATGCATTAGACTTTTATATGATTCAATTAGCTTTGTTTTTATGTGTTTAATTTTCAATTGATTCAATTAGCTTTGTAGAATGCATTTTACATTCATTTTATTCAAAAAGCTTTGTTTGAATGGGTTTGACTTTCATTGGATTTAATTAGCTCTGTTTGAATGTGTTTGAATTAAATTTAATTCATAAATCTTGTTTGAATGTGTTTCACTTTCGTTTGATTCAATTAGCTTTGTTGAATGCATTAGACTTTAATTTGATTTAAAAAGCTTTATTTGAATGTGTTTGATTTTCATTGGATTCAATTAGCTTTGTTTGAATGTGTTTGACTTTAATTTGATTCAATTAGCTTTTTTCTAATATGTTTGACTTTCATTTGATTCAATTAGCTTTGTTTGAATGTGTTTGACTTTCATTTGATTTAATTAGCTTTGTTGAATGCATAAGACTTTAATTTGATTCAAAATGCTTTATTTGAATGTGTTTGACTTTCATTAGATTCAATTAGCTTTGTTGAATGCAATTGACTTTAATTTGATTCAAAAAGCTTTGTTTGAATGTGTTTAACTTTCCGTGTATAATTAGCTTTGTTTGAATGTGTTTGACTTTAATTTGATACAATTAGCTTTGTTTGAATGTGTTTGACTATAATTTGATTCAATTAGCTTTGTTTGAATGTGTTTGACTTTCATTTGATTCAATTAGCTTTGTTTGAATGTGTTTGACTTTCATTTGATTCAATTAGGATTGTTGAATATATTAGACTTTCATTGGATTCAATTAGCTTTGTTTGAATGGGTTTGACTTTAATTTGATTTAATTAGCTCTGTTTGATTGGGTTTGACTTAAATTTGATTCATAAGTCTTGTTTGAATGTGTTTAACTTTAATTTGATTCAATTACCTTTGTTGAATGCATTAGCCTTTAATTTGATTTAAAAAGCTTTATTTGAATGTGTTTGATTTTCATTGGATTCAATTAGCTTTGTTTGAATGTGTTTGACTTTAATTTGATTCAATTAGCTTTTTTTTAATATGTTTGACTTTCATTTGATTCAATTAGCTTTGTTTGAATGTGTTTGACTTTCATTTGATTTAATTAGCTTTGTTGAATGCATAAGACTTTAATTTGATTCAAAATGCTTTATTTGAATGTGTTTGACTTTCATTAGATTCAATTAGCTTTGTGGAATGCATTTGACTTTAATTTGATTCAAAAACCTTTGTTTGAATGTGTTTAACTTTCCGTGTATAATTAGCTTTGTTTGAATGTGTTTGACTTTAATTTGATATAATTAGCTTTGTTTGAATGTGTTTGACTTTAATTTAATTCAATTAGCTTTGTTTGAAATGTGTTTGACTTTCATTGGATTCAATTAGCTTTGTTTAAATGTGTTTAACTTTCATTTGATTCTATTAGCTTTGGAGAATGCATTTGACTTTCGTTTGATTCAATTAGCTTTGTTGAATGCATTTGACATTAATTTGACTCAAAAACTTGGTTTGAATGTGTTTGACTTTCATTTGATTCAATTAGATTTGTTGAATGCATTATACTTTCATTGGATTCAATTAGCTTTGTTTGAATGTGTTTGACTTTCATTTGATTTAATTAGCTTTGTTTGAATGTGTTTGACTTTAATTTGATTCAACAAGCTTTGTTTGAATGTGTTTGACTATCATTTGATTCAATTAGCTTTGTAGAATTTGTTTGACTTTCATTTGATTCAATTAGCTTTGTTGAATGCAATAGAATTTAATTTGATTTAAAAAGCTTTGTTTTAATGTGTTTGACTTTCATTTGATTCAATTAGCTTTGTTAAATGCATTAGACTTTAATGTGATTCAAAAAGCGTTGTTTGAATGTGTTTTACTTTCATTTGATTCAATAAGCTTTGTTTGATTGTGTTTGACTTTCATTTGATTCAATTAGCTTTGTTGAATGCATTAGACTTTAATTTGATTTAAAAAGCTTTATTTGAATGTGTTTGACTTTCATTTGATTCAATTAGCTTTGTTTGAATCTGTTTGACTTTCATTTGATTCAATTAGGTTTGTTGAATACATTAGACTTTCATTGGATTCAATTAGCTTTGTTTAAATGTGTTTCACTTTCAATTGATCATGTATTTTTGTAGAATGCATTTGTCATTTATTTTTTTCAAAAACCTTTGTTTGAATGGGTTTGAATTTAATTTGATTTTATTAGCTTTGATTGAATGTGTTTGACTTAAATTTGATTCATATGTCTTGTTTGAATGTGTTCGACTTTCATTTGATTCAATTAGCTTTGTTGAATGCATTAGACTTTAATTTGATTTAAAAAGCTTTATTTGAATGTGTTTGACTTTCATTGGATTCAATTAGCTTTGTTTGAATGTGTTTAACTTTCATTTGATTCAAAAAGCTTTGTTTGAATGTGTTTAACTTTCATTGGATTCAATTAGCTTTGTTTGAATGTGTTAACCTTTCATTTGATTCAATTAGCTTTGTAGAATGCATTCGACTTTTGTTTGATTCAATTAGCTTTGTTGAATGCATTTGACTTTAATTTGATTCAAAAAGCTTTGTTTGAATGTGTTTAACTTTCCGTGTATAATTAGCTTTGTTTGAATGTGTTTGACTTTAATTTGATACAATTAGCTTTGTTTGAATGTGTTTGACTTTAATTTGATTCAATTAGCTTTGTTTGAATGTGTTTGACTTTCATTTGATTCAATTAGCTTTGTTTGAATGTGTTTGACTTTCATTTGATTCAATTAGGATTGTTGAATATATTAGACTTTCATTGGATTCAATTAGCTTTGTTTGAATGGGTTTGACTTTAATTTGATTTAATTAGCTCTGTTTGATTGGGTTTGACTTAAATTTGATTCATAAGTCTTGTTTGAATGTGTTTAACTTTAATTTGATTCAATTACCTTTGTTGAATGCATTAGACTTTAATTTGATTTAAAAAGCTTTATTTGAATGTGTTTGATTTTCATTGGATTCAATTAGCTTTGTTTGAATGTGTTTGACTTTAATTTGATTCAATTAGCTTTTTTTTAATATGTTTGACTTTCATTTGATTCAATTAGCTTTGTTTGAATGTGTTTGACTTTCATTTGATTTAATTAGCTTTGTTGAATGCATAAGACTTTAATTTGATTCAAAATGCTTTATTTGAATGTGTTTGACTTTCATTAGATTCAATTAGCTTTGTTGAATGCATTTGACTTTAATTTGATTCAAAAACCTTTGTTTGAATGTGTTTAACTTTCCGTGTATAATTAGCTTTGTTTGAATGTGTTTGACTTTAATTTGATACAATTAGCTTTGTTTGAATGTGTTTGACTTTAATTTAATTCAATTAGCTTTGTTTGAAATGTGTTTGACTTTCATTGGATTCAATTAGCTTTGTTTGAATGTGTTTAACTTTCATTTGATTCTATTAGCTTTGGAGAATGCATTTGACTTTCGTTTGATTCAATTAGCTTTGTTGAATGCATTTGACATTAATTTGACTCAAAAACTTGGTTTAAATGTGTTTGACTTTCATTTGATTCAATTAGATTTGTTGAATGCATTATACTTTCATTGGATTCAATTAGCTTTGTTTGAATGTGTTTGACTTTCATTTGATTTAATTAGCTTTGTTTGAATGTGTTTGACTTTAATTTGATTCAACAAGCTTTGTTTGAATGTGTTTGACTATCATTTGATTCAATTAGCTTTGTAGAATTTGTTTGACTTTCATTTGATTCAATTAGCTTTGTTGAATGCAATAGAATTTAATTTGATTTAAAAAGCTTTGTTTTAATGTGTTTGACTTTCATTTGATTCAATTAGCTTTGTTAAATGCATTAGACTTTAATGTGATTCAAAAAGCGTTGTTTGAATGTGTTTTACTTTCATTTGATTCAATAAGCTTTGTTTGATTGTGTTTGACTTTCATTTGATTCAATTAGCTTTGTTGAATGCATTAGACTTTAATTTGATTTAAAAAGCTTTATTTGAATGTGTTTGACTTTCATTTGATTCAATTAGCTTTGTTTGAATCTGTTTGACTTTCATTTGATTCAATTAGGTTTGTTGAATACATTAGACTTTCATTGGATTCAATTAGCTTTGTTTAAATGTGTTTCACTTTCAATTGATCATGTATTTTTGTAGAATGCATTTGTCATTTATTTTTTTCAAAAACCTTTGTTTGAATGGGTTTGAATTTAATTTGATTTTATTAGCTTTGATTGAATGTGTTTGACTTAAATTTGATTCATATGTCTTGTTTGAATGTGTTCGACTTTCATTTGATTCAATTAGCTTTGTTGAATGCATTAGACTTTAATTTGATTTAAAAAGCTTTATTTGAATGTGTTTGACTTTCATTGGATTCAATTAGCTTTGTTTGAATGTGTTTGACTTTCATTTGATTCAAAAAGCTTTGTTTGAATGTGTTTAACTTTCATTGGATTCAATTAGCTTTGTTTGAATGTGTTAACCTTTCATTTGATTCAATTAGCTTTGTAGAATGCATTCGACTTTTGTTTGATTCAATTAGCTTTGTTGAATGCATTTGACTTTAATTTGATTCAAAAAGCTTTGTTTGAATGTGTTTGACTTTCATTTCATTTAATTAGCTTTGTAGAATGCATTTGACATTTATTTGATCCAATTAGCTTTGTTTGAATGTGTTTCACTTTTAATTGATTTAATTAGCTTTGTACAATGCGTTTGACCTTAATTTTATTCAAAAAGCTTTGTTTGAATGGGTTTGACTTTAATTGATTTAATTAGCTCTGTTTGATTGTGTTTGACTTAAATTTGATTCATAACTCTTGTTTGAATGTGTTTGACTTTAATTTGATTGAATTACCTTTGTCAAATCCATTAGACTTTAATTTGATTTTAAAATCTTTATTTGAATGTTTTGACATTCATTGGATTCAATTAGCTTTGTTAGAATGTGTTTAACTTTCATTTGATTCTATTAGCTTTGTAGAATGCATTTGACTTTCGTTTGATTCAATTAGCTTTGTTGAATGCATTTGACTTTAATTTGACTCAAAAACATTGTTTAAATGTGTTTGACATTCATTTGATTCAATTAGGTTTGTTTGAATGTGTTTGACTTTCATATGATTCAATTAGCTTTGTTTTAATGTGTTTGACTTTCATTTGATTCAATTACCTTTGTAGAATGCATTTGAGAATCATTTGATTCAATTAGCTTTGTTAAATGCATTAGACTTTAATTTGTTTCAAAAAGCTTTGTTTGAATGTGTTTTACTTTCATTTGATTCAATTAGCTTTGTTAGAATGTGTAACTTTCATTTGATTCTATTAGCTTTGTAGAATGCATTTGACTTTCGTTTGATTCAATTAGCTTTGTTGGATGCATTTGAATTTAATTTGACTCAAAAACTTTGTTTTAATGTGTTTGACTTTCATTTGATCAATTAGGTTTGTTTGAATGTGTTTGACTTTCATTTGATTCAATTAGCTTTGTTTTGATGAGTTTGACTTTCATTTGATTCAATTAGCTTTGTTTGAATGTGTTTTACTTTCATTTGATTCAATTAGCATTGTTGAATGCATTTGGCTTTCATTTTATTCAATTAGCTTTGTTTGAATGTGTTTGACTTTAATTTGATTCAATTAGCTTTGTTGAATGCATTACACTTTAATTTGATTTAAAAAGCTTTATTTGAATGTGTTTGACTTTCATTGGATTCAATTACCTTTGTTTGAATGTGTTTGACTTTCATTTGATTTAAAAAGCTTTGTTTGAATGTGTTTAACTTTCCGTGGATAATTAGCTTTGTTTGAATGTGTTTGACTTTTATTTGGTACGAAAAGCTTTGTTTGAATGTGTTTGACTTTCATTTAATTCAATTAGCTTTGTTTGAATGTGTTTAACTTTCATTTGATTCAATTAGATCTGTTGAATGCATTTTACTTTCAATTGATTCAAAAAACTTTGTTTGAATGTGTTTGACTTTCATTTAATTCAATTAGCTTTGTTTGAATGTGTTTGACTTTCATTTGATTCAATTAGCTTTGTTTTGATGTGTTTGACTTTCATTTGATTCAATTAGCTTTGTAGAATGCATTTGACCCTCATTTGATTCAATTAGCTTTGTTGAATGTATTAGACTTCAATATAATTCAAAAAGCTTTGTTTCAATGAGTTTGACTTCTATTTAATTTAATTAGCTTTATTTGAATGTGTTTGACTCTCATTTGATTCAATTAGCTTTGTAGAATGCATTTGACTTTCATTTGATTCAATTAGCTTTGTTGAATGCATTTGACTTTCATATGATTCAGAAAGCTTTGTTTGAATGTGTTTGACTGTCATTTGATTAAATTAGCTTTGTAGAATGCATTATACTTTAATTTGATTTTAAAAGCTTTGTTTGAATGTATTTTACTTTCATTGGATTCAATTAGCTTTTTTTGAATTTGTTTGACTTTCATTTGATTCAATTAGCTTTGTAGAATTTGTTTGACTTTCATTAGATTCAATTAGCTTTGTTGAATGCAATAGAATTTAATTTGATTTAAAAATTTTTGTTTTAATGTGTTTGACTTTCATTTGATTCAATTATCTTTGTTTGAATGTGTTTGACTTTCATTTGATTCAATTAGGTTTATTGAATGCATTAGACTTTTATATGATTCAATTAGCTTTGTTTTTATGTGTTTCATTTTCAATTCATTCAATTATCTTTGTAGAATGCATTTTACATTAATTTTATTCAAAAAGCTTTGTTTGAATGGGTTTACCTTTCATTGGATTTAATTAGCTTTGTTTGAATGTGTTTGAATTAAATTTGATTCATAAATCTTGTTTGAATGTGTTTGACTTTCATTTTATTCAATTAGCTTTGTTGAATGCATTAGACTTTTATATGTTTCAATTAGCTTTCTTTGAATGTGTTTGCCTATCATTTGATTAAATTAGCTTTGTAGAATGCATTAGACTTTAATTTGATTCAAAAAGCTTTGTTTGAATGTATTTTACTTTCATTTGATTCAATTAGCTTTTTTTGAATTTGTTTGACTTTCATTTGATTCAATTAGCTTTGTTGAATGCATTATACTTTCATTGGATTCAATTAGCTTTGTTTGAATGTGTCTGACTTTCATTTGATTCAATTAGCTTTGTTGAATGCATTAGACTTTAATTTGATTTAAAAAGCTTTATTTGAATGTGTTTGACTTTCATTTGATTCAATTAGCTTTGTTTGAATCTGTTTGACTTTCATTTGATTCAATTAGGTTTGTTGAATACATTAGACTTTCATTGGATTCAATTAGCTTTGTTTGAATGTGTTTCACTTTCAATTGATCATGTATTTTTGTAGAATGCATTTGTCATTTATTTTTTTCAAAAACCTTTGTTTGAATGGGTTTGAATTTAATTTGATTTTATTAGCTTTGATTGAATGTGTTTGACTTAAATTTGATTCATATGTCTTGTTTGAATGTGTTTGACTTTCATTTGATTCAATTAGCTTTGTTGAAGCATTAGACTTTAATTTGATTTAAAAAGCTTTATTTGAATGTGTTTGACTTTCATTGGATTCAATTAGCTTTGTTTGAATGTGTTTGACTTTCATTTGATTCAAAAAGCTTTGTTTGAATGTGTTTAACTTTCATTGGATTCAATTAGCTTTGTTTGAATGTGTTAACCTTTCATTTGATTCAATTAGCTTTGTAGAATGCATTCGACTTTTGTTTGATTCAATTAGCTTTGTTGAATGCATTTGACTTTAATTTGATTCAAAAAGCTTTGTTTGAATGTGTTTGACTTTCATTTCATTTAATTAGCTTTGTAGAATGCATTTGACATTCATTTGATCCAATTAGCTTTGTTTGAATGTGTTTCACTTTTAATTGATTTAATTAGCTTTGTACAATGCGTTTGACCTTAATTTTATTCAAGAAGCTTTGTTTGAATGGGTTTGACTTTAATTTGATTTAATTAGCTCTGTTTGATTGTGTTTGAGTTAAATTTGATTCATAACTTTGGTTTGAATGTGTTTGACTTTCATTTGATTCAATTAGCTTTGTTTTGATGTGTTTGACTTTCATTTGATTCAATTAGCTTTGTAGAATGCATTTGACCCTCATTTGATTCAATTAGCTTTGTTGAATGTATTAGACTTCAATATAATTCAAAAAGCTTTGTTTCAATGAGTTTGACTTCCATTTAATTTAATTAGCTTTATTTGAATGTGTTTGACTTTCATTTGATTCAATTAGCTTTGTAGAATGCATTTGACTTTCATTTGATTCAGTTAGCTTTGTTGAATGCATTTGACTTTCATATGATTCAAAAAGCTTTGTTTGAATGTGTTTGACTATCATTTGATTAAATTAGCTTTGTAGAATGCATTAGACTTTAATTTGATTCAAAAAGCTTTGTTTGAATGTATTTTACTTTCATTTGATTCAATTAGCTTTTTTTGAATTTGTTTGACTTTCATTTGATTCAATTAGATTTGTTGAATGCATTATACTTTCATTGGATTCAATTAGCTTTGTTTGAATGTGTTTGACTTTTATTTGATTTAATTAGCTTTGTTTGAATGTGTTTGACTTTAATTTGATTCAACAAGCTTTGTTTGAATGTGTTTGACTATCATTTGATTCAATTAGCTTTGTAGAATTTGTTTGACTTTCATTTGATTCAATTAGCTTTGTTGAATGCAATAGAATTTAATTTAATTTAAAAAGCTTTGTTTTAATGTGTTTGACTTTCATTTGATTCAATTAGCTTTGTTTGAATGTGTTTGACTTTCATTTGATTCAATTAGGTTTGTTAAATGCATTAGACTTTTATATGATTCAATTAGCTTTGTTTGAATGTGTTTGACTATCATTTGATTAAATTAGCTTTGTAGAATGCATTAGACTTTAATTTGATTCAAAAAGCTTTGTTTGAAAGTATTTTACTTTAATTTGATTCAATTAGCTTTTTTTGAATTTGTTTGACTTTCATTTGATTCAATTAGCTTTGTTGAATGCATTATACTTTCATTGGATTCAATTAGCTTTGTTTGAATGTGTTTGACTTTCATTTGATTTAATTAGTTTTGTTTGAATGTGTTTGACTTTAATTTGATTCAACAAGCTTTGTTTGAATGTGTTTGACTATCATTTGATTCAATTAGCTTTGTAGAATTTGTTTGACTTTCATTTGATTCAATTAGCTTTGTTGAATGCAATAGAATTTAATTTGATTTAAAAAGCTTTGTTTTAATGTGTTTGACTTTCATTTGATTCAATTAGCTTTGTTTGAATGTGTTTGACTTTCATTTGATTCAATTAGGTTTGTTGAATGCATTAGACTTTTATATGATTCAATTAGCTTTGTTTTTATGTGTTTCATTTTCAATTGATTTAATTAGCTTTGTATAATGCATTTTACATTCATTTTATTCAAAAAGCTTTGTTTGAATGGGTTTGACTTTCATTGGATTTAATTAGCTCTGTTTGAATGTGTTTGAATTAAATTTAATTCATAAATCTTGTTTGAATGTGTTTGACTTTCATTTGATTCAATTAGCTTTGTTGAATGCATTAGACTTTAATTTGATTTAAAAAGCTTTACTTGAATGTGTTTTGATTTTCATTGGATTCAATTAGCTTTGTTTGAATGTGTTTGACTTTAATTTTATTCAATTAGCTTTTTTTTAATATGTTTGACTTTCATTTGATTCAATTAGGTTTGTTGAATACATTAGACTTTCATTGGATTCAATTAGCTTTGTTTGAATGTGTTTCACTTTCAATTAATTCAATTAGCTTTGTTTGAATGTGTTTAACTTTCATTTGATTCAATTAGATTTGTTGAATGCATTTTACTTTCAATTGATTCAAAAAACTTTGTTTGAATGTGTTTGACTTTCATTTAATTCAATTAGCTTTGTTTGAATGTGTTTGACTTTCATTTGATTCAATTAGCTTTGTTTTGATGTGTTTGACTTTCATTTGATTCAATTAGCTTTGTAGAATGCATTTGACCCTCATTTGATTCAATTAGCTTTGTTGAATGTATTAGACTTCAATATAATTCAAAAAGCTTTGTTTCAATGAGTTTGACTTCCATTTAATTTAATTAGCTTTATTTGAATGTGTTTGACTTTCATTTGATTCAATTAGCTTTGTAGAATGCATTTGACTTTCATTTGATTCAATTAGCTTTGTTGAATGCATTTGACTTTCATATGATTCAAAAAGCTTTGTTTGAATGTGTTTGACTATCATTTGATTAAATTAGCTTTGTAGAATGCATTAGACTTTAATTTGATTCAAAAAGCTTTGTTTGAATGTATTTTACTTTCATTTGATTCAATTAGCTTTTTTTGAATTTGTTTGACTTTCATTTGATTCAATTAGATTTGTTGAATGCATTATACTTTCATTGGATTCAATTAGCTTTGTTTGAATGTGTTTGACTTTTATTTGATTTAATTAGCTTTGTTTGAATGTGTTTGACTTTAATTTGATTCAACAAGCTTTGTTTGAATGTGTTTGACTATCATTTGATTCAATTAGCTTTGTAGAATTTGTTTGACTTTCATTTGATTCAATTAGCTTTGTTGAATGCAATAGAATTTAATTTAATTTAAAAAGCTTTGTTTTAATGTGTTTGACTTTTATTTGATTCAATTAGCTTTGTTTGAATGTGTTTGACTTTCATTTGATTCAATTAGGTTTGTTAAATGCATTAGACTTTTATATGATTCAATTAGCTCTGTTTGAATGTGTTTGACTATCATTTGATTAAATTAGCTTTGTAGAATGCATTAGACTTTAATTTGATTCAAAAAGCTTTGTTTGAATGTATTTTACTTTAATTTGATTCAATTAGCTTTTTTTGAATTTGTTTGACTTTCATTTGATTCAATTAGCTTTGTTGAATGCATTATACTTCCATTGGATTCAATTAGCTTTGTTTGAATGTGTTTGACTTTCATTTGATTTAATTAGTTTTGTTTGAATGTGTTTGACTTTAATTTGATTCAACAAGCTTTGTTTGAATGTGTTTGACTATCATTTGATTCAATTAGCTTTGTAGAATTTGTTTGACTTTCATTTGATTCAATTAGCTTTGTTGAATGCAATAGAATTTAATTTGATTTAAAAAGCTTTGTTTTAATGTGTTTGACTTTCATTTGATTCAATTAGCTTTGTTTGAATGTGTTTGACTTTCATTTGATTCAATTAGGTTTGTTGAATGCATTAGACTTTTATATGATTCAATTAGCTTTGTTTTTATGTGTTTCATTTTCAATTGATTCAATTAGCTTTGTAGAATGCATTTTACATTCATTTTATTCAAAAAGCTTTGTTTGAATGGGTTTGACTTTCATTGGATTTAATTAGCTCTGTTTGAATGTGTTTGAATTAAAATTAATTCATAAATCTTGTTTGAATGTGTTTGACTTTCATTTGATTCAATTAGCTTTGTTGAATGCATTAGACTTTAATTTGATTTAAAAAGATTTATTTGAATGTGTTTGATTTTCATTGGATTCAATTAGCTTTGTTTGAATGTGTTTGACTTTAATTTGATTCAATTAGCTTTTTTTTAATATGTTTGACTTTCATTTGATTCAATTAGCTTTGTTGAATACATTAGACTTTCATTGGATTCAATTAGCTTTGTTTGAATGTGTTTCACTTTCAATTAATTCAATTAGCTTTGTTTGAATGTGTTTAACTTTCATTTGATTCAATTAGATTTGTTGAATGCATTTTACTTTCAATTGATTCAAAAAACTTTGTTTGAATGTGTTTGACTTTCATTTAATTCAATTAGCTTTGTTTGAATGTGTTTGACTTTCATTTGATTCAATTAGCTTTGTTTTGATGTGTTTGACTTTCATTTGATTCAATTAGCTTTGTAGAATGCATTTGACCCTCATTTGATTTAATTAGCTTTGTTGGATGTATTAGACTTCAATATAATTCAAAAAGCTTTGTTTCAATGAGTTTGACTTCCATTTAATTTAATTAGCTTTATTTGAATGTGTTTGACTTTCATTTGATTCAATTAGCTTTGTAGAATGCATTTGACTTTCATTTGATTCAATTAGCTTTGTTGAATGCATTTGACTTTCATATGATTCAAAAAGCTTTGTTTGAATGTGTTTGACTATCATTTGATTAAATTAGCTTTGTAGAATGCATTAGACTTTAATTTGATTCAAAAAGCTTTGTTTGAATGTATTTTACTTTCATTTGATTCAATTAGCTTTTTTTGAATTTGTTTGACTTTCATTTGATTCAATTAGATTTGTTGAATGCATTATACTTTCATTGGATTCAATTAGCTTTGTTTGAATGTGTTTGACTTTTATTTGATTTAATTAGCTTTGTTTGAATGTGTTTGACTTTAATTTGATTCAACAAGCTTTGTTTGAATGTGTTTGACTATCATTTGATTCAATTAGCTTTGTAGAATTTGTTTGACTTTCATTTGATTCAATTAGCTTTGTTGAATGCAATAGAATTTAATTTAATTTAAAAAGCTTTGTTTTAATGTGTTTGACTTTCATTTGATTCAATTAGCTTTGTTTGAATGTGTTTGACTTTCATTTGATTCAATTAGGTTTGTTAAATGCATTAGACTTTTATATGATTCAATTAGCTTTGTTTGAATGTTTTGACATTCATTGGATTCAATTAGCTTTGTTAGAATGTGTTTAACTTTCATTTGATTCTATTAGCTTTGTAGAATGCATTTGACTTTCGTTTGATTCAATTAGCTTTGTTGAATGCATTTGACTTTAATTTGACTCAAAAACTTTGTTTAAATGTGTTTGACATTCATTTGATTCAATTAGGTTTGTTTGAATGTGTTTGCCTTTCATATGATTCAATTAGCTTTGTTTTAATGTGTTTGACTTTCATTTGATTCAATTACCTTTGTAGAATGCATTTGAGAATCATTTGATTCAATTAGCTTTGTTAAATGCATTAGACTTTAATTTGATTCAAAAAGCTTTGTTTGAATGTGTTTTACTTTCATTTGATTCAATTAGCTTTGTTTGAATGTGTTTGACTTTAATTTGATTCAATTAGCTTTGTTGAATGCATTACACTTTAATTTGATTTAAAAAGCTTTATTTATTTGTGTTTGACTTTCATTGGATTCAATTACCTTTGTTTGAATGTGTTTGACTTTCATTTGATTCAAAAAGCTTTGTTTGAATGTGTTTAACTTTCCGTGGATAATTAGCTTTGTTTGAATGTGTTTGACTTTTATTTGGTACGAAAAGCTTTGTTTGAATGTGTTTGACTTTCATTTAATTCAATTAGCTTTGTTTGAATGTGTTTAACTTTCATTTGATTCAATTAGATTTATTGAATGCATTTTACTTTCAATTGATTCAAAAAACTTTGTTTGAATGTGTTTGACTTTCATTTAATTCAATTAGCTTTGTTTGAATGTGTTTGACTTTCATTTGATTCAATTAGCTTTGTTTTGATGTGTTTGACTTTCATTTGATTCAATTAGCTTTGTAGAATGCATTTGACCCTCATTTGATTCAATTAGCTTTGTTGAATGTATTAGACTTCAATATAATTCAAAAAGCTTTGTTTGAATGTGTTTGACTTCCATTTAATTTAATTCGCTTTATTTGAATGTGTTTGACTCTCATTTGATTCAATTAGCTTTGTAGAATGCATTTGACTTTCATTTGATTCAATTAGCTTTGTTGAATGCATTTGACTTTCATATGATTCAGAAAGCTTTGTTTGAATGTGTTTGACTATCATTTGATTAAATTAGCTTTGTAAAATGCATTATACTTTAATTTGATTTAAAAAGCTTTGTTTGAATGTATTTTACTTTCATTTGATTCAATTAGCTTTTTTTGAATTTGTTTGACTTTCATTTGATTCAATTAGATTTGTTGAATGCATTATACTTTCATTGGATTCAATTAGCTTTATTTGAATGTGTTTGACTTTCATTTGATTTAATTAGCTTTGTTTGAATGTGTTTGACTTTAATTTGATTCAACAAGCTTTGTTTGAATGTGTTTGACTATCATTTGATTCAATTAGCTTTGTAGAATTTGTTTGACTTTCATTTGATTCAATTAGCTTTGTTGAATGCAATAGAATTTAATTTGATTTAAAAAGCTTTGTTTTAATGTGTTTGACTTTCATTTGATTCAATTAGCTTTGTTTGAATGTGTTTGACTTTCATTTGATTCAATTAGGTTTGTTGAATGCATTAGACTTTTATATGATTCAATTAGCTTTGTTTTTATGTGTTTCATTTTCAATTGATTCAATTAGCTTTGTAGAATGCATTTTACATTAATTTTATTCAAAAAGCTTTGTTTGAATGGGTTTACCTTTCATTGGATTTAATTAGCTCTGTTTGAATGTGTTTGAATTAAATTTGATTCATAAATCTTGTTTGAATGTGTTTCACTTTCATTTGATTGAATTAGCTTTGTTGAATGCATTAGACTTTTATATGATTCAATTAGCTTTCTTTGAATGTGTTTGCCTATCATTTGATTAAATTAGCTTTGTAGAATGCATTAGACTTTAATTTGATTCAAAAAGCTTTGTTTGAATGTATTTTACTTTCATTTGATTCAATTAGCTTTTTTTGAATTTGTTTGACTTTCATTTGATTCAATTAGCTTTGTTGAATGCATTATACTTTCATTGGATTCAATTAGCTTTGTTTGAATGTGTCTGACTTTCATTTGATTTAATTAGCTTTGTTTGAATGTGTTTGACTACCATTTGATTCAATTAGCTTTGTAGAATTTGTTTGACTTTCATTTGATTCAATTAGCTTTGTTGAATGCAATAGAATTTAATTTGATTTAAAAAACTTGGTTTGAATGTGTTTGTCTTTCATTTGATTCAATTAGGTTTGTTTGAATGTGTTTGATTTTCATTTGATTCAATTAGCTTTGTTTTAATGTGTTTGACTTTCATTTGATTCAATTAGCTTTGTAGAATGCATTTGACAATCATTTGATTCAATTAGCTTTGTTAAATGCATTCGACTTTAATTTGATTCAAAAAGCTTTGTTTGATTGTGTTTTACTTTCATTTGATTCAATTAGCTTTGTTTGAATGTGTTTGACTTTAATTTGATTCAATTAGCTTTGTTGAATGCATTACACTTTAATTTGATTTAAAAAGCTTTATTTGAATGTGTATGACTTTCATTGGATTCAATTACCTTTGTTTGAATGTGTTTGACTTTCATTTGATTCAAAAAGCTTTGTTTGAATGTGTTTAACTTTCCGTGGATAATTAGCTTTGTTTGAATGTGTTTGACTTTTATTTGGTACGAAAAGCTTTGTTTGAATGTGTTTGACTTTCATTTAATTCAATTAGCTTTGTTTGAATGTGTTTAAATTTCATTTGATTCAATTAGATTTGTTGAATGCATTTTACTTTCAATTGATTCAAAAAACTTTGTTTGAATGTGTTTGACTTTCATTTAATTCAATTAGCTTTGTTTGAATGTGTTTGACTTTCATTTGATTCAATTAGCTTTGTTTTGATGTGTTTGACTTTCATTTGATTCAATTAGCTTTGTAGAATGCATTTGTCCCTCATTTGATTCAATTAGCTTTGTTGAATGTATTAGACTTCAATATAATTCAAAAAGCTTTGTTTGAATGTGTTTGACTTCCATTTAATTTAATTAGCTTTATTTGAATGTGTTTGACTTTTATTTGATTCAATTAGCTTTGTAGAATGCATTTGACTTTCATTTGATTCAATTAGCTTTGTTGAATGCATTTGACTTTTATATGATTCAAAAAGCTTTGTTTGAATGTGTTTGACTATCATTTGATTAAATTAGCTTTGTAGAATGCATTAGACTTTAATTTGATTCAAAAAGCTTTGTTTGAATGTATTTTACTTTCAATTGATTCAATTAGTTTTTTTTGAATTTGTTTGACTTTCATTTGATTCAATTAGATTTGTTGAATGCATTATACTTTCATTGGATTCAATTAGCTATGTTTGAATGTGTTTGACTTTTATTTGATTTAATTAGATTTGTTTGAATGTGTTTGACTTTAATTTGATTCAACAAGCTTTGTTTGAATGTGTTTGACTATCATTTAATTCAATTAGCTTTGTAGAATTTGTTTGACTTTCATTTGATTCAATTAGCTTTGTTGAATGCAATAGAATTTAATTTAATTTAAAAAGCTTTGTTTGAATGTGTTTGACTTTCATTTGATTCAATTAGCTTTGTAGAATGCATTTGACAATCATTTGATTCAATTAGCTTTGTTAAATGCATTCGACTTTAATTTGATTCAAAAAGCTTTGTTTGAATGTCTTTTATTATCATTTGATTAAATTAGCTTTGTAGAATGCATTAGACTTTAATTTGATTCAAAAAGCTTTGTTTGAATGTATTTTACTTTCATTTGATTCAATTAGCTTTTTTTGAATTTGTTTGACTTTCATTTGATTCAATTAGCATTATTGAATGCATTATACTTTCATTAGATTCAATTAGCTTTGTTTGAATGTGTTTGACTTTCATTTGATTTAATTAGCTTTGTAGAATGCATTTGACTTTCATTTGATTCAATTAGCTTTGTTTGAATGTGTTTGACTTTCATTTGATCCAATTAGCTTTGTTTGAATGTGTTTCACTTTTAATTGATTTAATTAGCTTTGTAGAATGCATTTGACATTAATTTTATTCAAAAAGCTTTGTTTGAATGGGTTTGACTTTAATTTGATTTAATTAGCTCTGTTTGATTGTGTTTGACTTAAATTTGATTCATAAGTCTTGTTTGAATGTGTTTGACTTTTATTTTTTTCAATTACCTTTGTTGAATGCATTAGACTTTAATTTGATTTAAATAGCTTTATTTGAAGGTGTTTGACTTTCATTAGATTCAATTAGCTTTGTTAGAATGTGTTTAACTTTCATTTGATTCTATTAGCTTTGTAGAATGCATTTGACTTTTGTTTGATTCAATTAGCTTTGTTGAATGCATTTGACTTTAATTTGACTCAAAAACTTTGTTTTAATGTGTTAGACTTTCGTTTGATTCAATTAGGTTTGTTTGAATGTGTTTGACTTTCATTTGATTTAATTAGCTTTGTTTGAATGTGTTTGACTTTAATTTGATTCAACAAGCTTTGTTTGAATGTGTTTGACTATCATTTGATTCAATTAGCTTTGTAGAATTTGTTTGACTTTCATTTGATTCAATTAGCTTTGTTGAATGCAATAGAATTTAATTTGATTTAAAAAGCTTTGTTTTAATGTGGTTGACTTTCATTTGATTCAATTAGCTTTGTTTGAATGTGTTTGACTTTCATTTGATTCAATTAGGTTTGTTGAATGCATTAGACTTTTATATGATTCAATTAGCTTTGTTTTTATGTGTTTCATTTTCAATTGATTCAATTAGCTTTGTAGAATGCATTTTACATTCATTTTAATCAAAAAGCTTTGTTTGAATGGGTTTGACTTTCATTGGATTTAATTAGCTCTGTTTGAATGTGTTTGAATTAAATTTAATTCATAAATCTTGTTTGAATGTGTTTGACTTTCATTTGATTCAATTAGCTTTGTTGAATGCATTAGACTTTAATTTGATTTAAAAAGCTTTATTTGAATGTGTTTGATTTTCATTGGATTCAATTAGCTTTGTTTGAATGTGTTTGACTTTAATTTGATTCAATTAGCTTTTTTTTAATATGTTTGACTTTCATTTGATTCAATTAGCTTTGATTGAATGTGTTTGACTTTCATTTGATTTAATTAGCTTTGTTGAATGCATAAGACTTTAATTTGATTCAAAATGCTTTATTTGAATGTGTTTGACTTTCATTAGATTCAATTAGCTTTGTTGAATGCATTTGACTTTAATTTGATTCAAAAAGCTTTGTTTGAATGTGTTTAACTTTCCGTGTATAATTAGCTTTGTTTGAATGTGTTTGACTTTAATTTGATACAATTAGCTTTGTTTGAATGTGTTTGACTTTAATTTGATTCAAGTAGCTTTGTTTGAATGTGTTTGACTTTTATTTGATTCAATTAGGATTGTTGAATATATTAGACTTTCATTGGATTCAATTAGCTTTGTTTGAATGGGTTTGACTTTAATTTGATTTAATTAGCTCTGTTTGATTGGGTTTGACTTAAATTTGATTCATAAGTCTTGTTTGAATGTGTTTAACTTTAATTTGATTCAATTACCTTTGTTGAATGCATTACACTTTAATTTTATTTTAAAAGCTTGAATGTGTTTGACTTTCATTGGATTCAATTAGCTTTGTTTGAATGTGTTTAACTTTCATTTGATTCTATTAGCTTTGGAGAATGCATTTGACTTTCGTTTGATTCAATTAGCTTTGTTGAATGCATTTGACATTAATTTGACTCAAAAACTTGGTTTGAATGTGTTTGACTTTCATTTGATTCAATTAGATTTGTTGAATGCATTATACTTTCATTGGATTCAATTAGCTTTGTTTGAATGTGTTTGACTTTCATTTGATTTAATTAGCTTTGTTTGAATGAGTTTGACTTTAATTTGATTCAACAAGCTTTGTTTGAATGTGTTTGACTATCATTTGATTCAATTAGCTTTGTAGAATTTGTTTGACTTTCATTTGATTCAATTAGCTTTGTTGAATGCAATATAATTTAATTTGATTTAAAAAGCTTTGTTTTAATGTGTTTGACTTTCATTTGATTCAATTAGCTTTGTTAAATGCATTAGACTTTAATGTGATTCAAAAAGCGTTGTTTGAATGTGTTTTACTTTCATTTGTTTAAATAAGCTTTGTTTGATTGTGTTTGACTTTCATTTGATTCAATTAGCTTTGTTGAATGCATTAGACTTAAATTTGATTTAAAAAGCTTTATTTGAATGTGTTTGACTTTCATTTGATTCAATTAGCTTTGTTTGAATCTGTTTGACTTTCATTTGATTCAATTAGGTTTGTTGAATACATTAGACTTTCATTGGATTCAATTAGCTTTGTTTGAATGTGTTTCACTTTCAATTGATCATGTATTTTTGTAGAATGCATTTGTCATTTATTTTTTTCAAAAACCTTTGTTTGAATGGGTTTGAATTTAATTTGATTTTATTTGCTTTGATTGAATGTGTTTGACTTAAATTTGATTCATATGTCTTGTTTGAATGTGTTTGACTTTCATTTGATTCAATTAGCTTTGTTGAATGCATTAGACTTTAATTTGATTTAAAAAGCTTTATTTGAATGTGTTTGACTTTCATTGGATTCAATTAGCTTTGTTTGAATGTGTTTGACTTTCATTTGATTCAAAAAGCTTTGTTTGAATGTGTTTAACTTTCATTGGATTCAATTAGCTTTGTTTGAAATTGTTAACCTTTCATTTGATTCAATTAGCTTTGTAGAATGCATTCGACTTTTGTTTGATTCAATTAGCTTTGTTGAATGCATTTGACTTTAATTTGATTCAAAAAGCTTTGTTTGAATGTGTTTGACTTTCATTTCATTTAATTAGCTTTGTAGAATGCATTTGACATTTATTTGATCCAATTAGCTTTGTTTGAATGTGTTTCACTTTAAATTGATTTAATTAGCTTTGTACAATGCGTTTGACCTTAATTTTATTCAAAAAGCTTTGTTTGAATGGGTTTGACTTTAATTTGATTTAATTAGCTCTGTTTGATTGTGTTTGACTTAAATTTGATTCATAACTCTTGTTTGAATGTGTTTGACTTTAATTTGATTGAATTACCTTTGTCAAATCCATAAGACTTTAATTTGATTTAAAAATCTTTATTTGAATGTTTTGACATTCATTGGATTCAATTAGCTTTGTTAGAATGTGTTTAACTTTCATTTGATTCTATTAGCTTTGTAGAATGCATTTGACTTTCGTTTGATTCAATTAGCTTTGTTGAATGCATTTGACTTTAATTTGACTCAAAAACATTGTTTAAATGTGTTTGACATTCATTTGATTCAATTAGGTTTGTTTGAATGTGTTTGACTTTCATATGATTCAATTAGCTTTGTTTTAATGTGTTTGACTTTCATTTGATTCAATTACCTTTGTAGAATGCATTTGAGAATCATTTGATTCAATTAGCTTTGTTAAATGCATTAGACTTTAATTTGATTCAAAAAGCTTTGTTTGAATGTGTTTTACTTTCATTTGATTCAATTAGCTTTGTTTGAATGTGTTTGACTTTAATTTGATTCAATTAGCTTTGTTGAATGCATTACACTTTAATTTGATTTAAAAAGCTTTATTTGAATGTGTTTGACTTTCATTGGATTCAATTACCTTTGTTTGAATGTGTTTGACTTTCATTTGATTCAAAAAGCTTTGTTTGAATGTGTTTATGTTTCCGTGGATAATTAGCTTTGTTTGAATGTGTTTGACTTTTATTTGGTACGAAAAGCTTTGTTTGAATGTGTTTGACTTTCATTTAATTCAATTAGCTTTGTTTGAATGTGTTTAACTTTCATTTGATTCAATTAGATTTGTTGAATGCATTTTACTTTCAATTGATTCAAAAAACTTTGTTTGAATGTGTTTGACTTTCATTTAATTCAATTAGCTTTGTTTGAATGTGTTTGACTTTCATTTGATTTAATTAGCTTTGTTTTGATGTGTTTGACTTTCATTTGATTCAATTAGCTTTGTAGAATGCATTTGACCCTCATTTGATTCAATTAGCTTTGTTGAATGTATTAGACTTCAATATAATTCAAAAAGCTTTGTTTCAATGAGTTTGACTTCTATTTAATTTAATTAGCTTTATTTGAATGTGTTTGACTCTCATTTGATTCAATTAGCTTTGTAGAATGCATTTGACTTTCATTTGATTTAATTAGCTTTGTTGAATGCATTTGACTTTCATATGATTCAGAAAGCTTTGTTTGAATGTGTTTGACTGTCATTTGATTAAATTAGCTTTGTAGAATGCATTATACTTTAATTTGATTTAAAAAGCTTTGTTTGAATGTATTTTACTTTCATTGGATTCAATTAGCTTTTTTTGAATTTGTTTGACTTTCATTTGATTCAATTAGCTTTGTAGAATTTGTTTGACTTTCATTAGATTCAATTAGCTTTGTTGAATGCAATAGAATTTAATTTGATTTAAAAAGCTTTGTTTTAATGTGTTTGACTTTCATTTGATTCAATTAGCTTTGTTTGAATGTGTTTGACTTTCATTTGATTCAATTAGGTTTATTGAATGCATTAGACTTTTATATGATTCAATTAGCTTTGTTTTTATGTGTTTCATTTTCAATTCATTCAATTAGCTTTGTAGAATGCATTTTACATTAATTTTATTCAAAAAGCTTTGTTTGAATGGGTTTACCTTTCATTGGATTTAATTAGCTTTGTTTGAATGTGTTTGAATTAAATTTGATTCATAAATCTTGTTTGAATGTGTTTGACTTTCATTTGATTTAATTAGCTTTGTTGAATGCATTAGACTTTTATATGATTCAATTAGCTTTCTTTGAATGTGTTTGCCTATCATTTGATTAAATTAGCTTTGTAGAATGCATTAGACTTTAATTTGATTCAAAAAGCTTTGTTTGAATGTATTTTACTTTCATTTGATTCAATTAGCTTTTTTTGAATTTGTTTGACTTTCATTTGATTCAATTAGCTTTGTTGAATGCATTATACTTTCATTGGATTCAATTAGCTTTGTTTGAATGTGTCTGACTTTCATTTGATTTAATTAGCTTTGTTTGAATGTGTTTGACTACCATTTGATTCAATTAGCTTTGTAGAATTTTTTTGACTTTCATTTGATTCAATTAGCTTTGTTGAATGCAATAGAATTTAATTTGATTTAAAAAAACTTGGTTTGAATGTGTTTGTCTTTCATTTGATTCAATTAGGTTTGTTTGAATGTGTTTGACTTTCATTTGATTCAATTAGCTTTGTTTTAATGTGTTTGACTTTCATTTGATTCAATTAGCTTTATAGAATGCATTTGACAATCATTTGATTCAATTAGCTTTGTTAAATGCATTCGACTTTAATTTGATTCAAAAAGCTTTGTTTGAATGTGTTTTACTTTCATTTGATTCAATTAGCTTTGTTTGAATGTGTTTGACTTTAATTTGATTCAATTAGCTTTGTTGAATGCATTACACTTAAATTTGATTTAAAAAGCTTTATTTGAATGTGTTTGACTTTCATTGGATTCAATTACCTTTGTTTGAATGTGTTTGACTTTCATTTGATTCAAAAAGCTTTGTTTGAATGTGTTTAACTTTCCGTGGATAATTAGCTTTGTTTGAATGTGTTTGACTTTTATTTGGTACGAAAAGCTTTGTTTGAATGTGTTTGACTTTCATTTAATTCAATTAGCTTTGTTTGAATGTGTTTAACTTTCATTTGATTCAATTAGATTTGTTGAATGCATTTTACTTTCAATTGATTCAAAAAACTTTGTTTGAATGTGTTTGACTTTCATTTAATTCAATTAGCTTTGTTTGAATGTGTATGACTTTCATTTGATTCAATTAGCTTTGTTTTGATGTGTTTGACTTTCATTTGATTCAATTAGCTTTGTAGAATGCATTTGACCCTCATTTGATTCAATTAGCTTTGTTGAATGTATTAGACTTCAATATAATTCAAAAAGCTTTGTTTCAATGAGTTTGACTTCCATTTAATTTAATTAGCTTTATTTGAATGTGTTTGACTTTCATTTGATTCAATTAGCTTTGTAGAATACATTTGACTTTCATTTGATTCAATTAGCTTTGTTGAATGCATTTGACTTTCATATGATTCAGAAAGCTTTGTTTGAATGTGTTTGACTATCATTTGATTAAATTAGCTTTGTAGAATGCATTAGACTTTAGTTTGATTTAAAAAGCTTTGTTTGAATGTATTTTACTTTCATTTAATTCAATTAGCTTTTTTTGAATTTGTTTGACTTTCATTTGATTCAATTAGATTTGTTGAATGCATTATACTTTCATTGGATTCAATTAGCTTTGTTTGAATGTGTTTGACTTTCATTTGATTTAATTAGCTTTGTTTGAATGTGTTTGACTTTAATTTGATTCAACAAGCTTTGTTTGAATGTGTTTGACTATCATTTGATTCAATTAGCTTTGTAGAACTTGTTTGACTTTCATTTGATTCAATTAGCTTTGTTGAATGCAATATAATTTAATTTGATTTAAAAAGCTTTGTTTTAATGTGTTTGACTTTCATTTGATTCAATTAGGTTTGTTTGAATGTGTTTGACTTTCATTTGATTCAATTAGCTTTGTTTTAATGTGTTTGACTTTCATTTGATTCAATTAGCTTTGTAGAATGCATTTGACAATCATTTGATTCAATTAGCTTTGTTAAATGCATTCGAATTTAATTTGATTCAAAAAGCTTTGTTTGAATGTGTTTTACTTTCATTTGATTCAATTAGCTTTGTTTGAATGTGTTTGACTTTAATTTGATTCAATTAGCTTTGTTGAATGCATTACACTTAAATTTGATTTAAAAAGCTTTATTTGAATGTGTTTGACTTTTATTGGATTCAATTACCTTTGTTTGAATGTGTTTGACTTTCATTTGATTCAAAAAGCTTTGTTTGAATGTGTTTAACTTTCCGTGGATAATTAGCTTTGTTTGAATGTGTTTGACTTTTATTTGGTACGAAAAGCTTTGTTTGAATGTGTTTGACTTTCATTTAATTCAATTAGCTTTGTTTGAATGTGTTTAACTTTCATTTGATTCAATTAGATTTGTTGAATGCATTTTACTTTCAATTGATTCAAAAAACTTTGTTTGAATGTGTTTGACTTTCATTTAATTCAATTAGCTTTGTTTGAATGTGTATGACTTTCATTTGATTCAATTAGCTTTGTTTTGATGTGTTTGACTTTCATTTGATTCAATTAGCTTTGTAGAATGCATTTGACCCTCAGTTGATTCAATTAGCTTTGTTGAATGTATTAGACTTCAATATAATTCAAAAAGCTTTGTTTCAATGAGTTTGACTTCCATTTAATTTAATTAGCTTTATTTGAATGTGTTTGACTTTCATTTGATTCAATTAGCTTTGTAGAATTGCATTTGACTTTCATTTGATTCAATTAGCTTTGTTGAATGCATTTGACTTTCATATGATTCAGAAAGCTTTGTTAGAATGTGTTTGACTATCATTTGATTAATTAGCTTTGTAGAATGCATTAGACTTTAATTTGATTTAAAAAGCTTTGTTTGAATCTATTTTACTTTCATTTGATTCAATTAGCTTTTTTTGAATTTGTTTGACTTTCATTTGATTCAATTAGATTTGTTTAATGCATTATACTTTCATTGGATTCAATTAGCTTTGTTTGAATGTGTTTGACTTTCATTTGATTTAATTAGCTTTGTTTGAATGTGTTTGACTTTAATTTGATTCAAAAAGCTTTGTTTGAATGTATTTTACTTTCATTTGATTCAATTAGCTTTTTTTGAATTTGTTTGACTTTCATTTGATTCAATTAGCTTTGTTGAATGCATTATACTTTCATTGGATTCAATTAGCTTTGTTTGAATGTGTCTGACTTTCATTTGATTTAATTAGCTTTGTTTGAATGTGTTTGACTACCATTTTTTTTTTTTTTTTTTTTTTTTTTTTTTTTTTTTTTTTTTTTTTAATGTTTTTGACTACCATTTGATTCAATTAGCTTTGTAGAATTTGTTTGACTTTCATTTGATTCAATTAGCTTTGTTGAATGCAATAGAATTTAATTTGATTTAAAAAACTTGGTTTGAATGTGTTTGTCTTTCATTTGATTCAATTAGGTTTGTTTGAATGTGTTTGACTTTCATTTGATTCAATTAGCTTTGTTTTAATGTGTTTGACTTTCATTTGATTCAATTAGCTTTGTAGAATGCATTTGACAATCATTTGATTCAATTTGCTTTGTTAAATGCATTCGACTTTAATTTGATTCAAAAAGCTTTATTTGAATGTGTTTTACTTTCATTTGATTCAATTAGCTTTGTTTGAATGTGTTTGACTTTAATTTGATTCAATTAGCTTTGTTGAATGCATTACACTTAAATTTGATTTAAAAAGCTTTATTTGAATGTGTTTGACTTTCATTGGATTCAATTACCTTTGTTTGAATGTGTTTGACTTTCATTTGATTCAAAAAGCTTTGTTTGAATGTGTTTAACTTTCCGTGGATAATTAGCTTTGTTTGAATGTGTTTGACTTTTATTTGGTACGAAAAGCTTTGTTTGAATGTGTTTGACTTTCATTTAATTCAATTAGCTTTGTTTGAATGTGTTTAACTTTCATTTGATTCAATTAGATTTGTTGAATGCATTTTACTTTCAATTGATTCAAAAAACTTTGTTTGAATGTGTTTGACTTTCATTTAATTCAATTAGCTTTGTTTGAATGTGTTTGACTTTCATTTGATTCAATTAGCTTTGTTTTGATGTGTTTGACTTTCATTTGATTCAATTAGCTTTGTAGAATGCATTTGACCCTCATTTGATTCAATTAGCTTTGTTGAATGTATTAGACTTCAATATAATTCAAAAAGCTTTGTTTCAATGAGTTTGACTTCCATTTAATTTAATTAGCTTTATTTGAATGTGTTTGACTTTCATTTGATTCAATTAGCTTTGTAGAATGCATTTGACTTTCATTTGATTCAATTAGCTTTGTTGAATGCATTTGACTTTCATATGATTCAGAAAGCTTTGTTTGAATGTATTTTACTTTTATTTGATTCAATTAGCTTTTTTTGAATTTGTTTGACTTTCATTTGATTCAATTAGATTTGGTGAATGCATTATACTTTCATTGGATTCAATTAGCTTTGTTTGAATGTGTTTGACTTTCATTTGATTTAATTAGCTTTGTTTGAATGTGTTTGACTTTAATTTGATTCAACAAGCTTTGTTTGAATGTGTTTTGACTATCATTTGATTCAATTAGCTTTGTAGAATTTGTTTGACTTTCATTTGATTCAATTAGCTTTGTTGAATGCAATATAATTTAATTTGATTTAAAAAGCTTTGTTTTAATGTGTTTGACTTTCATTTGATTCAATTAGCTTTGTTTGAATGTGTTTGACTTTCATTTGATTCAATTAGGTTTGTTGAATGCATTAGACTTTTATATGATTCAATTAGCTTTCTTTGAATGTGTTTGCCTATCATTTGATTAAATTAGCTTTGTCAGAATGCATTAGACTTTAATTTGATTTCAAAAAGCTTTGTTTGAATGTATTTTACTTTCATTTGATTCAATTAGCTTTTTTTGAATTTGTTTGACTTTCATTTGATTCAATTAGCTTTGTTGAATGCATTATATCTTTCATTTGGATTCAATTAGCTTTGTTTGAATGTGTTTGACTTTCATTTGATTTAATTAGCTTTGTTTGAATGTGTTTGACTTTAATTTGATTCAACAGCTTTGTTTGAATGTGTTTGACTATCATTTGATTCAATTAGCTTTGTAGAATTTTTTGACTTTCATTTGATTCAATTAGCTTTGTTGAATGCAATAGAATTTAATTTGATTTAAAAAACTTGGTTTGAATGTGTTTGTCTTTCATTTGATTCAATTAGGTTTGTTTGAATGTGTTTGACTTTCATTTGATTCAATTAGCTTTGTTTTAATGTGTTTGACTTTCATTTGATTCAATTAGCTTTGTAGAATGCATTTGACAATCATTTGATTCAATTAGCTTTGTTAAATGCATTCGACTTTAATTTGATTCAAAAAGCTTTGTTTGAATGTATTTTACAATCATTTGATTAAATTAGCTTTGTAGAATGCATTAGACTTTAATTTGATTCAAAAAGCTTTGTTTGAATGTATTTTACTTTCATTTGATTCAATTAGCTTTTTTTGAATTTGTTTGACTTTCATTTGATTCAATTAGCATTGTTGAATGCATTATACTTTCATTAGATTCAATTAGCTTTAGTTTGAATGTGTTTGACTTTCATTTCATTTAATTAGTTTTGTTTGAATGTGTTTGACTTTAATTTGATTCAACAAGCTTTGTTTGAATGTGTTTGACTATCATTTGATTCAATTAGGTTTGTAGAATTTGTTTGACTTTCATTTGATTCAATTAGCTTTGTTGAATGCAATAGAATTTAATTTGATTTAAAAAGCTTTGTTTTAATGTGTTTGACTTTCATTTGATTCAATTAGCTTTGTTTGAATGTGTTTGACTTTCATTTGATTCAATTAGGTTTGTTGAATGCATTAGACTTTTATATGATTCAATTAGCTTTGTTTTTATGTGTTTCATTTTCAATTGATTCAATTAGCTTTGTAGAATGCATTTTACATTAATTTTATTCAAAAAGCTTTGTTTGAATGGGTTTGACTTTCATTGGATTTAATTAGCTCTGTTTGAATGTGTTTGAATTAAATTTGATTCATAAATCTTGTTTGAATGTGTTTGACTTTCATTTGATTCAATTAGGTTTGTTGAATGCATTAGACTTTTATATGATTCAATTAGCTTTCTTTGAATG
Source organism: Chenopodium quinoa (assembly GCF_001683475.1). Taxonomy (NCBI): domain Eukaryota; kingdom Viridiplantae; phylum Streptophyta; class Magnoliopsida; order Caryophyllales; family Amaranthaceae; genus Chenopodium; species Chenopodium quinoa. Next base: position 82,547 of record NW_018743426.1, on the reverse strand, counting down.
TTTTGTCTATCGTTTGATTAAATTAGCTTTGTAGAATGCCTTAGACTTTAATTTGATAAAAAAGCTTTGTTTGAATGTATTTTACTTTCATTTGATTCAATTAGCTTTTTTTGAATTTGTTTAACTTTCATTTGATTCAATTAGCTTTGTTGAATGCATTATACTTTCATTGGATTCAATTAGCTTTGTTTGAATGTGTTGACTTTCATTTGATTTAATTAGCTTTGTTTGAATGTGTTTGACTACCATTTGATTCAATTAGCTTTGTAGGATTTGTTTGACTTTCATTTGATTCAATTAGCTTTGTTGAATGCAATAGAATTTAATTTGACTTAAAAAACTTGGTTTGAATGTGTTTGTCTTTCATTTGATTCAATTAGGTTTGTTTGAATGTGTTTGACTTTCATTTGATTCAATTAGCTTTGTTTTAATGTGTTTGACTTTCATTTGATTCAATTAGCTTTGTAGAATGCATTTGACAATCATTTGATTCAATTAGCTTTGTTAAATGCATTCGACTTTAATTTGATTCAAAAAGCTTTGTTTGAATGTATTTTACAATCATTTGATTAAATTAGCTTTGTAGAATGCATTAGACTTTAATTTGATTCAAAAAGCTATGTTTTGAATGTATTTTACTTTCATTTGATTCAATTAGCTTTTTTTGAATTTGTTTGACTTTCATTTGATTCAATTAGCATTGTTGAATGCATTATACTTTCATTAGATTCAATTAGCTTTGTTTGAATGTGTTTGACTTTCATTTGATTTAATTAGTTTTGTTTGAATGTGTTTGACTTTAATTTGATTCAACAAGCTTTGTTTGAATGTGTTTGACTATCATTTGATTCAATTAGGTTTGTAGAATTTGTTTGACTTTCATTTGATTCAATTAGCTTTGTTGAATGCAATAGAATTTAATTTGATTTAAAAAGCTTTGTTTTAATGTGTGTGACTTTCATTTGATTCAATTAGCTTTGTTTGAATGTGTTTGACTTTCATTTGATTCAATTAGGTTTGTTGAATGCATTAGACTTTTATATGATTCAATTAGCTTTGTTTTTATGTGTTTCATTTTCAATTGATTCAATTAGCTTTGTAGAATGCATTTTACATTAATTTTATTCAAAAAGCTTTGTTTGAATGGGTTTGACTTTCATTGGATTTAATTAGCTCTGTTTGAATGTGTTTGAATTAAATTTGATTCATAAATCTTGTTTGAATGTGTTTGACTTTCATTTGATTCAATTAGGTTTGTTGAATGCATTAGACTTTTATATGATTCAATTAGCTTTCTTAGAATGTGTTTGTCTATCGTTTGATTAAATTAGCTTTGTAGAATTCCTTAGACTTTAATTTGATTAAAAAAGCTTTGTTTGAATGTATTTTACTTTCATTTGATTCAATTAGCTTTTTTTGAATTTGTTTGACTTTCATTTGATTCAATTAGCTTTGTTGAATGCATTATACTTTCATTGGATTCAATTAGCTTTGTTTGAATGTGTCTGACTTTCATTTGATTTAATTAGCTTTGTTTGAATGTGTTTGACTACCATTTGATTCAATTAGCTTTGTAGGATTTGTTTGACTTTCATTTGATTCAATTAGCTTTGTTGAATGCAATAGAATTTAATTTGACTTAAAAAACTTGGTTTGAATGTGTTTGTCTTTCATTTGATTCAATTAGGTTTGTTTGAATGTGTTTGACTTTCATTTGATTCAATTAGCTTTGTTTTAATGTGTTTGACTTTCATTTGATTCAATTAGCTTTGTAGAATGCATTTGACAATCATTTGATTCAATTAGCTTTGTTAAATGCATTCGACTTTAATTTGATTCAAAAAGCTTTGTTTGAATGTATTTTACAATCATTTGATTAAATTAGCTTTGTAGAATGCATTGGACTTTAATTTTATTCAAAAAGCTATGTTTGAATGTATTTTACTTTCATTTGATTCAATTAGCTTTTTTTGAATTTGTTTGACTTTCATTTGATTCAATTAGCATTATTGAATGCATTATACTTTCATTAGATTCAATTAGCTTTGTTTGAATGTGTTTGACTTTCATTTGATTTAATTAGTTTTGTTTGAATGTGTTTGACTTTAATTTGATTCAACAAGCTTTGTTTGAATGTGTTTGACTATCATTTGATTCAATTAGGTTTGTAGAATTTGTTTGACTTTCATTTGATTCAATTAGCTTTGTTGAATGCAATAGAATTTAATTTGATTTAAAAAGCTTTGTTTTAATGTGTTTGACTTTCATTTGATTTAATTAGCTTTGTTTGAATGTGTTTGACTTTCATTTGATTCAATTAGGTTTGTTGAATGCATTAGACTTTTATATGATTCAATTAGCTTTGTTTTTATGTGTTTCATTTTCAATTGATTCAATTAGCTTTGTAGAATGCATTTTACATTAATTTTATTCAAAAAGCTTTGTTTGAATGGGTTTGACTTTCATTGGATTTAATTAGCTCTGTTTGAATGTGTTTGAATAAAATTTAATTCATAAATCTTGTTTGAATGTGTTTGACTTTCATTTGATTCAATTAGCTTTGTTGAATGCATTAGACTTTAATTTGATTTAAAAAGCTTTATTTGAATGTGTTTGATTTTCATTGGATTCAATTAGCTTTGTTTGAATGTGTTTGACTTTAATTTGATTCAATTAGCTTTTTTTTTAATATGTTTGACTTTCATTTGATTCAATTAGCTTTGTTTGAATGTGTTTGACTTTCATTTGATTTAATTAGCTTTGTTGAATGCATAAGACTTTAATTAGATTCAAAATGCTTTATTTGAATGTGTTTGACTTTCATTAGATTCAATTAGCTTTGTTAAATGCATTTGACTTTAATTTGATTCAAAAAGCTTTGTTTGAATGTGTTTAACTTTCCGTGTATAATTAGCTTTGTTTGAATGTGTTTGACTTTAATTTGATACAATTAGCTTTGTTTGAATGTGTTTGACTTTAATTTGATTCAATTAGCTTTGTTTGAATGTGTTTGACTTTCATTTAATTCAATTAGCTTTGTTTGAATGTGTTTGACTTTCATTTGATTCAATTAGGATTGTTGAATATATTAGACTTTCATGGGATTCAATTAGCTTTGTTTGAATGGGTTTGACTTTAATTTGATTTAATTAGCTCTGTTTGATTGGGTTTGACTTAAATTTGATTCATAAGTCTTGTTTGAATGTGTTTAACTTTAATTTGATTCAATTACCTTTGTTGAATGCATTAGACTTTAATTTTATTTTAAAAGCTTGAATGTGTTTGACTTTCATTGGATTCAATTAGCTTTGTTTGAATGTGTTTAACTTTCATTTGATTCTATTAGCTTTGGAGAATGCATTTGACTTTCGTTTGATTCAATTAGGTTTGTTGAATGCATTTGACATTAATTTGACTCAAAAACTTTGTTTAAATGTGTTTGATATTCATTTAATTCAATTACGTTTGTTTGAATGTGTTTGACTTTCATATGATTCAATTAGCTTTGTTTTAATGTGTTTGACTTTAATTTGATTCAATTAGCTTTGTTTGAATGTGTTTGACTTTAATTTCATTCAACAAGCTTTGTTTGAATGTGTTTGACTATCATTTGATTCAATTAGCTTTGTAGAATTTGTTTGACTTTCATTTGATTCAATTAGCTTTGTTGAATGCAATAGAATTTAATTTGATTTAAAAAGCTTTGCTTTAATGTGTTTGACTTTCATTTGATTCAATTAGCTTTGATAAATGCATTAGACTTTAATGTGATTCAAAAAGCGTTGTTTGAATGTGTTTTACTTTCATTTGATTTAATAAGCTTTGTTTGATTGTGTTTGACTTTCATTTAATTCAATTAGCTTTGTTGAATGCATTAGACTTTAATTTGATTTAAAAAGCTTTATTTGAATGTGTTTGACTTTCATTTGATTCAATTAGCTTTGTTTGAATCTGTTTGACTTTCATTTGATTCAATTAGGTTTGTTGAATACATTAAACTTTCATTGGATTCAATTAGCTTTGTTTGAATGTGTTTCACTTTCAATTGATCATGTATTTTTGTAGAATGCATTTGTCATTTATTTTTTTCAAAAACCTTTGTTTGAATGGGTTTGAATTTAATTTGATTTTATTAGCTTTGATTGAATCTGTTTGACTTAAATTTGATTCATATGTCTTGTTTGAATGTGTTTGACTTTCATTTGATTCTATTAGATTTGTTGAATGCATTAGACTTTAATTTGATTTAAAAAGCTTTATTTGAATGTGTTTGACTTTCATTGGATTCAATTAGCTTTGTTTGAATGTGTTTGACTTTCTTTTGATTCAAAAAGCTTTGTTTGAATGTGTTTAACTTTCATTGGATTCAATTAGCTTTGTTTGAATGTGTTAACCTTTCATTTGATTCAATTAGCTTTGTAGAATGCATTCGACTTTTGTTTGATTCAATTAGCTTTGTTGAATGCATTTGACTTTAATTTGATTCAAAAAGTTTTGTTTTAATGTGTTTGACTTTCATTTGATTTAATTAGCTTTGTAGAATGCATTTGACATTCATTTGATCCAATTAGCTTTGTTTGAATGTGTTTCACTTTTAATTGATTTAATTAGCTTTGCACAATGCGTTTGACCTTAATTTTATTCAAAAAGCTTTGTTTGAATGGGTTTCACTTTAATTTGATTTAATTAGCTCTGTTTGATTGTGTTTGGCTTAAATTTGATTCATAACTCTTGTTTGAATGTGTTTGACTTTAATTTGATTTAATTAGCTTTGTTTGAATGTGTTTGACTATCATTTGATTCTATTAGCTTTGTTGAATGCAATAGAATTTAATTTGATTTAAAAAGCTTTGTTTTAATGTGTTTGACTTTCATTTGATTCAATTAGCTTTGTTTGAATGTGTTTGACTTTCATTTGATTCAATTAGGTTTGTTGAATGCATTAGACTTTTATATGATTCAATTAGCTTTGTTTTTATGTGTTTCCTTTTCAATTGATTCAATTAGCTTTGTAGAATGCATTTTACATTAATTTTATTCAAAAAGCTTTGTTTGAATGGGTTTGACTTTCATTGGATTTAATTAGCTCTGTTTGAATGTGTTTGAAATAAATTTAATTCATAAATCTTGTTTGAATGTGTTTGACTTTCATTTGATTCAATTAGCTTTGTTTAATGCATTAGACTTTAATTTGATTTAAAAAGCTTTATTTGAATGTGTTTGATTTTCATTGGATTCAATTAGCTTTGTTTGAATGTGTTTGACTTTCATTTGATTCAATTAGCTTTTTTTTAATATGTTTGACTTTCATTTGATTCAATTAGCTTTGTTTGAATGTGTTTGACTTTCATTTGATTTAATTAGCTTTGTTGAATGCATAAGACTTTAATTTGATTCAAAATGCTTTATTTGAATGTGTTTGACTTTCATTAGATTCAATTAGCTTTGTTGAATGCGTTTGACTTTAATTTGATTCAAAAAGCTTTGTTTGAATGTGTTTAACTTTCCGTGTATAATTAGCTTTGTTTGAATGTGTTTGACTTTAATTTGATACAATTAGCTTTGTTTGAATGTGTTTGACTTTAATTTGATTCAATTTGCTTTGTTTGAATGTGTTTGACTTTCATTTGATTCAATTAGGATTGTTGAATATATTAGACTTTCATTGGATTCAATTAGCTTTGTTTGAATGGGTTTGACTTTAATTTGATTTAATTAGCTCTGTTTGATTGGGTTTGACTTAAATTTGATTCATAAGTCTTGTTTGAATGTGTTTAACTTTAATTTGATTCAATTACCTTTGTTGAATGCATTAGACTTTAATTTCATTTAAAAAGCTTTGTTTGAATGTGTTTAACTTTCATTGCATTCAATTAGCTTTGTTTGAATGTGTTCACCTTTCATTTGATTCAATTAGCTTTGTAGAATGCATTCGACTTTTGTTTGATTCAATTAGCTTTGTTGAATGCATTTGACTTTAATTTGATTTAAAAAGCTTTATTTGAATATGTTTGATTATCATTGGATTCAATTAGCTTTGTTTGAATGTGTTTGACTTTCATTTGATTCAATTAGCTTTTTTTTAATATGTTTCACTTTCATTTGATTCAATTAGCTTTGTTTGAATGTGTTTGACTTTCATTTTATTCAATTAGCTTTGTTGAATGCATTAGACTTTAATTTGATTTAAAAAGCTTTATTTGAATGTGTTTGACTTTCATTGGATTCAATTAGCTTTGTTTGAATGTGTTTGACTTTAATTTGATTCAAAAAGCTTTGTTTGAATGTGTTTAACTTTCATTGGATTCAATTAGCTTTGTTGAATGCATTTGACTTTAATTTGATTCAAAAAGCTTTATTTGAATGTGTTTGACTTTCATTTGATTTAATTAGCTTTGTAGAATGCATTTGACATTCATTTGATCCAATTAGCTTTGTTTGAATGTGTTTCACTTTTAATTGATTTAATTAGCTTTGTACAATGCGTTTGACCTTAATTTTATTCAAAAAGCTTTGTTTGAATGGGTTTGACATTAATTTGATTTAATTAACTCTGTTTGATTGTGTTTGACTTAAATTTAATTCATAACTCTTGTTTGAATGTGTTTGACTTTAATTTGATTTAATTAGCTTTGTTTGAATGTGTTTGACTATCATTTGATTCAATTAGCTTTGTAGAATTTGTTTGACTTTCATTTGATTCAATTAGCTTTGTTGAATGCAATAAAATTTAATTTGATTTAAAAAGCTTTGTTTTAATGTGTTTGACTTTCATTTGATTCAATTAGCTTTGTTTGAATGTGTTCAACTTTCATTTGATTCAATTAGGTTTGTTGAAAGCATTAGAATTTTATATCATTCAATTAGCTTTGTTTTTATGTGTTTCATTTTCAATTGATTCAATTAGCTTTGTAGAATGCATTTTACATTAATTTTATTCAAAAAGCTTTGTTTGAATGGGTTTGACTTTCATTGGATTTAATTAGCTCTGTTTGAATGTGTTTGAATTAAATTTAATTCATAAATCTTGTTTGAATGTGTTTGACTTTCATTTGATTCAATTAGCTTTGTTGAATGCATTAGACTTTAATTTGATTTAAAAAGCTTTATTTGAATGTGTTTGATTTTCATTGGATTCAATTAGCTTTGTTTGAATGTGTTTGACTTTCATTTGATTCAATTAGCTTTTTTTTAATATGTTTGACTTTCATTTGATTTAATTAGCTTTGTTTGAATGTGTTTGACTTTCATTTGATTTAATTAGCTTTGTTGAATGCATAAGACTTTAATTTGATTCAAAATGCTTTATTTGAATGTGTTTGACTTTCATTAGATTCAATTAGCTTTGTTGAATGCGTTTGACTTTAATTTGATTCAAAAAGCTTTGTTTGAATGTGTTTAACTTTCCGTGTATAATTAGCTTTGTTTGAATGTGTTTGACTTTAATTTGATACAATTAGCTTTGTTTGAATGTGTTTGACTTTAATTTGATTCAATTAGCTTTGTTTGAATGTGTTTGACTTTCATTTGATTCAATTAGGATTGTTGAATATATTAGACTTTCATTGGATTCAATTAGCTTTGTTTGAATGGGTTTGACTTTATTTTGATTTAATTAGCTCTGTTTGATTGGGTTTGACTTAAATTTGATTCATAAGTCTTGTTTGAATGTGTTTAACTTTAATTTGATTCAATTACCTTTGTTGAATGCATTAGACTTTCATTTTATTTTAAAAGCTTGAATGTGTTTGACTTTCATTGGATTCAATTAGCTTTGTTTGAATGTGTTTAACTTTCATTTGATTCTATTAGCTTTGGAGAATGCATTTGACTTTCGTTTGATTCAATTAGCTTTGTTGAATGCATTTGACATTAATTTGACTCAAAAACTTGGTTTGAATGTGTTTGACTTTCATTTGATTAAATTAGCTATGTTTTAATGTGTTTGACTTTCATTTGATTCAATTAGCTTTGTAGAATGCATTTGACAATCATTTGATTCAATTAGCTTTGTTAAATGCATTAGATTTTAATTTGATTCTAAAAGCTTTGTTTGAATGTGTTTTACTTTCATTTGATTCAATAAGCTTTGTTTGATTGCGTTTGACTTTCATTTGATTCAATTAGCTTTGTTGAATGCATTAGACTTTAATTTGATTTAAAAAGCTTTATTTGAATGTGTTTGACTTTCATTTGATTCAATTAGCTTTGTTTGAATCTGTTTGACTTTCATTTGATTCAATTAGGTTTGTTGAATACATTAGACTTTCATTGGATTCAATTAGCTTTGTTTGAATGTGTTTCACTTTCAATTGATCATGTATTTTTGTAGAATGCATTTGTCATATATTTTTTTCAAAAACCTTTGTTTGAATGGGTTTGAATTTAATTTGATTTAATTAGCTTTGATTGAATTTGTTTGACTGAAATTTGATTCATATGTCTTGTTTGAATGTGTTTGACTTTCATTTGATTCAATTAGCTTTGTTGAATGCATTAGACTTTAATTTGATTTAAAAAGCTTTATTTGAATGTGTTTGACTTTCATTGGATTCAATTAGCTTTGTTTGAATGTGTTTGACTTTCATTTGATTCAAAAGCTTTGTTTGAATGTGTTTAACTTTCATTGGATTCAATTAGCTTTGTTGAATGCATTTGACTTTAATTTGATTCAAAAAGCTTTATTTGAATGTGTTTGACTTTCATTTGATTTAATTAGCTTTGTAGAATGCATTTGACATTCATTTGATCCAATTAGCTTTGTTTGAATGTGTTTCACTTTTAATTGATTTAATTAGCTTTGTACAATGCGTTTGACTTTAATTTGATTCAAAAAGCTTTGTTTGAATGTGTTTTACTTTCATTTTATTCAATAAGCTTTGTTTGATTGTGTTTGACTTTCATTTGATTCAATTAGCTTTGTTGAATGCATTAGACTTTAATTTGATTTAAAAAGTTTTATTTGAATGTGTTTGACTATCATTTGATTCAGTTAGCTTTGTAGAATTTGTTTGACTTTCATTTGATTCAATTAGCTTTGTTGAATGCAATAGAATTTAAATTGATTTAAAAAGCTTTGTTTTAATGTGTTTGACTTTCGTTTGATTCAATTAGCTTTGTTTGAATGTGTTTGACTTTCATTTGATTCAATTAGGTTTGTTGAATGCATTAGACTTTTATATGATTCAAATAGCTTTGTTTTTATGTGTTTCCTTTTCACTTGATTCAATTAGCTTTGTAGAATGCATTTTACATTAATTTTATTCAAAAAGCTTTGTTTGAATGGGTTTGACTTTCATTGGATTTAATTAGCTCTGTTTGAATGTGTTTGAATTAAATTTGATTCATAAATCTTGTTTGAATGTGTTTGACTTTCATTTGATTCAATTAGCTTTGTTGAATGCATTAGACTTTAATTTGATTTAAAAAGCTTTATTTGAATATGTTTGATTTTCATTGGATTCAATTAGCTTTGTTTGAATGTGTTTGACTTTCATTTGATTCAATTAGCTTTTTTTTAATATGTTTCACTTTCATTTGATTCAATTAGCTTTGTTTGAATGTGTTTGACTTTCATTTGATTCAATTAGCTTTGTTGAATGCATTAGACTTTAATTTGATTTAAAAAGCTTTATTTGAATGTGTTTGACTTTCATTGGATTCAATTAGCTTTGTTTGAATGTGTTTGACTTTCATTTGATTCAAAAAGCTTTGTTTGAATGTGTTTAACTTTCATTGGATTCAAATAGCTTTGTTGAATGCATTTGACTTTAATTTGATTCAAAAAGCTTTATTTGAATGTGTTTGACTTTCATTTGATTTAATTAGCTTTGTAGAATGCATTTGACATTCATTTGATCCAATTAGCTTTGTTTGAATGTGTTTCACTTTTAATTGATTTAATTAGCTTTGTACAATGCGTTTGACTTTAATTTGATTCAAAAAGCTTTGTTTGAATGTGTTTTACTTTCATTTTATTCAATAAGCTTTGTTTGATTGTGTTTGACTTTCATTTGATTCAATTAGCTTTGTTGAATGCATTAGACTTTAATTTGATTTAAAAAGTTTTATTTGAATGTGTTTGACTATCATTTGATTCAATTAGCTTTGTAGAATTTGTTTGACTTTCATTTGATTCAATTAGCTTTGTTGAATGCAATAGAATTTAATTTGATTTAAAAAGCTTTGTTTTAATGTGTTTGACTTTCGTTTGATTCAATTAGCTTTGTTTGAATGTGTTTGACTTTCATTTGATTCAATTAGGTTTGTTGAATGCATTAGACTTTTATATGATTCAAATAGCTTTGTTTTTATGTGTTTCCTTTTCAATTGATTCAATTAGCTTTGTAGAATGCATTTTACATTAATTTTATTCAAAAAGCTTTGTTTGAATGGGTTTGTCTTTCATTGGATTTAATTAGCTCTGTTTGAATGTGTTTGAATTAAATTTGATTCATAAATCTTTTTTGAATGTGTTTGACTTTCATTTGATTCAATTAGCTTTGTTGAATGCATTAGACTTTAATTTGATTTAAAAAGCTTTATTTGAATATGTTTGATTTTCATTGGATTCAATTCGCTTTGTTTGAATGTGTTTGACTTTCATTTGATTCAATTAGCTTTTTTTTAATATGTTTCACTTTCATTTGATTCAATTAGCTTTGTTTGAATGTGTTTGACTTTCATTTGATTTAATTAGCTTTGTTGAATGCATAAGACTTTAATTTGATTCAAAAAGCTTTATTTGAATGTGTTTGACTTTCATTTGATTTAATTAGCTTTGTAGAATGCATTTGACATTCATTTGATCCAATTAGCTTTGTTTGAATGTGTTTCACTTTTAATTGATTTAATTAGCTTTGTACAATGCGTTTGACTTTAATTTGATTCAAAAAGCTTTGTTTGAATGTGTTTTACTTTCATTTTATTCAATAAGCTTTGTTTGATTGTGTTTGACTTTCATTTGATTCAATTAGCTTTGTTGAATGCATTAGACTTTAATTTGATTTAAAAAGTTTTATTTGAATGTGTTTGACTATCATTTGATTCAATTAGCTTTGTAGAATTTGTTTGACTTTCATTTGATTCAATTAGCTTTGTTGAATGCAATAGAATTTAATTTGATTTAAAAAGCTTTGTTTTAATGTGTTTGACTTTCGTTTGATTCAATTAGCTTTGTTTGAATGTGTTTGACTTTCATTTGATTCAATTAGGTTTGTTGAATGCATTAGACTTTTATATGATTCAAATAGCTTTGTTTTTATGTGTTTCCTTTTCAATTGATTCAATTAGCTTTGTAGAATGCATTTTACATTAATTTTATTCAAAAAGCTTTGTTTGAATGGGTTTGTCTTTCATTGGATTTAATTAGCTCTGTTTGAATGTGTTTGAATTAAATTTGATTCATAAATCTTGTTTGAATGTGTTTGACTTTCATTTGATTCAATTAGCTTTGTTGAATGCATTAGACTTTAATTTGATTTAAAAAGCTTTATTTGAATATGTTTGATTTTCATTGGATTCAATTAGCTTTGTTTGAATGTGTTTGACTTTCATTTGATTCAATTAGCTTTTTTTTAATATGTTTCACTTTCATTTGATTCAATTAGCTTTGTTTGAATGTGTTTGACTTTCATTTGATTTAATTAGCTTTGTTGAATGCATAAGACTTTAATTTGATTCAAAATGCTTTATTTGAATGTGTTTGACTTTCATTTGATTCAATTAGCTTTGTTGAATGCATTAGACTTTAATTTGATTTAAAAAGTTTTATTTGAATGTGTTTGACTATCATTTGATTCAATTAGCTTTGTAGAATTTGTTTGACTTTCATTTGATTCAATTAGCTTTGTTGAATGCAATAGAATTTAATTTGATTTAAAAAGCTTTGTTTTAATGTGTTTGACTTTCATTTGATTCAATTAGCTTTGTTTGAATGTGTTTGACTTTCATTTGATTCAATTAGGTTTGTTGAATGCATTAGACTTTTATATGATTCAAATAGCTTTGTTTTTATGTGTTTCCTTTTCACTTGATTCAATTAGCTTTGTAGAATGCATTTTACATTAATTTTATTCAAAAAGCTTTGTTTGAATGGGTTTGACTTTCATTGGATTTAATTAGCTCTGTTTGAATGTGTTTGAATTAAATTTGATTCATAAATCTTGTTTGAATGTGTTTGACTTTCATTTGATTCAATTAGCTTTGTTGAATGCATTAGACTTTAATTTGATTTAAAAAGCTTTATTTGAATGTGTTTGACATTCATTTGATCCAATTAGCTTTGTTTGAATGTGTTTCACTTTTAATTGATTTAATTAGCTTTGTACAATGCGTTTGACTTTAATTTGATTCAAAAAGCTTTGTTTGAATGTGTTTTACTTTCATTTTATTCAATAAGCTTTGTTTGATTGTGTTTGACTTTCATTTGATTCAATTAGCTTTGTTGAATGCATTAGACTTTAATTTGATTTAAAAAGTTTTATTTGAATGTGTTTGACTATCATTTGATTCAATTAGCTTTGTAGAATTTGTTTGACTTTCATTTGATTCAATTAGCTTTGTTGAATGCAATAGAATTTAATTTGATTTAAAAAGCTTTGTTTTAATGTGTTTGACTTTCGTTTGATTCAATTAGCTTTGTTTGAATGTGTTTGACTTTCATTTGATTCAATTAGGTTTGTTGAATGCATTAGACTTTTATATGATTCAAATAGCTTTGTTTTTATGTGTTTCCTTTTCAATTGATTCAATTAGCTTTGTAGAATGCATTTTACATTAATTTTATTCAAAAAGCTTTGTTTGAATGGGTTTGACTTTCATTGGATTTAATTAGCTCTGTTTGAATGTGTTTGAATTAAATTTGATTCATAAATCTTGTTTGAATGTGTTTGACTTTCATTTGATTCAATTAGCTTTGTTGAATGCATTAGACTTTAATTTGATTTAAAAAGCTTTATTTGAATATGTTTGATTTTCATTGGATTCAATTAGCTTTGTTTGAATGTGTTTGACTTTCATTTGATTCAATTAGCTTTTTTTTAATATGTTTCACTTTCATTTGATTCAATTAGCTTTGTTTGAATGTGTTTGACTTTCATTTGATTCAATTAGCTTTGTTGAATGCATTAGACTTTAATTTGATTTAAAAAGCTTTATTTGAATGTGTTTGACTTTCATTGGATTCAATTAGCTTTGTTTGAATGTGTTTGACTTTCATTTGATTCAAAAAGCTTTGTTTGAATGTGTTTAACTTTCATTGGATTCAAATAGCTTTGTTGAATGCATTTGACTTTAATTTGATTCAAAAAGCTTTATTTGAATGTGTTTGACTTTCATTTGATTTAATTAGCTTTGTAGAATGCATTTGACATTCATTTGATCCAATTAGCTTTGTTTGAATGTGTTTCACTTTTAATTGATTTAATTAGCTTTGTACAATGCGTTTGACTTTAATTTGATTCAAAAAGCTTTGTTTGAATGTGTTTTACTTTCATTTTATTCAATAAGCTTTGTTTGATTGTGTTTGACTTTCATTTGATTCAATTAGCTTTGTTGAATGCATTAGACTTTAATTTGATTTAAAAAGTTTTATTTGAATGTGTTTGACTATCATTTGATTCAATTAGCTTTGTAGAATTTGTTTGACTTTCATTTGATTCAATTAGCTTTGTTGAATGCAATAGAATTTAATTTGATTTAAAAAGCTTTGTTTTAATGTGTTTGACTTTCGTTTGATTCAATTAGCTTTGTTTGAATGTGTTTGACTTTCATTTGATTCAATTAGGTTTGTTGAATGCATTAGACTTTTATATGATTCAAATAGCTTTGTTTTTATGTGTTTCCTTTTCAATTGATTCAATTAGCTTTGTAGAATGCATTTTACATTAATTTTATTCAAAAAGCTTTGTTTGAATGGGTTTGTCTTTCATTGGATTTAATTAGCTCTGTTTGAATGTGTTTGAATTAAATTTGATTCATAAATCTTGTTTGAATGTGTTTGACTTTCATTTGATTCAATTAGCTTTGTTGAATGCATTAGACTTTAATTTGATTTAAAAAGCTTTATTTGAATATGTTTGATTTTCATTGGATTCAATTCGCTTTGTTTGAATGTGTTTGACTTTCATTTGATTCAATTAGCTTTTTTTTAATATGTTTCACTTTCATTTGATTCAATTAGCTTTGTTTGAATGTGTTTGACTTTCATTTGATTTAATTAGCTTTGTTGAATGCATAAGACTTTAATTTGATTCAAAAAGCTTTATTTGAATGTGTTTGACTTTCATTTGATTTAATTAGCTTTGTAGAATGCATTTGACATTCATTTGATCCAATTAGCTTTGTTTGAATGTGTTTCACTTTTAATTGATTTAATTAGCTTTGTACAATGCGTTTGACTTTAATTTGATTCAAAAAGCTTTGTTTGAATGTGTTTTACTTTCATTTGATTCAATAAGCTTTGTTTGATTGTGTTTGACTTTCATTTGATTCAATTAGCTTTGTTGAATGCATTAGACTTTAATTTGATTTAAAAAGTTTTATTTGAATGTGTTTGACTATCATTTGATTCAATTAGCTTTGTAGAATTTGTTTGACTTTCATTTGATTCAATTAGCTTTGTTGAATGCAATAGATTTTAATTTGATTTAAAAAGCTTTGTTTTAATGTGTTTGACTTTCGTTTGATTCAATTAGCTTTGTTTGAATGTGTTTGACTTTCATTTGATTCAATTAGGTTTGTTGAATGCATTAGACTTTTATATGATTCAAATAGCTTTGTTTTTATGTGTTTCCTTTTCAATTGATTCAATTAGCTTTGTAGAATGCATTTTACATTAATTTTATTCAAAAAGCTTTGTTTGAATGGGTTTGTCTTTCATTGGATTTAATTAGCTCTGTTTGAATGTGTTTGAATTAAATTTGATTCATAAATCTTGTTTGAATGTGTTTGACTTTCATTTGATTCAATTAGCTTTGTTGAATGCATTAGACTTTAATTTGATTTAAAAAGCTTTATTTGAATATGTTTGATTTTCATTGGATTCAATTAGCTTTGTTTGAATGTGTTTGACTTTCATTTGATTCAATTAGCTTTTTTTTAATATGTTTCACTTTCATTTGATTCAATTAGCTTTGTTTGAATGTGTTTGACTTTCATTTGATTTAATTAGCTTTGTTGAATGCATAAGACTTTAATTTGATTCAAAATGCTTTATTTGAATGTGTTTGACTTTCATTTGATTCAATTAGCTTTGTTGAATGCATTAGACTTTAATTTGATTTAAAAAGTTTTATTTGAATGTGTTTGACTATCATTTGATTCAATTAGCTTTGTAGAATTTGTTTGACTTTCATTTGATTCAATTAGCTTTGTTGAATGCAATAGAATTTAATTTGATTTAAAAAGCTTTGTTTTAATGTGTTTGACTTTCATTTGATTCAATTAGCTTTGTTTGAATGTGTTTGACTTTCATTTGATTCAATTAGGTTTGTTGAATACATTAGACTTTTATATGATTCAAATAGCTTTGTTTTTATGTGTTTCCTTTTCACTTGATTCAATTAGCTTTGTAGAATGCATTTTACATTAATTTTATTCAAAAAGCTTTGTTTGAATGGGTTTGACTTTCATTGGATTTAATTAGCTCTGTTTGAATGTGTTTGAATTAAATTTGATTCATAAATCTTGTTTGAATGTGTTTGACTTTCATTTGATTCAATTAGCTTTGTTGAATGCATTAGACTTTAATTTGATTTAAAAAGCTTTATTTGAATGTGTTTGACATTCATTTGATCCAATTAGCTTTGTTTGAATGTGTTTCACTTTTAATTGATTTAATTAGCTTTGTACAATGCGTTTGACTTTAATTTGATTCAAAAAGCTTTGTTTGAATGTGTTTTACTTTCATTTTATTCAATAAGCTTTGTTTGATTGTGTTTGACTTTCATTTGATTCAATTAGCTTTGTTGAATGCATTAGACTTTAATTTGATTTAAAAAGTTTTATTTGAATGTGTTTGACTATCATTTGATTCAATTAGCTTTGTAGAATTTGTTTGACTTTCATTTGATTCAATTAGCTTTGTTGAATGCAATAGAATTTAATTTGATTTAAAAAGCTTTGTTTTAATGTGTTTGACTTTCGTTTGATTCAATTAGCTTTGTTTGAATGTGTTTGACTTTCATTTGATTCAATTAGGTTTGTTGAATGCATTAGACTTTTATATGATTCAAATAGCTTTGTTTTTATGTGTTTCCTTTTCAATTGATTCAATTAGCTTTGTAGAATGCATTTTACATTAATTTTATTCAAAAAGCTTTGTTTGAATGGGTTTGACTTTCATTGGATTTAATTAGCTCTGTTTGAATGTGTTTGAATTAAATTTGATTCATAAATCTTGTTTGAATGTGTTTGACTTTCATTTGATTCAATTAGCTTTGTTGAATGCATTAGACTTTAATTTGATTTAAAAAGCTTTATTTGAATATGTTTGATTTTCATTGGATTCAATTAGCTTTGTTTGAATGTGTTTGACTTTCATTTGATTCAATTAGCTTTTTTTTTAATATGTTTCACTTTCATTTGATTCAATTAGCTTTGTTTGAATGTGTTTGACTTTCATTTGATTCAATTAGCTTTGTTGAATGCATTAGACTTTAATTTGATTTAAAAAGCTTTATTTGAATGTGTTTGACTTTCATTGGATTCAATTAGCTTTGTTTGAATGTGTTTGACTTTCATTTGATTCAAAAAGCTTTGTTTGAATGTGTTTAACTTTCATTGGATTCAAATAGCTTTGTTGAATGCATTTGACTTTAATTTGATTCAAAAAGCTTTATTTGAATGTGTTTGACTTTCATTTGATTTAATTAGCTTTGTAGAATGCATTTGACATTCATTTGATCCAATTAGCTTTGTTTGAATGTGTTTCACTTTTAATTGATTTAATTAGCTTTGTACAATGCGTTTGACTTTAATTTGATTCAAAAAGCTTTGTTTGAATGTGTTTTACTTTCATTTTATTCAATAAGCTTTGTTTGATTGTGTTTGACTTTCATTTGATTCAATTAGCTTTGTTGAATGCATTAGACTTTAATTTGATTTAAAAAGTTTTATTTGAATGTGTTTGACTATCATTTGATTCAGTTAGCTTTGTAGAATTTGTTTGACTTTCATTTGATTCAATTAGCTTTGTTGAATGCAATAGAATTTAATTTGATTTAAAAAGCTTTGTTTTAATGTGTTTGACTTTCGTTTGATTCAATTAGCTTTGTTTGAATGTGTTTGACTTTCATTTGATTCAATTAGGTTTGTTGAATGCATTAGACTTTTATATGATTCAAATAGCTTTGTTTTTATGTGTTTCCTTTTCAATTGATTCAATTAGCTTTGTAGAATGCATTTTACATTAATTTTATTCAAAAAGCTTTGTTTGAATGGGTTTGACTTTCATTGGATTTAATTAGCTCTGTTTGAATGTGTTTGAAATAAATTTGATTCATAAATCTTGTTTGAATGTGTTTGACTTTCATTTGATTCAATTAGCTTTGTTGAATGCATTAGACTTTAATTTGATTTAAAAAGCTTTATTTGAATATGTTTGATTTTCATTGGATTCAATTCGCTTTGTTTGAATGTGTTTGACTTTCATTTGATTCAATTAGCTTTTTTTTAATATGTTTCACTTTCATTTGATTCAATTAGCTTTGTTTGAATGTGTTTGACTTTCATTTGATTTAATTAGCTTTGTTGAATGCATAAGACTTTAATTTGATTCAAAATGCTTTATTTGAATGTGTTTGACTTTCATTAGATTCAATTAGCTTTGTTGATTGCATTTGACTTTAATTTGATTCAAAAAGCTTTGTTTGAATGTGTTTAACTTTCCGTGTATAATTAGCTTTGTTTGAATGTGTTTGACTTTAATTTGATACAATTATATTTGTTTGAATGTGTTTAACTTTAATTTGATTCAATTAGCTTTGTTTGAATGTGTTTGACTTTCATTTGATTCAATTAGCTTTGTTTGAATGTGTTTGACTTTCATTTGATTCAATTAGGATTGTTGAATATATTAGACTTTCATTGGATTCAATTAGCTTTGTTTGAATGGGTTTGACTTTAATTTGATTTAATTAGCTCTGTTTGATTGGGTTTGACTTAAATTTGATTCATAAGTCTTGTTTGAATGTGTTTAACTTTAATTTGATTCAATTACCTTTGTTGTATGCATTAGACTTTAACTTTATTTTACAAGCTTGAATGTGTTTGACTTTCATTGGATTCAATTAGCTTTGTTTGAATGTGTTTAACTTTCATTTGATTCTATTAGCTTTGGAGAATGCATTTGACTTTCGTTTGATTCAATTAGCTTTGTTGAATGCATTTGACATTAATTTGACTCAAAAACTTGGTTTGAATGTGTTTGAATTTCATTTGATTAAATTAGCTTTGTTTTAATGTGTTTGACTTTCATTTGATTCAATTAGCTTTGTAGAATGCATTTGACAATCATTTGATTCAATTAGCTTTGTTAAATGCATTAGACTTTAATTTGATTCAAAAACCTTTGTTTGAATGTGTTTTACTTTCATTTGATTCAATAAGCTTTGTTTGATTGTGTTTGACTTTCATTTGATTCAATTAGCTTCGTTGAATGCATTAGACTTTAATTTGATTTAAAAAGCTTTATTTGAATGTGTTTGACTTTCATTTGATTCAATTAGCTTTGTTTGAATCTGTTTGACTTTCATTTGATTCAATTAGGTTTTTTGAATACATTAGACTTTCATTGGATTCAATTAGCTTTGTTTGAATGTGTTTCACTTTCAATTGAAAATGTATTTTTGTAGAATGCATTTGTCATTTATTTTTTTCAAAAACCTTTGTTTGAATGGGTTTGAATTTAATTTGATTTAATTAGCTTTGATTGAATGTGTTTGACTTAAATTTGATTCATATGTCTTGTTTGAATGTGTTTGACTTTCATTTGATTCAATTAGCTTTGTTGAATGCATTAGACTTTAATTTGATTTAAAAAGCTTTATTTGAATGTGTTTGACTTTCATTGGATTCAATTAGCTTTGTTTGAATGTGTTTGACTTTCATTTGATTCAAAAAGCTTTGTTTGAATGTGTTTAACTTTCATTGGATTCAATTAGCTTTGTTTGAATGTGTTAACCTTTCATTTGATTCAATTAGCTTTGTAGAATGCATTCGACTTTTGTTTGATTCAATTAGCTTTGTTTGAATGTGTTTGACTTTCATTTGATTTAATTAGCTTTGTAGAATGCATTTGACATTCATTTGATCCAATTAGCTTTGTTTGAATGTGTTTCACTTTTAATTGATTTAATTAGCTTTGTACAATGCGTTTGACTTTAATTTGATTCAAAAAGCTTTGTTTGAATGTGTTTTACTTTTATTTGATTCAATCAGCTTTGTTTGATTGTGTTTGACTTTCATTTGATTCAATTAGCTTTGTTGAATGCATTAGACTTTAATTTGATTTAAAAAGTTTTATTTGAATGTGTTTGACTATCATTTGATTCAATTAGCTTTGTAGAATTTGTTTGACTTTCATTTGATTCAATTAGCTTTGTTGAATGCAATAGAATTTAATTTGATTTAAAAAGCTTTGTTTTAATGTGTTTGACTTTCATTTGATTCAATTAGCTTTGTTTGAATGTGTTTGACTTTCATTTGATTCAATTAGGTTTGTTGAATGCATTAGACTTTTATATGATTCAATTAGCTTTGTTTTTATGTGTTTCATTTTCAATTGATTCAATTAGCTTTGTAGAATGCATTTTACATTAATTTTATTCAAAAAGCTTTGTTTGAATGGGTTTGACTTTCATTGGATTTAATTAGCTCTGTTTGAATGTGTTTGAATTAAATTTGATTCATAAATCTTGTTTGAATGTGTTTGACTTTCATTTGATTCAATTAGCTTTGTTGAATGCATTAGACTTTAATTTGATTTAAAAAGCTTTATTTGAATATGTTTGATTTTCATTGGATTCAATTAGCTTTGTTTGAATGTGTTTGACTTTCATTTGATTCAATTAGCTTTTTTTTAATATGTTTCACTTTCATTTGATTCAATTAGCTTTGTTTGAATGTGTTTGACTTTCATTTGATTCAATTAGCTTTGTTGAATGCATTAGACTTTAATTTGATTTAAAAAGCTTTATTTGAATGTGTTTGACTTTCATTGGATTCAATTAGCTTTGTTTGAATGTGTTTGACTTTCATTTGATTCAAAAAGCATTGTTTGAATGTGTTTAACTTTCATTGGATTCAAATAGCTTTGTTGAATGCATTTGACTTTAATTTGATTCAAAAAGCTTTATTTGAATGTGTTTGACTTTCATTTGATTTAATTAGCTTTGTAGAATGCATTTGACATTCATTTGATCCAATTAGCTTTGTTTGAATGTGTTTCACTTTTAATTGATTTAATTAGCTTTGTACAATGCGTTTGACTTTAATTTGATTCAAAAAGCTTTGTTTGAATGTGTTTTACTTTCATTTTATTCAATAAGCTTTGTTTGATTGTGTTTGACTTTCATTTGATTCAATTAGCTTTGTTGAATGCAGTAGACTTTAATTTGATTTAAAAAGTTTTATTTGAATGTGTTTGACTATCATTTGATTCAATTAGCTTTGTAGAATTTGTTTGACTTTCATTTGATTCAATTAGCTTTGTTGAATGCAATAGAATTTAATTTGATTTAAAAAGCTTTGTTTTAATGTGTTTGACTTTCGTTTGATTCAATTAGCTTTGTTTGAATGTGTTTGACTTTCATTTGATTCAATTAGGTTTGTTGAATGCATTAGACTTTTATATGATTCAAATAGCTTTGTTTTTATGTGTTTCCTTTTCAATTGATTCAATTAGCTTTGTAGAATGCATTTTACATTAATTTTATTCAAAAAGCTTTGTTTGAATGGGTTTGTCTTTCATTGGATTTAATTAGCTCTGTTTGAATGTGTTTGAATTAAATTTGATTCATAAATCTTGTTTGAATGTGTTTGACTTTCATTTGATTCAATTAGCTTTGTTGAATGCATTAGACTTTAATTTGATTTAAAAAGCTTTATTTGAATATGTTTGATTTTCATTGGATTCCATTAGCTTTGTTTGAATGTGTTTGACTTTCATTTGATTCAATTAGCTTTTTTTTTTAATATGTTTCACTTTCATTTGATTCAATTAGCTTTGTTTGAATGTGTTTGACTTTCATTTGATTTAATTAGCTTTGTTGAATGCATAAGACTTTAATTTGATTCAAAAAGCTTTATTTGAATGTGTTTGACTTTCATTTGATTTAATTAGCTTTGTAGAATGCATTTGACATTCATTTGATCCAATTAGCTTTGTTTGAATGTGTTTCACTTTTAATTGATTTAATTAGCTTTGTACAATGCGTTTGACTTTAATTTGATTCAAAAAGCTTTGTTTGAATGTGTTTTACTTTCATTTTATTCAATAAGCTTTGTTTGATTGTGTTTGACTTTCATTTGATTCAATTAGCTTTGTTGAATGCATTAGACTTTAATTTGATTTAAAAAGTTTTATTTGAATGTGTTTGACTATCATTTGATTCAATTAGCTTTGTAGAATTTGTTTGACTTTCATTTGATTCAATTAGCTTTGTTGAATGCAATAGAATTTAATTTGATTTAAAAAGCTTTGTTTTAATGTGTTTGACTTTCGTTTGATTCAATTAGCTTTGTTTGAATGTGTTTGACTTTCATTTGATTCAATTAGGTTTGTTGAATGCATTAGACTTTTATATGATTCAAATAGCTTTGTTTTTATGTGTTTCCTTTTCAATTGATTCAATTAGCTTTGTAGAATGCATTTTACATTAATTTTATTCAAAAAGCTTTGTTTGAATGGGTTTGACTTTCATTGGATTTAATTAGCTCTGTTTGAATGTGTTTGAATTAAATTTGATTCATAAATCTTGTTTGAATGTGTTTGACTTTCATTTGATTCAATTAGCTTTGTTGAATGCATTAGACTTTAATTTGATTTAAAAAGCTTTATTTGAATATGTTTGATTTTCATTGGATTCAATTAGCTTTGTTTGAATGTGTTTGACTTTCATTTGATTCAATTAGCTTTTTTTTAATATGTTTCACTTTCATTTGATTCAATTAGCTTTGTTTGAATGTGTTTGACTTTCATTTGATTTAATTAGCTTTGTTGAATGCATAAGACTTTAATTTGATTCAAAATGCTTTATTTGAATGTGTTTGACTTTCATTTGATTCAATTAGCTTTGTTGAATGCATTAGACTTTAATTTGATTTAAAAAGTTTTATTTGAATGTGTTTGACTATCATTTGATTCAATTAGCTTTGTAGAATTTGTTTGACTTTCATTTGATTCAATTAGCTTTGTTGAATGCAATAGAATTTAATTTGATTTAAAAAGCTTTGTTTTAATGTGTTTGACTTTCATTTGATTCAATTAGCTTTGTTTGAATGTGTTTGACTTTCATTTGATTCAATTAGGTTTGTTGAATGCATTAGACTTTTATATGATTCAAATAGCTTTGTTTTTATGTGTTTCCTTTTCACTTGATTCAATTAGCTTTGTAGAATGCATTTTACATTAATTTTATTCAAAAAGCTTTGTTTGAATGGGTTTGACTTTCATTGGATTTAATTAGCTCTGTTTGAATGTGTTTGAATTAAATTTGATTCATAAATCTTGTTTGAATGTGTTTGACTTTCATTTGATTCAATTAGCTTTGTTGAATGCATTAGACTTTAATTTGATTTAAAAAGCTTTATTTGAATGTGTTTGACATTCATTTGATCCAATTAGCTTTGTTTGAATGTGTTTCACTTTTAATTGATTTAATTAGTTTTGTACAATGCGTTTGACTTTAATTTGATTCAAAAAGCTTTGTTTGAATGTGTTTTACTTTCATTTTATTCAATAAGCTTTGTTTGATTGTGTTTGACTTTCATTTGATTCAATTAGCTTTGTTGAATGCATTAGACTTTAATTTGATTTAAAAAGTTTTATTTGAATGTGTTTGACTATCATTTGATTCAATTAGCTTTGTAGAATTTGTTTGACTTTCATTTGATTCAATTAGCTTTGTTGAATGCAATAGAATTTAATTTGATTTAAAAAGCTTTGTTTTAATGTGTTTGACTTTCGTTTGATTCAATTAGCTTTGTTTGAATGTGTTTGACTTTCATTTGATTCAATTAGGTTTGTTGAATGCATTAGACTTTTATATGATTCAAATAGCTTTGTTTTTATGTGTTTCCTTTTCAATTGATTCAATTAGCTTTGTAGAATGCATTTTACATTAATTTTATTCAAAAAAGCTTTGTTTGAATGGGTTTGACTTTCATTGGATTTAATTAGCTCTGTTTGAATGTGTTTGAATTAAATTTGATTCATAAATCTTGTTTGAATGTGTTTGACTTTCATTTGATTCAAGTAGCTTTGTTGAATGCATTAGACTTTAATTTGATTTAAAAAGCTTTATTTGAATATGTTTGATTTTCATTGGATTCAATTAGCTTTGTTTGAATGTGTTTGACTTTCATTTGATTCAATTAGCTTTTTTTTAATATGTTTCACTTTCATTTGATTCAATTAGCTTTGTTTGAATGTGTTTGACTTTCATTTGATTCAATTAGCTTTGTTGAATGCATTAGACTTTAATTTGATTTAAAAAGCTTTATTTGAATGTGTTTGACTTTCATTGGATTCAATTAGCTTTGTTTGAATGTGTTTGACTTTCATTTGATTCAAAAAGCTTTGTTTGAATGTGTTTAACTTTCATTGGATTCAAATAGCTTTGTTGAATGCATTTGACTTTAATTTGATTCAAAAAGCTTTATTTGAATGTGTTTGACTTTCATTTGATTTAATTAGCTTTGTAGAATGCATTTGACATTCATTTGATCCAATTAGCTTTGTTTGAATGTGTTTCACTTTTAATTGATTTAATTAGCTTTGTACAATGCGTTTGACTTTAATTTGATTCAAAAAGCTTTGTTTGAATGTGTTTTACTTTCATTTTATTCAATAAGCTTTGTTTGATTGTGTTTGACTTTCATTTGATTCAATTAGCTTTGTTGAATGCATTAGACTTTAATTTGATTTAAAAAGTTTTATTTGAATGTGTTTGACTATCATTTGATTCAATTAGCTTTGTAGAATTTGTTTGACTTTCATTTGATTCAATTAGCTTTGTTGAATGCAATAGAATTTAATTTGATTTAAAAAGCTTTGTTTTAATGTGTTTGACTTTCGTTTGATTCAATTAGCTTTGTTTGAATGTGTTTGACTTTCATTTGATTCAATTAGGTTTGTTGAATGCATTAGACTTTTATATGATTCAAATAGCTTTGTTTTTATGTGTTTCCTTTTCAATTGATTCAATTAGCTTTGTAGAATGCATTTTACATTAATTTTATTCAAAAAGCTTTGTTTGAATGGGTTTGACTTTCATTGGATTTAATTAGCTCTGTTTGAATGTGTTTGAATTAAATTTGATTCATAAATCTTGTTTGAATGTGTTTGACTTTCATTTGATTCAATTAGCTTTGTTGAATGCATTAGACTTTAATTTGATTTAAAAAGCTTTATTTGAATATGTTTGATTTTCATTGGATTCAATTAGCTTTGTTTGAATGTGTTTGACTTTCATTTGATTCAATTAGCTTTTTTTTAATATGTTTCACTTTCATTTGATTCAATTAGCTTTGTTTGAATGTGTTTGACTTTCATTTGATTTAATTAGCTTTGTTGAATGCATAAGACTTTAATTTGATTCAAAATGCTTTATTTGAATGTGTTTGACTTTCATTAGATTCAATTAGC
Organism: Chenopodium quinoa; assembly: GCF_001683475.1. NCBI lineage: Eukaryota > Viridiplantae > Streptophyta > Magnoliopsida > Caryophyllales > Amaranthaceae > Chenopodium > Chenopodium quinoa. Next base: position 57,679 of record NW_018743426.1, on the reverse strand, counting down.
TTTGTTGATTGCATTTGACTTTAATTTGATTCAAAAAGCTTTGTTTGAATGTGTTTAACTTTCCGTGTATAATTAGCTTTGTTTGAATGTGTTTGACTTTAATTTGATACAATTATATTTGTTTGAATGTGTTTGACTTTAATTTGATTCAATTAGCTTTGTTTGAATGTGTTTGACTTTCATTTGATTCAATTAGCTTTGTTTGAATGTGTTTGACTTTCATTTGATTCAATTAGGATTGTTGAATATATTAGACTTTCATTGGATTCAATTAGCTTTGTTTGAATGGGTTTGACTTTAATTTGATTTAATTAGCTCTGTTTGATTGGGTTTGACTTAAATTTGATTCATAAGTCTTGTTTGAATGTGTTTAACTTTAATTTGATTCAATTACCTTTGTTGTATGCATTAGACTTTAACTTTATTTTACAAGCTTGAATGTGTTTGACTTTCATTGGATTCAATTAGCTTTGTTTGAATGTGTTTAACTTTCATTTGATTCTATTAGCTTTGGAGAATGCATTTGACTTTCGTTTGATTCAATTAGCTTTGTTGAATGCATTTGACATTAATTTGACTCAAAAACTTGGTTTGAATGTGTTTGAATTTCATTTGATTAAATTAGCTTTGTTTTAATGTGTTTGACTTTCATTTGATTCAATTAGCTTTGTAGAATGCATTTGACAATCATTTGATTCAATTAGCTTTGTTAAATGCATTAGACTTTAATTTGATTCAAAAACCTTTGTTTGAATGTGTTTTACTTTCATTTGATTCAATAAGCTTTGTTTGATTGTGTTTGACTTTCATTTGATTCAATTAGCTTCGTTGAATGCATTAGACTTTAATTTGATTTAAAAAGCTTTATTTGAATGTGTTTGACTTTCATTTGATTCAATTAGCTTTGTTTGAATCTTTTTGACTTTCATTTGATTCAATTAGGTTTTTTGAATACATTAGACTTTCATTGGATTCAATTAGCTTTGTTTGAATGTGTTTCACTTTCAATTGAAAATGTATTTTTGTAGAATGCATTTGTCATTTATTTTTTTCAAAAACCTTTGTTTGAATGGGTTTGAATTTAATTTGATTTAATTAGCTTTGATTGAATGTGTTTGACTTAAATTTGATTCATATGTCTTGTTTGAATGTGTTTGACTTTCATTTGATTCAATTAGCTTTGTTGAATGCATTAGACTTTAATTTGATTTAAAAAGCTTTATTTGAATGTGTTTGACTTTCATTGGATTCAATTAGCTTTGTTTGAATGTGTTTGACTTTCATTTGATTCAAAAAGCTTTGTTTGAATGTGTTTAACTTTCATTGGATTCAATTAGCTTTGTTTGAATGTGTTAACCTTTCATTTGATTCAATTAGCTTTGTAGAATGCATTCGACTTTTGTTTGATTCAATTAGCTTTGTTTGAATGTGTTTGACTTTCATTTGATTTAATTAGCTTTGTAGAATGCATTTGACATTCATTTGATCCAATTAGCTTTGTTTGAATGTGTTTCACTTTTAATTGATTTAATTAGCTTTGTACAATGCGTTTGACTTTAATTTGATTCAAAAAGCTTTGTTTGAATGTGTTTTACTTTTATTTGATTCAATCAGCTTTGTTTGATTGTGTTTGACTTTCATTTGATTCAATTAGCTTTGTTGAATGCATTAGACTTTAATTTGATTTAAAAAGTTTTATTTGAATGTGTTTGACTATCATTTGATTCAATTAGATTTGTAGAATTTGTTTGACTTTCATTTGATTCAATTAGCTTTGTTGAATGCAATAGAATTTAATTTGATTTAAAAAGCTTTGTTTTAATGTGTTTGACTTTCATTTGATTCAATTAGCTTTGTTTGAATGTGTTTGACTTTCATTTGATTCAATTAGGTTTGTTGAATGCATTAGACTTTTATATGATTCAATTAGCTTTGTTTTTATGTGTTTCATTTTCAATTGATTCAATTAGCTTTGTAGAATGCATTTTACATTAATTTTATTCAAAAAGCTTTGTTTGAATGGGTTTGACTTTCATTGGATTTAATTAGCTCTGTTTGAATGTGTTTGAATTAAATTTGATTCATAAATCTTGTTTGAATGTGTTTGACTTTCATTTGATTCAATTAGCTTTGTTGAATGCATTAGATTTTAATTTGATTTAAAAAGCTTTATTTGAATGTGTTTGATTTTCATTGGATTCAATTAGCTTTGTTTGAATGTGTTTGACTTTCATTTGATTCAATTAGCTTTTTTTAATATGTTTGACTTTCATTTGATTCAATTAGCTTTGTTTGAATGTGATTGACTTTCATTTGATTTAATTAGCTTTGTGGAATGCATAAGACTTTAATTTGATTCAAAATGCTTTATTTAAATGTGTTTGACTTTCATTAGATTCAATTAGCTTTGTTGAATGCATTTGACTTTAATTTGATTCAAAAAGCTTTGTTTGAATGTGTTTAACTTTCTGTGTATAATTAGCTTTGTTTGAATGTGTTTGACTTTAATTTGATACAATTAGCTTTGTTTGAATGTGTTTGACTTTAATTTGATTCAATTAGCTTTGTTTGAATGTGTTTGACTTTCATTTGATTCAATTAGCTTTGTAGAATTTGTTTGACTTTCATTTGATTCAATTAGCTTTGTTGAATGCAATAGAATTTAATTTGATTTAAAAAGCTTTGTTTTAATGTGTTTGACTTTCATTGGATTCAATTAGCTTTGTGTGAATGTGTTTGACTTTAATTTGATTCAATTAGCTTTATTTGAATGTGTTTGACTTTCATTTGATTCAATTAGCTTTGTTTGAATCTGTTTGTCTTTCATTTGATTCAATTAGGTTTGTTGAATACATTAGACTTTCATTGGATTCAATTAGCTTTGTTTGAATGTGCTTCACTTTCAATTGGTCATGTATTTTTGTAGAATGCATTTGTCATTTATTTTTTTCAAAAACCTTTGTTTGAATGGTTTGAATTTAATTTGATTTAATTAGCTTTGATTGAATGTGTTTGACTTAAATTTGATTCATATGTCTTGTTTGAATGTGTTTGACTTTCATTTGATTCAATTAGCTTTGTTGAATGCATTAGACTTTAATTTGATTTAAAAAGCTTTATTTGAATGTGTTTGACTTTCATTGGATTCAATTAGCTTTGTTTGAATGTGTTTGACTTTCATTTGATTCAAAAAGCTTTGTTTGAATGTGTTTAACTTTCATTGGATTCAATTAGCTTTGTTTGAATGTGTTAACCTTTCATTTGATTCAATTAGCTTTGTAGAATGCATTCGACTTTTGTTTGATTCAATTAGCTTTGTTGAATGCATTTGACTTTAATTTGATTCAAAAAGCTTTGTTTGAATGTGTTTGACTTTCATTTGATTTAATTAGCTTTGTAGAATGCATTTGACATTCATTTGATCCAATTAGCTTTGTTGAATACATTAGACTTTAATTTGATTTAAAAAGTTTTATTTGAATGTGTTTGACTATCATTTGATTCAATAAGCTTTGTAGAATTTGTTTGACTTTCATTTGATTCAATTAGCTTTGTTGAATGCAATAGAATTTAATTTGATTTAAAAAGCTTTGTTTTAATGTGTTTGACTTTCATTTGATTCAATTAGCTTTGTTTGAATGTGTTTGACTTTCATTTGATTCAATTAGGTTTGTTGAATGCATTAGACTTTTATATGATTCAAATAGCTTTGTTTTTATGTGTTTCCTTTTCAATTGATTCAATTAGCTTTGTAGAATGCATTTTACATTAATTTTATTCAAAAAGCTTTGTTTGAATGGGTTTGACTTTCATTGGATTTAATTAGCTCAGTTTGAATGTGTTTGAATTAAATTTGATTCATAAATCTTGTTTGAATGTGTTTGACTTTCATTTGATTCAATTAGCTTTGTTGAATGCATTAGACTTTAATTTGATTTAAAAAGCTTTATTTGAATATGTTTGATTTTCATTGGATTCAATTAGCTTTGTTTGAATGTGTTTGACTTTAATTTGATACAATTAGCTTTGTTTTAATGTGTATGACTTTAATTTGATTCAATTAGCTTTGTTTGAATGTGTTTGACTTTCGTTTGATTCAATTAGCTTTGTAGAATTTGTTTGACTTTCATTTGATTCAATTAGCTTTGTTTGAATGGGTTTAACTTTCATTTGATTCTATTAGCTTTGTAGAATGCATTTGACTTTCGTTTGATTCAATTAGCTTTGTTGAATGCATTTGACGTTAATTTGACTCAAAAACTTTGTTTAAATGTGTTTGACTTTCATTTGATTCAATTAGGTTTGTTTGAATGTGTTTGACTTTAATTTGATTCAATTAGCTTTGTTGAATGCATTACACTTTAATTTGATTTAAAAAGCTTTATTTGAATGTGTTTGACTTTCATTGGATTCAATTACCTTTGTTTGAATGTGTTTGACTTTCATTTGATTCAAAAAGCTTTGTTTGAATGTGTTTAACTTTCCGTGGATAATTAGCTTTGTTTGAATGTGTTTGACTTTTATTTGGTTCGAAAAGCTTTGTTTGAATGTGTTGACTTTCATTTAATTCAATTAGCTTAGTTTGAATGTGTTTAACTTTCATTTGATTCAATAAGATTTGTTGAATGCATTTTACTTTCAATTGATTCAAAAAACTTTGTTTGAATGTGTTTGACTTTCATTTAATTCAATTAGCATTGTTTGAATGTGTTTGACTTTCATTTGATTCAATTAGCTTTGTTTTGATGTGTTTGACTTTCATTTGATTCAATTAGCTTTGTAGAATGCATTTGACCCTCATTTGATTCAATTAGCTTTGTTGAATGTATTAGACTTCAATATAATTCAAAAAGCTTTGTTTCAATGAGTTTGACTTCCATTTAATTTAATTAGCTTTGTTTGAATGTGTTTGACTTTCATTTGATTCAATTAGCTTTGTAGAATGGATTTGACTTTCATTTGATTCAATTAGCTTTGTTGAATGCATTTGACTTTCATATGATTCAAAAAGCTTTGTTTGAATGTGTTTGACTATCATTTGATTAAATTAGCTTTGTAGAATGCATTAGACTTTAATTTGATTCAAAAAGCTTCGTTTGAATGTATTTTACTTTCATTTGATTCAATTAGCTTTTTTTGAATTTGTTTGACTTTCATTTGATTCAATTAGCTTTGTAGAATGCATTTGACAATCATTTGATTCAATTAGCTTTGTTAAATGCATTAGACTTTAATTTGATTCAAAAACCTTTGTTTGAATGTGTTTTACTTTCATTTGATTCAATAAGCTTTGTTTGATTGTGTTTGACTTTCATTTGATTCAATTAGCTTCGTTGAATGCATTAGACTTTAATTTGATTTAAAAAGCTTTATTTGAATGTGTTTGACTTTCATTTGATTCAATTAGCTTTGTTTGAATCTGTTTGACTTTCATTTGATTCAATTAGGTTTTTTGAATACATTAGACTTTCATTGGATTCAATTAGCTTTGTTTGAATGTGTTTCACTTTCAATTGAAAATGTATTTTTGTAGAATGCATTTGTCATTTATTTTTTTCAAAAACCTTTGTTTGAATGGGTTTGAATTTAATTTGATTTAATTAGCTTTGATTGAATGTGTTTGACTTAAATTTGATTCATATGTCTTGTTTGAATGTGTTTGACTTTCATTTGATTCAATTAGCTTTGTTGAATGCATTAGACTTTAATTTGATTTAAAAAGCTTTATTTGAATGTGTTTGACTTTCATTGGATTCAATTAGCTTTGTTTGAATGTGTTTGACTTTCATTTGATTCAAAAAGCTTTGTTTGAATGTGTTTAACTTTCATTGGATTCAATTAGCTTTGTTTGAATGTGTTAACCTTTCATTTGATTCAATTAGCTTTGTAGAATGCATTCGACTTTTGTTTGATTCAATTAGCTTTGTTTGAATGTGTTTGACTTTCATTTGATTTAATTAGCTTTGTAGAATGCATTTGACATTCATTTGATCCAATTAGCTTTGTTTGAATGTGTTTCACTTTTAATTGATTTAATTAGCTTTGTACAATGCGTTTGACTTTAATTTGATTCAAAAAGCTTTGTTTGAATGTGTTTTACTTTTATTTGATTCAATCAGCTTTGTTTGATTGTGTTTGACTTTCATTTGATTCAATTAGCTTTGTTGAATGCATTAGACTTTAATTTGATTTAAAAAGTTTTATTTGAATGTGTTTGACTATCATTTGATTCAATTAGCTTTGTAGAATTTGTTTGACTTTCATTTGATTCAATTAGCTTTGTTGAATGCAATAGAATTTAATTTGATTTAAAAAGCTTTGTTTTAATGTGTTTGACTTTTATTTGATTCAATTAGCTTTGTTTGAATGTGTTTGACTTTCATTTGATTCAATTAGGTTTGTTGAATGCATTAGACTTTTATATGATTCAATTAGCTTTGTTTTTATGTGTTTCATTTTCAATTGATTCAATTAGCTTTGTAGAATGCATTTTACATTAATTTTATTCAAAAAGCTTTGTTTGAATGGGTTTGACTTTCATTGGATTTAATTAGCTCTGTTTGAATGTGTTTGAATTAAATTTGATTCATAAATCTTGTTTGAATGTGTTTGACTTTCATTTGATTCAATTAGCTTTGTTGAATGCATTAGACTTTAATTTGATTTAAAAAGCTTTATTTGAATGTGTTTGATTTTCATTGGATTCAATTAGCTTTGTTTGAATGTGTTTGACTTTCATTTGATTCAATTAGCTTTTTTTTAATATGTTTGACTTTCATTTGATTCAATTAGCTTTGTTTGAATGTGATTGACTTTCATTTGATTTAATTAGCTTTGTGGAATGCATAAGACTTTAATTTGATTCAAAATGCTTTATTTAAATGTGTTTGACTTTCATTAGATTCAATTAGCTTTGTTGAATGCATTTGACTTTAATTTGATTCAAAAAGCTTTGTTTGAATGTGTTTAACTTTCTGTGTATAATTAGCTTTGTTTGAATGTGTTTGACTTTAATTTGATACAATTAGCTTTGTTTGAATGTGTTTGACTTTAATTTGATTCAATTAGCTTTGTTTGAATGTGTTTGACTTTCATTTGATTCAATTAGCTTTGTAGAATTTGTTTGACTTTCATTTGATTCAATTAGCTTTGTTGAATGCAATAGAATTTAATTTGATTTAAAAAGCTTTGTTTTAATGTGTTTGACTTTCATTGGATTCAATTAGCTTTGTGTGAATGTGTTTGACTTTAATTTGATTCAATTAGCTTTATTTGAATGTGTTTGACTTTCATTTGATTCAATTAGCTTTGTTTGAATCTGTTTGTCTTTCATTTGATTCAATTAGGTTTGTTGAATACATTAGACTTTCATTGGATTCAATTAGCTTTGTTTGAATGTGCTTCACTTTCAATTGGTCATGTATTTTTGTAGAATGCATTTGTCATTTATTTTTTTCAAAAACCTTTGTTTGAATGGTTTGAATTTAATTTGATTTAATTAGCTTTGATTGAATGTGTTTGACTTAAATTTGATTCATATGTCTTGTTTGAATGTGTTTGACTTTCATTTGATTCAATTAGCTTTGTTGAATGCATTAGACTTTAATTTGATTTAAAAAGCTTTATTTGAATGTGTTTGACTTTCATTGGATTCAATTAGCTTTGTTTGAATGTGTTTGACTTTCATTTGATTCAAAAAGCTTTGTTTGAATGTGTTTAACTTTCATTGGATTCAATTAGCTTTGTTTGAATGTGTTAACCTTTCATTTGATTCAATTAGCTTTGTAGAATGCATTCGACTTTTGTTTGATTCAATTAGCTTTGTTGAATGCATTTGACTTTAATTTGATTCAAAAAGCTTTGTTTGAATGTGTTTGACTTTCATTTGATTTAATTAGCTTTGTAGAATGCATTTGACATTCATTTGATCCAATTAGCTTTGTTGAATGCATTAGACTTTAATTTGATTTAAAAAGTTTTATTTGAATGTGTTTGACTATCATTTGATTCAATAAGCTTTGTAGAATTTGTTTGACTTTCATTTGATTCAATTAGCTTTGTTGAATGCAATAGAATTTAATTTGATTTAAAAAGCTTTGTTTTAATGTGTTTGACTTTCATTTGATTCAATTAGCTTTGTTTGAATGTGTTTGACTTTCATTTGATTCAATTAGGTTTGTTGAATGCATTAGACTTTTATATGATTCAAATAGCTTTGTTTTTATGTGTTTCCTTTTCAATTGATTCAATTAGCTTTGTAGAATGCATTTTACATTAATTTTATTCAAAAAGCTTTGTTTGAATGGGTTTGACTTTCATTGGATTTAATTAGCTCAGTTTGAATGTGTTTGAATTAAATTTGATTCATAAATCTTGTTTGAATGTGTTTGACTTTCATTTGATTCAATTAGCTTTGTTGAATGCATTAGACTTTAATTTTATTTAAAAAGCTTTATTTGAATATGTTTGATTTTCATTGGATTCAATTAGCTTTGTTTGAATGTGTTTGACTTTAATTTGATACAATTAGCTTTGTTTTAATGTGTATGACTTTAATTTGATTCAATTAGCTTTGTTTGAATGTGTTTGACTTTCGTTTGATTCAATTAGCTTTGTAGAATTTGTTTGACTTTCATTTGATTCAATTAGCTTTGTTGAATGCAATAGAATTTAATTTGATTTAAAAAGCTTTGTTTTAATGTGTTTGACTTTCATTGGATTCAATTAGCTTTGTTTGAATGTGTTTAACTTTCATTTGATTCTATTAGCTTTGGATAATGCATTTGACTTTCGTTTGATTCAATTAGCTTTGTTGAATGCATTTGACATTAATTTGACTCAAAAAACTTGTTTTGAATGTGTTTGACTTTCGTTTGATTAAATTAGCTTTGTTTTAATGTGTTTGACTTTCATTTGATTCAATTAGCTTTGTAGAATGCATTTGACAATCATTTGATTCAATTAGCTTTGTTAAATGCATTAGATTTTAATTTGATTCAAAAAGCTTTGTTTGAATGTGTTTTACTTTCATTTGATTCAATAAGCTTTGTTTGATTGTGTTTGACTTTCATTTGATTCAATTAGCTTTGTTGAATGCATTAGACTTTAATTTGATTTAAAAAGCTTTATTTGAATGTGTTTCACTTTCAATTGATCATGAATTTTTGTAGAATGCATTTGTCATTTATTTTTTTCAAAAACCTTTATTTGAATGGGTTTGAATTTAATTTGATTTAATTAGCTTTGATTGAATGTGTTTGACTTAAATTTGATTCATATGTCTTGTTTGAATGTGTTTGACTTTCATTTGATTCAATTAGCTTTGTTGAATGCATTAGACTTTAATTTGATTTAAAAAGCTTTATTTGAATGTGTTTGACTTTCATTGGATTCAATTAGCTTTGTTTGAATGTGTTTGACTTTCATTTGATTCAAAAAGCTTTGTTTGAATGTGTTTAACTTTCATTGGATTCAATTAGCTTTGTTTGAATGTGTTAACCTTTCATTTGATTCAATTAGCTTTGTAGAATGCATTCGACTTTTGTTTGATTCAATTAGCTTTGTTGAATGCATTTGACTTTAATTTGATTCAAAAAGCTTTGTTTGAATGTGTTTGACTTTCATTTGATTTAATTAGCTTTGTAGAATGCATTTGACATTCACTTGATCCAATTAGCTTTGTTTGAATGTGTTTCACTTTTAATTAATTTAATTAGCTTTGTACAATGCGTTTGACCTTAATTTTATTCAAAAAGCTTTGCTTGAATGGGTTTGACTTTAATTTTATTTAATTAGCTCTGTTTGATTGTGTTTGACTTAAATTTGATTCATAATTCTTGTTTGAATGTGCTTGACTTTAATTTGATTCAATTACCTTTGTCAAATCCATTAGACTTTAATTTGATTTAAAAAACTTTATTTGAATGTGTTTGACTTTCATTGGATTCAATTAGCTTTGTTTGAATGGGTTTAACTTTCATTTGATTCTATTAGCTTTGTAGAATGCATTTGACTTTCATTTGATTCAATTAGCTTTGTTGAATGCATTAGACTTTAATTTGATTTAAAAAGTTTTATTTGAATGTGTTTGACTATCATTTGATTCAATAAGCTTTGTAGAATTTGTTTGACTTTCATTTGATTCAATTAGCTTTGTTGAATGCAATAGAATTTAATTTGATTTAAAAAGCTTTGTTTTAATGTGTTTGACTTTCATTTGATTCAATTAGCTTTGTTTGAATGTGTTTGACTTTCATTTGATTCAATTAGGTTTGTTGAATGCATTAGACTTTTATATGATTCAATTAGCTTTGTTTTTATGTGTTTCATTTTCAATTGATTCAATTAGCTTTGTAGAATGCATTTTACATTAATTTTATTCAAAAAGCTTTGTTTGAATGGGTTTGACTTTCATTGGATTTAATTAGCTCTGTTTGAATGTGTTTGAATTAAATTTGATTCATAAATCTTGTTTGAATGTGTTTGACTTTCATTTGATTCAATTAGCTTTGTTGAATGCATTAGACTTTAATTTGATTTAAAAAGCTTTATTTGAATGTGTTTGATTTTCATTGGATTCAATTAGCTTTGTTTGAATGTGTTTGACTTTCATTTGATTCAATTAGCTTTTTTTTAATATGTTTGACTTTCATTTGATTCAATTAGCTTTGTTTGAATGTGATTGACTTTCATTTGATTTAATTAGCTTTGTGGAATGCATAAGACTTTAATTTGATTCAAAATGCTTTATTTAAATGTGTTTGACTTTCATTAGATTCAATTAGCTTTGTTGAATGCATTTGACTTTAATTTGATTCAAAAAGCTTTGTTTGAATGTGTATAATTAGCTTTGTTTGAATGTGTTTGACTTTAATTTGATACAATTAGCTTTGTTTTAATGTGTATGACTTTAATTTGATTCAATTAGCTTTGTTTGAATGTGTTTGACTTTCATTTGATTCAATTAGCTTTGTAGAATTTGTTTGACTTTCATTTGATTCAATAAGTTTTGTTGAATGCAATAGAATTTAATTTGATCTAAAAAGCTTTGTTTTAATGTGTTTGACTTTCATTAGATTCAATTAGCTTTGTTTGAATGTGTTTAACTTTCATTTGATTCTATTAGCTTTAGAGAATGCATTTGACTTTCGTTTGATTCAATTAGCTTTGTTGAATGCATTTGACATTAATTTGACTCAAAAACTTGTTTTGAATGTGTTTGACTTTCATTTGATTAAATTAGCTTTGTTTTAATGTGTTTGACTTTCATTTGATTCAATTAGCTTTGTAGAATGCATTTGACAATCATTTGATTCAATTAGCTTTGTTAAATGCATTAGATTTTAATTTGATTCAAAAAGCTTTGTTTGAATGTGTTTTACTTTCATTTGATTCAATAAGCTTTGTTTGATTGTGTTTGACTTTCATTTGATTCAATTAGCTTTGTTGAATGCATTAGACTTTAATTTGATTTAAAAAGCTTTATTTGAATGTGTTTGACTTTCATTTGATTTAATTAGCTTTGTTTGAATCTGTTTGACTTTCATTTGATTCAATTAGGTTTGTTGAATACATTAGACTTTCATTGGATTCAATTAGCTTTGTTTGAATGTGTTTCACTTTCAATTGATCATGAATTTTTGTAGAATGCATTTGTCATTTATTTTTTTTCAAAACCCTTTGTTTGAATGGGTTTGAATTTAATTTGATTTAATTAGCTTTGATTGAATGTGTTTGACTTAAATTTGATTCATATGTCTTGTTTGAATGTGTTTGACTTTCATTTGATTCAATTAGCTTTGTTGAATGCATTAGACTTTAATTTGATTTAAAAAGCTTTATTTGAATGTGTTTGACTTTCATTGGATTCAATTAGCTTTGTTTGAATGTGTTTGACTTTCATTTGATTCAAAAAGCTTTGTTTGAATGTGTTTAACTTTCATTGGATTCAATTAGCTTTGTTTGAATGTGTTAACCTTTCATTTGATTCAATTAGCTTTGTAGAATGCATTCGACTTTTGTTTGATTCAATTAGCTTTGTTGAATGCATTTGACTTTAATTTGATTCAAAAAGCTTTGTTTGAATGTGTTTGACTTTCATTTGATTTAATTAGCTTTGTAGAATGCATTTGACATTCACTTGATCCAATTAGCTTTGTTTGAATGTGTTTCACTTTTAATTAATTTAATTAGCTTTGTACAATGCGTTTGACCTTAATTTTATTCAAAAAGCTTTGCTTGAATGGGTTTGACTTTAATTTTATTTAATTAGCTCTGTTTGATTGTGTTTGACTTAAATTTGATTCATAATTCTTGTTTGAATGTGTTTGACTTTAATTTGATTCAATTACCTTTGTCAAATCCATTAGACTTTAATTTGATTTAAAAAACTTTATTTGAATGTGTTTGACTTTCATTGGATTCAATTAGCTTTGTTTGAATGGGTTTAACTTTCATTTGATTCTATTAGCTTTGTAGAATGCATTTGACTTTCGTTTGATTCAATTAGCTTTGTTGAATGCATTTGACGTTAATTTGACTCAAAAACTTTGTTTAAATGTGTTTGACTTTCATTTGATTCAATTAGGTTTGTTTGAATGTGTTTGACTTTAATTTGATTCAATTAGCTTTGTTGAATGCATTACACTTTAATTTGATTTAAAAAGCTTTATTTGAATGTGTTTGACTTTCATTGGATTCAATTACCTTTGTTTGAATGTGTTTGACTTTCATTTGATTCAAAAAGCTTTGTTTGAATGTGTTTAACTTTCCGTGGATAATTAGCTTTGTTTGAATGTGTTTGACTTTTATTTGGTTCGAAAAGCTTTGTTTGAATGTGTTGACTTTCATTTAATTCAATTAGCTTAGTTTGAATGTGTTTAACTTTCATTTGATTCAATAAGATTTGTTGAATGCATTTTACTTTCAATTGATTCAAAAAACTTTGTTTGAATGTGTTTGACTTTCATTTAATTCAATTAGCATTGTTTGAATGTGTTTGACTTTCATTTGATTCAATTAGCTTTGTTTTGATGTGTTTGACTTTCATTTGATTCAATTAGCTTTGTAGAATGCATTTGACCCTCATTTGATTCAATTAGCTTTGTTGAATGTATTAGACTTCAATATAATTCAAAAAGCTTTGTTTCAATGAGTTTGACTTCCATTTAATTTAATTAGCTTTGTTTGAATGTGTTTGACTTTCATTTGATTCAATTAGCTTTGTAGAATGGATTTGACTTTCATTTGATTCAATTAGCTTTGTTGAATGCATTTGACTTTCATATGATTCAAAAAGCTTTGTTTGAATGTGTTTGACTATCATTTGATTAAATTAGCTTTGTAGAATGCATTAGACTTTAATTTGATTCAAAAAGCTTCGTTTGAATGTATTTTACTTTCATTTGATTCAATTAGCTTTTTTTGAATTTGTTTGACTTTCATTTGATTCAATTAGATTTGTTGAATGCATTATACTTTCATTGGATTCAATTAGCTTTGTTTGAATGTGTTTGACTTTCATTTGATTTAATTAGCTTTGTTTGAATGTGTTTGACTATCATTTGATTCAATTAGCTTTGTAGAATTTGTTCGACTTTCATTTGATTCAATTAGCTTTGTTGAATGCAATAGAATTTAATTTGATTTAAAAAACTTGGTTTGAATGTGTTTGTCTTTCATTTGACTAAATTAGGTTTGTTTGAATGTGTTTGACTTTCATTTGATTCAATTAGCTTTGTTTTAATGTGTTTGACTTTCATTTGATTCAATTAGCTTTGTAGAATGCATTTGACAATCATTTGATTCAATTAGCTTTGTTAAATGCATTAGACTTTAATTTGATTCAAAAAGCTTTGTTTGAATGAGTTTTACTTTCATTTGATTCAATTAGCTTTGTTTGAATGTGTTTGACTTTCATTTGATTCAATTAGCTTTGTAGAATGCATTTGACAATCAATTGATTCAATTAGCTTTGTTAAATGCATTAGACTTTAATTTGATTCAAAAACCTTTGTTTGAATGTGTTTTACTTTCATTTGATTCAATAAGCTTTGTTTGATTGTGTTTGACTTTCATTTGATTCAACTAGCTTTGTTGAATGCATTAGACTTTAATTTTATTTAAAAAGCTTTATTTGAATGTGTTTGACTTTCTTTTGATTCAATTAGCTTTGTTTGAATCTATTTGACTTTCATTTGATTCAATAAGGTTTGTTGAATACATTAGACTTTCATTGGATTCAATTAGCTTTGTTTGATGGTGTTTCACTTTCAATTGATCATGTATTTTTGTAGAATGCATTTGACATTTATTTTGTTCAAAAACCTTTGTTTGAATGGGTTTGAATTTAATTTGATTTAATTAGCTTTGATTGAATGTGTTTGACTTAAATTTGATTCATATGTCTTGTTTGAATGTGTTTGACTTTCATTTGATTCAATTAGCTTTGTTGAATGCATTAGACTTTAATTTGATTTAAAAAGCTTTATTTGAATGTGTTTGACTTTCATTGGATTCAATTAGCTTTGTTTGAATGTGTTTGACTTTCATTAGATTCAAAAAGCTTTGTTTGAATGTGTTTAACTTTCATTGGTTTGAATTAGCTTTGTTTGAATGTGTTTACCTTTCATTTGATTCAATTAGCTTTGTAGAATGCATTCGACTTTTGTTTGATTCAATTAGCTTTGTTAAATGCATTTGACTTTAATTTCATTCAAAAAGCTTTGTTTGAATGTGTTTGACTTTCATTTGATTTAATTAGCTTTGTAGAATGCATTTGACTTTCATTTGATTCAATTAGCTTTGTTTGAATGTGTTTCACTTTTAATTGATTTAATTAGCTTTGTACAATGCATTTGACCTTAATTTTATTCAAAAAGCTTTGTTTGAATGGGTTTGACTTTAATTTGATTTAATTAGCTCTGTTTTATTGTGTTTGACTTAAATTTGTTTCATAAGTCTTGTTTGAATGTGTTTGACTTTAATTTGATTCAATTACCTTTGTTAAATGCTTTAGACTTTAATTTGATTTAAAAAGCTTTATTTGAATGTGTTTGACTTTCATTGGATTCAATTAGCTCTGTTAGAATGTGTTTAACTTTCATTTGATTCTATTAGCTTTGTAGAATGCATTTGACTTTCATTTGATTTAATTAGCTTTGTAGAATGCATTTGACTTTCATTGGATTCAATTAGCTTTGTTTGAATGTGTTTGACCTTCATTTGATTCAATTAGATTTGTTTGAATGTGTTTGACTTTCATTTGATTCAATTAGCTTTGTTTGAATGTGTTTGACTTTCATTTGATTTAATTAGCTTTGTTGAATGCATAAGACTTTAATTTGATTCAAAATGCTTTATTTGAATGTGTTTGACTTTCATTAGATTCAATTAGCTTTGTTGATTGCATTTGACTTTAATTTGATTCAAAAAGCTTTGTTTGAATGTGTTTAACTTTCCGTGTATAATTAGCTTTGTTTGAATGTGTTTGACTTTAATTTGATACAATTATATTTGTTTGAATGTGTTTGACTTTAATTTGATTCAATTAGCTTTGTTTGAATGAGTTTGACTTTCATTTGATTCAATTAGCTTTGTTTGAACGTGTTTGACTTTCATTTGATTCAATTAGGATTGTTGAATATATTAGACTTTCATTGGATTCAATTAGCTTTGTTTGAATGGGTTTGACTTTAATTTGATTTAATTAGCTCTGTTTGATTGGGTTTGACTTAAATTTGATTCATAAGTCTTGTTTGAATGTGTTTAACTTTAATTTGATTCAATTACCTTTGTTGTATGCATTAGACTTTAACTTTATTTTAAAAGCTTGAATGTGTTTGACTTTCATTGGATTCAATTAGCTTTGTTTGAATGTGTTTAACTTTCATTTGATTCTATTAGCTTTGGAGAATGCATTTGACTTTCGTTTGATTCAATTAGCTTTGTTGAATGCATTTGACATTAATTTGACTCAAAAACTTGGTTTGAATGTGTTTGAATTTCATTTGATTAAATTAGCTTTGTTTTAATGTGTTTGACTTTCATTTGATTCAATTAGCTTTGTAGAATGCATTTGACAATCATTAGATTCAATTAGCTCTGTTAAATGCATTAGACTTTAATTTGATTCAAAAAGCTTTGTTTGAATGTGTTTTACTTTCATTTGATTCAATAAGCTTTCTTTGATTGTGTTTGACTTTCATTTGATTCAATTAGCTTCGTTGAATGCATTAGACTTTAATTTGATTTAAAAAGCTTTATTTGAATGTGTTTGACATTCATTTGATCCAATTAGCTTTGTTTGAATGTGTTTCACTTTTAATTGATTTAATTAGCTTTGTACAATGCGTTTGACTTTAATTTGATTCAAAAAGCTTTGTTTGAATGTGTTTTACTTTTGTTTGATTCAATAAGCTTTGTTTGATTGTGTTTGACTTTCATTTGATTCAATTAGCTTTGTTGAATGCATTAGACTTTTGTTTGATTTAAAAAGCTTTATTTGAATGTGTTTGACTATCATTTGATTCAATTAGCTTTGTAGAATTTGTTTGACTTTCATTTGATTCAATTAGCTTTGTTGAATGCAATAGAATTTAATTTGATTTAAAAAGCTTTGTTTTAATGTGTTTGACTTTCATTTGATTCAATTAGCTTTGTTTGAATGTGTTTGACTTTCATTTGATTCAATTAGGTTTGTTGAATGCATTAGACTTTTATATGATTCAATTAGCTTTGTTTTTATGTGTTTCATTTTCTATTGATTCAATTAGCTTTGTAGAATGCATTTTACATTAATTTTATTCAAAAAGCTTTGTTTGAATGGGTTTGACTTTCATTGGATTTAATTAGCTCAGTTTGAATGTGTTTGAATTAAATTTGATTCATAAATCTTGTTTGAATGTGTTTGACTTTCATTTGATTCAATTAGCTTTGTTGAATGCATTAGACTTTAATTTGATTTAAAAAGCTTTATTTGAATATGTTTGATTTTCATTGGATTCAATTAGCTTTGTTTGAATGTGTTTGACTTTAATTTGATACAATTAGCTTTGTTTTAATGTGTATGACTTTAATTTGATTCAATTAGCTTTGTTTGAATGTGTTTGACTTTCATTTGATTCAATTAGCTTTGTAGAATTTGTTTGACTTTCATTTGATTCAATTAGCTTTGTTGAATGCAATAGAATTTAATTTGATTTAAAAAGCTTTGTTTTAATGTGTTTGACTTTCATTGGATTCAATTAGCTTTGTTTGAATGTGTTTGACTTTAATTGGATTCAATTAGCTTTATTTGAATGTGTTTGACTTTCATTTGATTCAATTAGCTTTGTTTGAATCTGTTTGTCTTTCATTTGATTCAATTAGGTTTGTTGAATACATTAGACTTTCATTGGATTCAATTAGCTTTGTTTGAATGTGTTTCACTTTCAATTGATCATGTATTTTTGTAGAATGCATTTGTCATTTATTTTTTTCTAAAACCTTTGTTTGTATGGTTTGAATTTAATTTGATTTAATTAGCTTTGATTGAATGTGTTTGACTTAAATTTGATTCATATGTCTTGTTTGAATGTGTTTGACTTTCATTTGATTCAATTAGCTTTGTTGAATGCATTAGACTTTAATTTGATTTAAAAAGCTTTATTTGAATGTGTTTGACTTTCATTGGATTCAATTAGCTTTGTTTGAATGTGTTTGACTTTCATTTGATTCAAAAAGCTTTGTTTGAATGTGTTTAACTTTCATTGGATTCAATTAGCTTTGTTTGAATGTGTTAACCTTTCATTTGATTCAATTAGCTTTGTAGAATGCATTCGACTTTTGTTTGATTCAATTAGCTTTGTTGAATGCATTTGACTTTAATTTGATTTAATTAGCTTTGTAGAATGCATTTGACTTTCATTTGATTTAATTAGCTTTGTAGAATGCATTTGACATTCATTTGATCCAATTAGCTTTGTTGAATGCATTAGACTTTAATTTGATTTAAAAAGTTTTATTTGAATGTGTTTGACTATCATTTGATTCAATAAGCTTTGTAGAATTTGTTTGACTTTCATTTGATTCAATTAGCTTTGTTGAATGCAATAGAATTTAATTTGATTTAAAAAGCTTTGTTTTAATGTGTTTGACTTTCATTTGATTCAATTAGCTTTGTTTGAATGTGTTTGACTTTCATTTGATTCAATTAGGTTTGTTGAATGCATTAGACTTTTATATGATTCAATTAGCTTTGTTTTTATGTGTTTCATTTTCAATTGATTCAATTAGCTTTGTAGAATGCATTTTACATTAATTTTATTCAAAAAGCTTTGTTTGAATGGGTTTGACTTTCATTGGATTTAATTAGCTCTTTTTGATTGTGTTTGAATTAAATTTGATTCATAAATCTTGTTTGAATGTGTTTGACTTTCATTTGATTCAATTAGCTTTGTTGAATGCATTAGACTTTAATTTGATTTAAAAAGCTTTATTTGAATGTGTTTGATTTTCATTGGATTCAATTAGCTTTGTTTGAATGTGTTTGACTTTAATTTGATACAATTAGCTTTGTTTTAATGTGTATGACTTTAATTTGATTCAATTAGCTTTGTTTGAATGTGTTTGACTTTCATTTGATTCAATTAGCTTTGTAGAATTTGTTTGACTTTCATTTGATTCAATTAGCTTTGTTGAATGCAATAGAATTTAATTTGATTTAAAAAGCTTTGTTTTAATGTGTTTGACTTTCATTGGATTCAATTAGCTTTGTTTGAATGTGTTTAACTTTCATTTGATTCTATTAGCTTTGGATAATGCATTTGACTTTCGTTTGATTCAATTAGCTTTGTTGAATGCATTTGACATTAATTTGACTCAAAAACTTGTTTTGAATGTGTTTGACTTTCATTTGATTAAATTAGCTTTGTTTTAATGTGTTTGACTTTCATTTGATTCAATTAGCTTTGTAGAATGCATTTGACAATCATTTGATTCAATTAGCTTTGTTAAATGCATTAGATTTTAATTTGATTCAAAAAGCTTTTTTTGAATGTGTTTTACTTTCATTTGATTCAATAAGCTTTGTTTGATTGTGTTTGACTTTCATTTGATTCAATTAGCTTTGTTGAATGCATTAGACTTTAATTTGATTTAAAAAGCTTTATTTGAATGTGTTTCACTTTCAATTGATCACGAATTTTTGTAGAATGCATTTGTCATTTATTTTTTTCAAAAACCTTTGTTTGAATGGGTTTGAATTTAATTTGATTTAATTAGCTTTGATTGAATGTGTTTGACTTAAATTTGATTCATATGTCTTGTTTGAATGTGTTTGACTTTCATTGGATTCAATTAGCTTTGTTTGAATGTGTTTGACTTTCATTTGATTCAAAAAGCTTTGTTTGAATGTGTTTAACTTTCATTGGATTCAATTAGCTTTGTTTGAATGTGTTAACCTTTCATTTGATTCAATTAGCTTTGTAGAATGCATTCGACTTTTGTTTGATTCAATTAGCTTTGTTGAATGCATTTGACTTTAATTTGATTCAAAAAGCTTTGTTTGAATGTGTTTGACTTTCATTTGATTTAATTAGCTTTGTAGAATGCATTTGACATTCACTTGATCCAATTAGCTTTGTTTGAATGTGTTTCACTTTTAATTAATTTAATTAGCTTTGTACAATGCGTTTGACCTTAATTTTATTCAAAAAGCTTTGCTTGAATGGGTTTGACTTTAATTTTATTTAATTAGCTCTGTTTGATTGTGTTTGACTTAAATTTGATTCATAATTCTTGTGTGAATGTGTTTGACTTTAATTTGATTCAATTACCTTTGTCAAATCCATTAGACTTTAATTTGATTTAAAAAACTTTATTTGAATGTGTTTGACTTTCATTGGATTCAATTAGCTTTGTTTGAATGGGTTTAACTTTCATTTGATTCTATTAGCTTTGTAGAATGCATTTGACTTTCATTTGATTCAATTAGCTTTGTTGAATGCATTAGACTTTAATTTGATTTAAAAAGTTTTATTTGAATGTGTTTGACTATCATTTGATTCAATAAGCTTTGTAGAATTTGTTTGACTTTCATTTGATTCAATTAGCTTTGTTGAATGCAATAGAATTTAATTTGATTTAAAAAGCTTTGTTTTAATGTGTTTGACTTTCATTTGATTCAATTAGCTTTGTTTGAATGTGTTTGACTTTCATTTGATTCAATTAGGTTTGTTGAATGCATTAGACTTTTATATGATTCAATTAGCTTTGTTTTTATGTGTTTCATTTTCAATTGATTCAATTAGCTTTGTAGAATGCATTTTACATTAATTTTATTCAAAAAGCTTTGTTTGAATGGGTTTGACTTTCATTGGATTTAATTAGCTCTGTTTGAATGTGTTTGAATTAAATTTGATTCATAAATCTTGTTTGAATGTGTTTGACTTTCATTTGATTCAATTAGCTTTGTTGAATGCATTAGATGATGCGTTTCTTGATTCGTTTGGTCTTAGGTTTAAACAAGCTTCACTCGTTTGTTTTCGCCTAAGGGTTCTAAATCTGATTTCAAGGCTTCACTCACCTTAATCTCGTGATTTAGGGGTTTTTTTGAGGATAGTTTGAATTAGCTTCACTCACTAATTAATCTAACCTCTCTTAAATCAGGTTTCACTCGCCTAATCTAAGGGTTTTTATGTTTAACTTCACTCGTCAAACACAAAGAAAACTTGGAAAGAAACGTTCCAAATTAACAAGCAATAAAGCTTTAATCAACAAAACAAAACTTGTATAATTCGAAGTTTACAACCTTTATTTATAGACTCAAAACTAATCCTAAACCTAATCAAATTAGAAAACTAATCCTAATTGAATTAGAATCCCATTTGACCTAGAAAACCTAAGAAAACTGAAACTTGATCCCCAAGTTCCTAATTCGGATATGACTAAACTAACTAAGTTTAATTCAACTTAGATTAGGTTATTCAATCCTCCTAAAACACCTAGACACGCCTAAAAACCAAAGTCAAGTCCTAATCCACTTAGGAATTTACTTTGCTAAAAACAAGTCCTAATCCAATTAGGAATCTCTTTTGCTAAAGACAAGTCCTAATCCAATTAGGAATCTCTTTTGCTAAAGACAAGTCCTAATTCAAATAGGAACTCACTAGACCAAAACAATTCCTAATCAAAATAAAAATCCTAATGCTTAAAACAAGAAAAACCCTTTCAAGTGAAAGGTAAAAACTTGTAAGCCAAAATCTAATCTAAGAAACATTAAAGAAACGGACCAAGAAAGGAAACGTTGAATGCATCCGCATCATACTCCTCCTCTTGAAAACGAACTTGTCCTCAAGTTACATCATAACAAGGAACGAGATCATTTGCGCTAAGAGAAGCACAAACGCCTTCACCAAGTAGCACTTGAAATGTATCATAATTCTCCCTATGCACGATTTTAAAAGGCCCTTCATCAAAGGATTCATGCTTGTCTTTGCGGTTGTTGTATAACCTCTGTGCACTCAAAGAAAGCCACACATAGTCACCTATCTCAAATGGAGACTTACGAACAAGTTGAAGCACTCTATCTTGCTGCTTGTCTTTCTTCTTCCTTTTACTTGAACCACCTTCATCAATAGAACCTCCCGAAGCCTTAGCCTTCAATTCGGACATCTCCCCTTCAAGACTCTTCATATGATTCATGAAAATAATGTTTTGTTCCATCAAAGCAGCCATTTGTTCAAGCAAGTGAGTTTCCGTTGATTTACTCGCCATATTTGCGCACAATCAATAATCTTCCCTCGAATGTTTGTTGCTGTAGATTTTGCGTCACTTATCCAATGACCACGAAATTTTACAGTCTATAATTTTAGTCCAATAGGAATCCAACCAAAAAAGAATCACCGAAAAATACCAAGTATATAGTTCGCAGTAACCTAAAACTTCCAACTGGTCCAGATCTGCGCCGAGAAGAACAAGAACCAAGAAACTAGCACGAATTGATTCTTGATTGCTCAAGAACAAGGATATAACGACTCAATAATCACACCAACAGCTCTGATACCATTTGATGCGTTTCTTGATTCGTTTGGTCTTAGGTTTAAACAAGCTTCACTCGTTTGTTTTCGCCTAAGGGTTCTAAATCTGATTTCAAGGCTTCACTCACCTTAATCTCGTGATTTAGGGGTTTTTTTGAGGATAGTTTGAATTAGCTTCACTCACTAATTAATCTAACCTCTCTTAAATCAGGTTTCACTCGCCTAATCTAAGGGTTTTTATGTTTAACTTCACTCGTCAAACACAAAGAAAACTTGGAAAGAAACGTTCCAAATTAACAAGCAATAAAGCTTTAATCAACAAAACAAAACTTGTATAATTCGAAGTTTACAACCTTTATTTATAGACTCAAAACTAATCCTAAACCTAATCAAATTAGAAAACTAATCCTAATTGAATTAGAATCCCATTTGACCTAGAAAACCTAAGAAAACTGAAACTTGATCCCCAAGTTCCTAATTCGGATATGACTAAACTAACTAAGTTTAATTCAACTTAGATTAGGTTATTCAATCCTCCTAAAACACCTAGACACGCCTAAAAACCAAAGTCAAGTCCTAATCCACTTAGGAATTTACTTTGCTAAAAACAAGTCCTAATCCAATTAGGAATCTCTTTTGCTAAAGACAAGTCCTAATCCAATTAGGAATCTCTTTTGCTAAAGACAAGTCCTAATTCAAATAGGAACTCACTAGACCAAAACAATTCCTAATCAAAATAAAAATCCTAATGCTTAAAACAAGAAAAACCCTTTCAAGTGAAAGGTAAAAACTTGTAAGCCAAAATCTAATCTAAGAAACATTAAAGAAACGGACCAAGAAAGGAAACGTTGAATGCATCCGCATCATTAGACTTTAATTTGATTTAAAAAGCTTTATTTGAATGTGTTTGATTTTCATTGGATTCAATTAGCTTTGTTTGAATGTGTTTGACTTTCATTTGATTCAATTAGCTTTTTTTTAATATGTTTGACTTTCATTTGATTCAATTAGCTTTGTTTGAATGTGATTGACTTTCATTTGATTTAATTAGCTTTGTGGAATGCATAAGACTTTAATTTGATTCAAAATGCTTTATTTAAATGTGTTTGACTTTCATTAGATTCAATTAGCTTTGTTGAATGCATTTGACTTTAATTTGATTCAAAAAGCTTTGTTTGAATGTGGTTAACTTTATATGTATAATTAGCTTTGTTTGAATGTGTTTGACTTTAATTTGATACAATTAGCTTTGTTTAAATGTGTATGACTTTAATTTGATTCATTTAGCTTTGTTTGAATGTGTTTGACTTTCATTTGATTCAATTAGCTTTGTAGAATTTGTTTGACTTTCATTTGATTCAATTAGCTTTGTTGAATGCAATAGAATTTAATTTGATTTAAAAAGCTTTGTTTTAATGTGTTTGACTTTCATTGGATTCAATTAGCTATGTTTGAATGTGTTTAACTTTCATTTGATTCTATTAGCTTTGGAGAATGCATTTGACTTTCGTTTGATTCAATTAGCTTTGTTGAATGCATTTGACATTAATTTGACTCAAAAACTTGTTTTGAATGTGTTTGACTTTCATTTGAATAAATTAGCTTTGTTTTAATGTGTTTGACTTTCATTTGATTCAATTAGCTTTGTAGAATGCATTTGACAATCATTTGATTCAATTAGCTTTGTTAAATGCATTAGATTTTAATTTGATTCTAAAAGCTTTGTTTGAATGTGTTTTACTTTCATTTGATTCAATAAGCTTTGTTTGATTGTGTTTGACTTTCATTTGATTCAATTAGCTTTGTTGAATGCATTAGACTTTAATTTGATTCAATTAGCTTTATTTGAATGTGTTTGACTTTCATTTGATTCAATTAGCTTTGTTTGAATCTGTTTGACTTTCATTTGATTCAATTAGGTTTGTTGAATACATTAGACTTTCATTGGATTCAATTAGCTTTGTTTGAATGTGTTTCACTTTCAATTGATCATGAATTTTTGTAGAATGCATTTGTCATTTATTTTTTTCAAAAACCTTTGTTTGAATGGGTTTGAATTTAATTTGATTCAATTAGCTTTGATTGAATGTGTTTGACTTAAATTTGATTCATATGTCTTGTTTGAATGTGTTTGACTTTCATTTGATTCAATTAGCTTTGTTGAATGCATTAGACTTTAATTTGATTTAAAAAGCTTTTTTTGAATGTGTTTGACTTTCATTGGATTCAATTAGCTTTGTTTGAATGTGTTTGACTTTCATTTGATTCAAAAAGCTTTGTTTGAATTTGTTTAACTTTCATTGGATTCAATTAGCTTTGTTTGAATGTGTTAACCTTTCATTTGATTCAATTAGCTTTGTAGAATGCATTCGACTTTTGTTTGATTCAATTAGCTTTGTTGAATGCATTTGACTTTAATTTGATTCAAAAAGCTTTGTTTGAATGTGTTTGACTTTCATTTGATTTAATTAGCTTTGTAGAATGCATTTGACATTCATTTGATCCAATTAGCTTTGTTTGAATGTGTTTCACTTTTAATTAATTTAATTAGCTTTGTACAATGCGTTTGACCTTAATTTTATTCAAAAAGCTTTGCTTGAATGGGTTTGACTTTATTTTTTTTAATTAGCTCTGTTTGATTGTGTTTGACTTAAATTTGATTCATAATTCTTGTTTGAATGAGTTTGACTTTAATTTGATTCAATTACCTTTGTCAAATCCATTAGACTTTAATTTGATTTAAAAAACTTTATTTGAATGTGTTTGACTTTCATTGGATTCAATTAGCTTTGTTTGAATGGGTTTAACTTTCATTTGATTCTATTAGCTTTGTAGAATGCATTTGACTTTCATTTGATTCAATTAGCTTTGTTGAATGCATTTGACTTTAATTTGACTCAAAAACTTTGTTTAAATGTGTTTGACTTTCATTTGATTCAATTAGGTTTGTTTTATTGTGTTTGACTTTCATACGATTCAATTAGCTTTGTTTTAATTTGTTTGACTTTCATTTGATTTAATTAGCTTTGTTAAATGCATTAGACTTTAATTTGATTCAAAAAGCTTTGTTTGAATGTGTTTTACTTTCATTTGATTCAATTAGCTTTGTTTGAATGTGTTTGACTTTAATTTGATTTAATTAGCTTTGTTGAATGCATTACACTTTAATTTGATTTAAAAAGCTTTATTTGAATGTGTTTGACTTTCATTGGATTCAATTACCTTTGTTTGAATGTGTTTGACTTTCATTTGATTCAAAAAGCTTTGTTTGAATGTGTTTAACTTTCCGTGGATAATTAGCTTTGTTTGAATGTGTTTGACTTTTATTTGGTTCGAAAAGCTTTGTTTGAATGTGTTGACTTTCATTTAATTCAATTAGCTTAGTTTGAATGTGTTTAACTTTCATTTGATTCAATAAGATTTGTTGAATGCATTTTACTTTCAATTGATTCAAAAAACTTTGTTTGAATGTGTTTGACTTTCATTTAATTCAATTAGCATTGTTTGAATGTGTTTGACTTTCATTTGATTCAATTAGCTTTGTTTTGATGTGTTTGACTTTCATTTGATTCAATTAGCTTTGTAGAATGCATTTGACCCTCATTTGATTCAATTAGCTTTGTTGAATGTATTAGACTTCAATATAATTCAAAAAGCTTTGTTTCAATGAGTTTGACTTCCATTTAATTTAATTAGCTTTGTTTGAATGTGTTTGACTTTCATTTGATTCAATTAGCTTTGTAGAATGCATTTGACTTTCATTTGATTCAATTAGCTTTGTTGAATGCATTTGACTTTCATATGATTCAAAAAGCTTTGTTTGAATGTGTTTGACTATCATTTGATTAAATTAGCTTTGTAGAATGCATTAGACTTTAATTTGATTCAAAAAGCTTCGTTTGAATGTATTTTACTTTCATTTGATTCAATTAGCTTTTTTTGAATTTGTTTGACTTTCATTTGATTCAATTAGATTTGTTGAATGCATTATACTTTCATTGGATTCAATTAGCTTTGTTTGAATGTGTTTGACTTTCATTTGATTTAATTAGCTTTGTTTGAATGTGTTTGACTATCATTTGATTCAATTAGCTTTGTAGAATTTGTTCGACTTTCATTTGATTCAATTAGCTTTGATGAATGCAATAGAATTTAATTTGATTTAAAAAACTTGGTTTGAATGTGTTTGTCTTTCATTTGATTA
Organism: Chenopodium quinoa; assembly: GCF_001683475.1. Taxonomy (NCBI): domain Eukaryota; kingdom Viridiplantae; phylum Streptophyta; class Magnoliopsida; order Caryophyllales; family Amaranthaceae; genus Chenopodium; species Chenopodium quinoa. Next base: position 31,459 of record NW_018743426.1, on the reverse strand, counting down.
AATTAGGTTTGTTTGAATGTGTTTGTCTTTCATTTGATTAAATTAGGTTTGTTTTAATGTGTTTGACTTTCATTTGATTCAATTAGCTTTGTTTGAATGTGTTTGACTTTCATTTGATTCAATTAGGTTTGTTGAATGCATTAGACTTTTATATGATTCAATTAGCTTTGTTTTTATGTGTTTCATTTTCAATTGATTCAATTAGCTTTGTAGAATGCATTTTACATTAATTTTATTCAAAAAGCTTTGTTTGAATGGGTTTGACTTTCATTGGATTTAATTAGCTCTGTTTGAATGTGTTTGAATTAAATTTGATTCATAAATCTTGTTTGAATGTGTTTGACTTTCATTTGATTCAATTAGCTTTGTTGAATGCATTAGACTTTAATTTGATTTAAAAAGCTTTATTTGAATGTGTTTGATTTTCATTGGATTCAATTAGCTTTGTTTGAATTGTTTGACTTTCATTTGATTCAATTAGCTTTTTTTTAATATGTTTGACTTTCATTTGATTCAATTAGCTTTGTTTGAATGTGATTGACTTTCATTTGATTTAATTAGCTTTGTGGAATGCATAAGACTTTAATTTGATTCAAAATGCTTTATTTAAATGTGTTTGACTTTCATTAGATTCAATTAGCTTTGTTGAATGCATTTGACTTTAATTTGATTCAAAAAGCTTTGTTTGAATGTGTTTAACTTTCTGTGTATAATTAGCTTTGTTTGAATGTGTTTGACTTTAATTTGATACAATTAGCTTTGTTTTAATGTGTATGACTTTAATTTGATTCATTTAGCTTTGTTTGAATGTGTTTGACTTTCATTTGATTCAATTAGCTTTGTAGAATTTATTTGACTTTCATTTGATTCAATTAGCTTTGTTGAATGCAATAGAATTTAATTTGATTTAAAAAGCTTTGTTTTAATGTGTTTGACTTTCATTGGATTCAATTAGCTTTGTTTGAATGTGTTTAACTTTCATTTGATTCTATTAGCTTTGGAGAATGCATTTGACTTTCGTTTGATTCAATTAGCTTTGTTGAATGCATTTGACATTAATTTGACTCAAAAACTTGTTTTGAATGTGTTTGACTTTCATTTGAATAAATTAGCTTTGTTTTAATGTGTTTGACTTTCATTTGATTCAATTAGCTTTGTAGAATGCATTTGACAATCATTTGATTCAATTAGCTTTGTTAAATGCATTAGATTTTAATTTGATTCTAAAAGCTTTGTTTGAATGTGTTTTACTTTCATTTGATTCAATAAGCTTTGTTTGATTGTGTTTGACTTTCATTTGATTCAATTAGCTTTGTTGAATGCATTAGACTTTAATTTGATTCAATTAGCTTTATTTGAATGTGTTTGACTTTCATTTGATTCAATTAGCTTTGTTTGAATCTGTTTGACTTTCATTTGATTCAATTAGGTTTGTTGAATACATTAGACTTTCATTGGATTCAATTAGCTTTGTTTGAATGTGTTTCACTTTCAATTGATCATGAATTTTTGTAGAATGCATTTGTCATTTATTTTTTTCAAAAACCTTTGTTTGAATGGGTTTGAATTTAATTTGATTCAATTAGCTTTGATTGAATGTGTTTGACTTAAATTTGATTCATATGTCTTGTTTGAATGTGTTTGACTTTCATTTGATTCAATTAGCTTTGTTGAATGCATTAGACTTTAATTTGATTTAAAAAGCTTTATTTGAATGTGTTTGACTTTCATTGGATTCAATTAGCTTTGTTTGAATGTGTTTGACTTTCATTTGATTCAAAAAGCTTTGTTTGAATGTGTTTAACTTTCATTGGATTCAATTAGCTTTGTTTGAATGTGTTAACCTTTCATTTGATTCAATTAGCTTTGTAGAATGCATTCGACTTTTGTTTGATTCAATTAGCTTTGTTGAATGCATTTGACTTTAATTTGATTCAAAAAGCTTTGTTTGAATGTGTTTGACTTTCATTTGATCCAATTAGCTTTGTTTGAATGTGTTTCACTTTTAATTAATTTAATTAGCTTTGTACAATGCGTTTGACCTTAATTTTATTCAAAAAGCTTTGCTTGAATGGGTTTGACTTTATTTTTTTTAATTAGCTCTGTTTGATTGTGTTTGACTTAAATTTGATTCATAATTCTTGTTTGAATGTGTTTGACTTTAATTTGATTCAATTACCTTTGTCAAATCCATTAGACTTTAATTTGATTTAAAAAACTTTATATGAATGTGTTTGACTTTCATTGGATTCAATTAGCTTTGTTTGAATGGGTTTAACTTTCATTTGATTCTATTAGCTTTGTAGAATGCATTTGACTTTCATTTGATTCAATTAGCTTTGTTGAATGCATTTGACTTTAATTTGACTCAAAAACTTTGTTTAAATGTGTTTGACTTTCATTTGATTCAATTAGGTTTGTTTTAATGTGTTTGACTTTCATACGATTCAATTAGCTTTGTTTTAATTTGTTTGACTTTCATTTGATTTAATTAGCTTTGTTAAATGCATTAGACTTTAATTTGATTCAAAAAGCTTTGTTTGAATGTGTTTTACTTTCATTTGATTCAATTAGCTTTGTTTGAATGTGTTTGACTTTAATTTGATTTAATTAGCTTTGTTGAATGCATTACACTTTAATTTGATTTAAAAAGCTTTATTTGAATGTGTTTGACTTTCATTGGATTCAATTACCTTTGTTTGAATGTGTTTGACTTTCATTTGATTCAAAAAGCTTTGTTTGAATGTGTTTAACTTTCCGTGGATAATTAGCTTTGTTTGAATGTGTTTGACTTTTATTTGGTTCGAAAAGCTTTGTTTGAATGTGTTGACTTTCATTTAATTCAATTAGCTTAGTTTGAATGTGTTTAACTTTCATTTGATTCAATAAGATTTGTTGAATGCATTTTACTTTCAATCGATTCAAAAAACTTTGTTTGAATGTGTTTGACTTTCATTTAATTCAATTAGCATTGTTTGAATGTGTTTGACTTTCATTTGATTCAATTAGCTTTGTTTTGATGTGTTTGACTTTCATTTGATTCAATTAGCTTTGTAGAATGTATTTGACCCTCATTTGATTCAATTAGCTTTGTTGAATGTATTAGACTTCAATATAATTCAAAAAGCTTTGTTTCAATGAGTTTGACTTCCATTTAATTTAATTAGCTTTGTTTGAATGTGTTTGACTTTCATTTGATTCAATTAGCTTTGTAGAATGCATTTGACTTTCATTTGATTCAATTAGCTTTGTTGAATGCATTTGACTTTCATATGATTCAAAAAGCTTTGTTTGAATGTGTTTGACTATCATTTGATTAAATTAGCTTTGTAGAATGCATTAGACTTTAATTTGATTCAAAAAGCTTCGTTTGAATGTATTTTACTTTCATTTGATTCAATTAGCTTTTTTTGAATTTGTTTGACTTTCATTTGATTCAATTAGATTTGTTGAATGCATTATACTTTCATTGGATTCAATTAGCTTTGTTTGAATGTGTTTGACTTTCATTTGATTTAATTAGCTTTGTTTGAATGTGTTTGACTATCATTTGATTCAATTAGCTTTGTAGAATTTGTTCGACTTTCATTTGATTCAATTAGCTTTGTTGAATGCAATAGAATTTAATTTGATTTAAAAAACTTGGTTTGAATGTGTTTGTCTTTCATTTGATTAAATTAGGTTTGTTTAAATGTGTTTGACTTTCATTTGATTCAATTAGCTTTGTTTTAATGTGTTTGACTTTCATTTGATTCAATTAGCTTTGTAGAATGCATTTGACAATCATTTGATTCAATTAGCTTTGTTAAATGCATTAGACTTTAATTTGATTCAAAAAGCTTTGTTTGAATGAGTTTTACTTTCATTTGATTCAATTAGCTTTGTTTGAATGTGTTTGACTTTCATTTGATTCAATTAGCTTTGTAGAATGCATTTGACAATCAATTGATTCAATTAGCTTTGTTAAATGCATTAGACTTTAATTTGATTCAAAAACCTTTGTTTGAATGTGTTTTACTTTCATTAGATTCAATAAGCTTTGTTTGATTGTGTTTGACTTTCATTTGATTCAACTAGCTTTGTTGAATGCATTAGACTTTAATTTGATTTAAAAAGCTTTATTTGAATGTGTTTGACTTTCATTTGATTCAATTAGCTTTGTTTGAATCTGTTTGACTTTCATTTGATTCAATAAGGTTTGTTGAATACATTAGACTTTCATTGGATTCAATTAGCTTTGTTTGAATGTGTTTCACTTTCAATTGATCATGAATTTTTGTAGAATGCATTTGACATTTATTTTGTTCAAAAACCTTTGTTTGAATGGGATTGAATTTAATTTGATTCAATTAGCTTTGTTTGAATGTGTTTGACTTTCATTTGATTCAATTAGCTTTTTGTAGAATGCATTTGACAATCAATTGATTCAATTAGCTTTGTTAAATGCATTAGACTTTAATTTGATTCAAAAACCTTTGTTTGAATGTGTTTTACTTTCATTTGATTCAATAAGCTTTGTTTGATTGTGTTTGACTTTCATTTGATTCAATTAGCTTTGTTGAATGCATTAGACTTTAATTTGATTTAAAAAGCTTTATTTGAATGTGTTTGACTTTCATTTGATTCAATTAGCTTTGTTTGAATCTGTTTGACTTTCATTTGATTTAATAAGGTTTGTTGAATACATTAGACTTTCATTGGATTCAATTAGCTTTGTTTGATGGTGTTTCACTTTCAATTGATCATGTATTTTTGTAGAATGCATTTTACATTTATTTTGTTCAAAAACCTTTGTTTGAATGGGTTTGAATTTAATTTGATTTAATTAGCTTTGATTGAATGTGTTTGACTTAAATTTGATTCATATGTCTTGTTTGAATGTGTTTGACTTTCATTTGATTCAATTAGCTTTGTTGAATGCATTAGACTTTAATTTGATTTAAAAAGCTTTATTTGAATGTGTTTGACTTTCATTGGATTCAATTAGCTTTGTTTGAATGTGTTTGACTTTCATTAGATTCAAAAAGCTTTGTTTGAATGTGTTTAACTTTCATTGGATTCAATTAGCTTTGTTTGAATGTGTTTACCTTTCATTTGATTCAATTAGCTTTGTAAAATGCATTCGACTTTTGTTTGATTCAATTAGCTTTGTTAAATGCATTTGACTTTAATTTCATTCAAAAAGCTTTGTTTGAATGTGTTTGACTTTCATTTGATTTAATTAGCTTTGTAGAATGCATTTGACTTTCATTTGATTCAATTAGCTTTGTTTGAATGTGTTTCACTTTTAATTGATTTAATTAGCTGTTTACAATGCATTTGACCTTAATTTTATTCAAAAAGCTTTGTTTGAATGGGTTTGACTTTAATTTGATTTAATTAGCTCTGTTTTATTGTGTTTGACTTAAATTTGTTTCATAACTCTTGTTTGAATGTGTTTGACTTTAATTTGATTCAATTACCTTTGTTAAATGCTTTAGACTTTAATTTGATTTAAAAAGCTTTATTTGAATGTGTTTGACTTTCATTGGATTCAATTAGCTCTGTTAGAATGTGTTTAACTTTCATTTGATTCTATTAGCTTTGTAGAATGCATTTGACTTTCATTTGATTTAATTAGCTTTGTAGAATGCATTTCACTTTCATTGGATTCAATTAGCTTTGTTTGAATGTGTTTGACCTTCATTTGATTCAATTAGATTTGTTTGAATGTGTTTGACTTTCATTTGATTCAATTAGCTTTGTTTGAATGTGATTGACTTTCATTTGATTTAATTAGCTTTGTGGAATGCATAAGACTTTAATTTGATTCAAAATGCTTTATTTGAATGTGTTTGACTTCCATTAGATTCAATTAGCTTTGTTGAATGCATTTGACTTTAATTTGATTCAAAAAGCTTTGTTTGAATGTGTTTAACTTTCTGTGTATAATTAGCTTTGTTTGAATGTGTTTGACTTTAATTTGATACAATTAGCTTTGTTTTAATGTGTATGACTTTAATTTGATTCAATTAGCTTTGTTTGAATGTGTTTGACTTTCATTTGATTCAATTAGCTTTGTAGAATTTGTTTGACTTTCATTTGATTCAATTAGCTTTGTAGAATTTGTTTGACTTTGATTTGATTCAATTAGCTTTGTTGAATGCAATAGAATTTAATTTGATTTAAAAAGCTTTGTTTTAATGTGTTTGACTTTCATTGGATTCAATTAGCTTTGTTTGAATGTGTTTAACTTTCATTTGATTCTATTAGCTTTGGAGAATGCATTTGACTTTCGTTTGATTCAATTAGCTTTGTTGAATGCATTTGACATTAATTTGATTCAAAAACTTGTTTTGAATGTGTTTGACTTTCATTTGATTAAATTAGCTTTGTTTTAATGTGTTTGATTTTCATTTGATTCAATTAGCTTTGTAGAATGCATTTGACAATCATTTGATTCAATTAGCTTTGTTAAATGCATTAGATTTTAATTTGATTCAAAAAGCTTTGTTTGAATGTGTTTTACTTTCATTTGATTCAATAAGCTTTGTTTGATTGTGTTTGACTTTCATTTGATTTAATTAGCTTTGTTGAATGCATTAGACTTTAATTTGATTTAAAAAGCTTTATTTGAATGTGTTTGACTTTCATTTGATTCAATTAGCTTTGTTTGAATCTGTTTGACTTTCATTTGATTCAATTAGGTTTGTTGAATACATTAGACTTTCAGTGGATTCAATTAGCTTTGTTTGAATGTGTTTCACTTTCAATTGATCATGAATTTTTGTAGAATGCATTTGTGATGTGTAAACAAGATGAGAAACCTTGTTACAAAAATGATAAGTTAAAAGATTCAAAAGATTTTAAGATTCTTTTATCAAGTGATCAGTTTAGTTAGGGGAACTCTCACCCTAAGCTAAGGATATAGCAAAGAGGAACTCTCACTCTTTTGCTTGGGATAGTCTAGATGAGGGAACTCTCACCAAATCATAAACTATAAGTCCTAATCTTGGGAACTCTCACCAAAACTAACACTCTTCAAATTCGGATACTCAAATTTGGAAAACAAAGTGAACTAAACTCAAGTCACTTCAATTAACAAAACACACGTTTTAGGCAAATAATGTTGGATTATTTTCATTCATTCAAAGTATGCTATTTATAGCACTAATACAACCTTTTCACTTGCCTACTTTAATTAACAAAAAGAAATAACAAAAAGGAAATTAACTAAGGGAAAGAGTGGTTAATACACGTCCCACTTAACCCCATTACAAAACATAATTAAACTAATTAAAAGACCTAAAGACTAGGCTTGAAACAAGGGAAAAAAACCAGCAAAAATAGCATCCAAAGAGCATCTCCAACACACGCCCAAAACAGCCATTCTTCAAGCTTTTGTAACTCCCATTTCAATGCCTTGATTCACGCCTCTTTATCCTTCATAACCCCCAAATAATGAGGTGCAATGTTCAGCCAACAAACTCCATAATTTACGCCCAACAAGTGCCACGAATCACTCCACTTCAATCAGTCCAAGTAACTTACAAACGGCTAGCATGAAACACGCCCAAACTGCCTCCAAATCAGCTTGTAACCGACGCCCATTAAACATGTATTTGGAGCTTGGAAAACCGTCACTTGCTAGATACCTTCTACAAGGTTACTTACACTAAGTGAAGTGCAACCCCTTGTAAAAACATTCGAACCAAAACCGTGCAAAGGATTAAGAAATGATTTGGACAGAAATAAGGCCTTCGCATTGCCTTGAATTTGGACCTCACCATGACCACTTGGATCATTACAATCATTAGAACTTTGACCATATTGGTCAATTTGACATTTATTTTGTTCAAAAACCTTTGTTTGAATGGGTTTGAATTTAATTTGATTCAATTAGCTTTGTTTGAATGTGTTTGACTTTCATTTGATTCAACTAGCTTTTTGTAGAATGCATTTGACAATCAATTGATTCAATTAGCTTTGTTAAATGCATTAGACTTTAATTTGATTCAAAAACCTTTGTTTGAATGTGTTTTACTTTCATTTGATTCAATAAGCTTTGATTGATTGTGTTTGACTTTCATTTGATTCAATTAGCTTTGTTGAATGCATTAGACTTTAATTTGATTTAAAAAGCTTTATTTGAATGTGTTTGACTTTCATTTGATTCAATTAGCTTTGTTTGAATCTGTTTGACTTTCATTTGATTCAATAAGGTTTGTTGAATACATTAGACTTTCATTGGATTCAATTAGCTGTGTTTGATGGTGTTTCACTTTCAATTGATCATGTATTTTTGTAGAATGCATTTGACATTTATTTTGTTCAAAAACCTTTGTTTGAATGGGTTTGAATTTAATTTGATTTAATTAGCTTTGATTGAATGTGTTTGACTTAAATTTGATTCATATGTCTTGTTTGAATGTGTTTGACTTTCATTTGATTCAATTAGCTTTGTTGAATGCATTAGACTTTAATTTGATTTAAAAAGCTTTATTTGAATGTGTTTGACTTACATTGGATTAAATTAGCTTTGTTTGAATGTGTTTGACTTTCATTAGATTCAAAAAGCTTTGTTTGAATGTGTTTAACTTTCATTGGATTCAATTAGCTTTGTTTGAATGTGTTTACCTGTCATTTGATTCAATTAGCTTTGTAGAATGCATTCGACTTTTGTTTGATTCAATTAGCTTTGTTAAATGCATTTGACTTTAATTTCATTCAAAAAGCTTTGTTTGAATGTGTTTGACTTTCATTTGATTTAATTAGCTTTGTAGAATGCATTTGACTTTCATTTGATTCAATTAGCTTTGTTTGAATGTGTTTCACTTTTAATTGATTTAATTAGCTTTGTACAATGCATTTGACCTTAATTTTATTCAAAAAGCTTTGTTTGAATGGGTTTGACTTTAATTTGATTTAATTAGCTTTGTTTTATTGTGTTTGACTTAAATTTGTTTCATAAGTCTTGTTTGAATGTGTTTGACTTTAATTTGATTCAATTACCTTTGTTAAATGCTTTAGACTTTAATTTGATTTAAAAAGCTTTATTTGAATGTGTTTGACTTTCATTGGATTCAATTAGCTCTGTTAGAATGTGTTTAACTTTCATTTTATTCTATTAGCTTTGTAGAATGCATTTGACTTTCATTTGATTTAATTAGCTTTGTAGAATGCATTTGACTTTCATTGGATTCAATTAGCTTTGTTTGAATGTGTTTGACCTTCATTTGATTCAATTAGATTTGTTTGAATGTGTTTGACTTTCATTTGATTCAATTAGCTTTGTTTGAATGTGATTGACTTTCATTTGATTTAATTAGCTTTGTGGAATGCATAAGACATTAATTTGATTCAAAATGCTTTATTTGAATGTGTTTGACTTTCATTAGATTCAATTAGCTTTGTTGAATGCATTTGACTTTAATTTGATTCAAAAAGCTTTGTTTGAATGTGTTTAACTTTCTGTGTATAATTAGCTTTGTTTGAATGTGTTTGACTTTAATTTGATACAATTAGCTTTGTTTTAATGTGTATGACTTTAATTTGATTCAATTAGCTTTGTTTGAATGTGTTTGACTTTCATTTGATTCAATTAGCTTTGTAGAATTTGTTTGACTTTCATTTGATTCAATTAGCTTTGTTGAATGCAATAGAATTTAATTTGATTTAAAAAGCTTTGTTTTAATGTGTTTGACTTTCATTGGATTCAATTAGCTTTGTTTGAATGTGTTTAACTTTCATTTGATTCTATTAGCTTTGGAGAATGCATTTGACTTTCGTTTGATTCAATTAGCTTTGTTGAATGCATTTAACATTAATTTGATTCAAAAACTTGTTTTGAATGTGTTTGACTTTCATTTGATTAAATTAGCTTTGTTTTAATGTGTTTGACTTTCATTTGATTCAATTAGCTTTGTAGAATGCATTTGACAATCATTTGATTCAATTAGCTTTGTTAAATGCATTAGATTTTAATTTGATTCAAAAAGCTTTGTTTGAATGTGTTTTACTTTCATTTGATTCAATAAGCTTTGTTTGATTGTGTTTGACTTTCATTTGATTCAATTAGCTTTGTTGAATGCATTAGACTTTAATTTGATTCAAAAAGCTTTGTTTGAATGTGTTTGACTTTCATTTGATTTAATTAGCTTTGTAGAATGCATTTGACATTCATTTGATCCAATTAGCTTTGTTTGAATGTGTTTCACTTTTAATTAATTTAATTATGTTTGTACAATGCGTTTGACCTTAATTTTATTCAAAAAGCTTTGCTTGAATGGGTTTGACTTTAATTTTATTTAATTAGCTCTGTTTGATTGTGTTTGACTTAAATTTGATTCATAATTCTTGTTTGAATGTGTTTGACTTTAATTTGATTCAATTACCTTTGTCAAATCCATTAGACTTTAATTTGATTTAAAAAACTTTATTTGAATGTGTTTGACTTTCATTGGATTCAATTAGCTTTGTTTGAATGGGTTTAACTTTCATTTGATTCTATTAGCTTTGTAGAATGCATTTGACTTTCGTTTGATTCAATTAGCTTTGTTGAATGCATTTGACTTTAATTTGACTCAAAAACTTTGTTTAAAAGTGTTTGACTTTCATTTGATTCAACTAGGTTTGTTTTAATGTGTTTGACTTTCATACGATTCAATTAGCTTTGTTTTAATTTGTTTGACTTTCATTTGATTCAATTAGCTTTGTAGAATGCATTTGAGAAACATTTGATTCAATTAGCTTTGTTAAATGCATTAGACTTTAATTTGATTAAAAAAGCTTTGTTTGAATGTGTTTTACTTTCATTTGATTCAATTAGCTTTGTTTGAATGTGTTTGACTTTAATTTGATTCAATTAGCTTTGTTGAATGCATTATACTTTAATTTGATTTAAAAAGCTTTATTTGAATGTGTTTGACTTTCATTGGATTCAATTACCTTTGTTTGAATGTGTTTGACTTTCATTTGATTCAAAAAGCTTTGTTTGAATGTGTTTAACTTTCCGTGGATAATTAGCTTTGTTTGAATGTGTTTGACTTTTATTTGGTTCGAAAAGCTTTGTTTGAATGTGTTGACTTTCATTTAATTCAATTAGCTTAGTTTGAATGTGTTTAACTTTCATTTGATTCAATAAGATTTGTTGAATGCATTTTACTTTCAATTGATTCAAAAAACTTTGTTTGAATGTGTTTGACTTTCATTTAATTCAATTAGCATTGTTTGAATGTGTTTGACTTTCATTTGATTCAATTAGCTTTGTTTTGATGTGTTTGACTTTCATTTGATTCAATTAGCTTTGTAGAATGCATTTGACCCTCATTTGATTCAATTAGCTTTGTTGAATGTATTAGACTTTAATATAATTCAAAAAGCTTTGTTTAAATGAGTTTGACTTCCATTTAATTTAATTAGCTTTGTTTGAATGTGTTTGACTTTCATTGGATTCAATTAGCTTTGTAGAATGCATTTGACTTTCATTTGATTCAATTAGCTTTGTTGAATGCATTTGACTTTCATATGATTCAAAACGCTTTGTTTGAATGTGTTTGACTATCATTTGATTAAATTAGCTTTGTAGAATGCATTAGACTTTAATTTGATTCAAAAAGCTTCGTTTGAATGTATTTTACTTTCATTTGATTCAATTAGCTTTTTTTGAATTTGTTTGACTTTCATTTGATTCAATTAGATTTGTTGAATGCATTATACTTTCATTGGATTCAATTAGCTTTGTTTGAACGTGTTTGACTTTCATTTGATTTAACTAGCTTTGTTTGAATGTGTTTGACTATCATTTGATTCAATTAGCTTTGTAGAATTTGTTCGACTTTCATTTGATTCAATTAGCTTTGTTGAATGCAATAGAATTTAATTTGATTTAAAAAACTTGGTTTGAATGTGTTTGTCTTTCATTTGATTCAATTAGGTTTGTTTGAATGTGTTTGACTTTCATTTGATTCAATTAGCTTTGTTTTAATGTGTTTGACTTTCATTTGATTCAATTAGCTTTGTAGAATGCATTTGACAATCATTTGATTCAATTAGCTTTGTTAAATGCATTAGACTTTAATTTGATTCAAAAAGCTTTGTTTGAATGAGTTTTACTTTCATTTGATTCAATTAGCTTTGTTTGAATGTGTTTGACTTTCATTTGATTCAATTAGCTTTGTAGAATGCATTTGACAATCAATTGATTCAATTAGCTTTGTTAAATGCATTAGACTTTAATTTGATTCAAAAAGCTTTGTTTGAATGTATTTTACTTTCATTTGATTCAATTAGCTTTTTTTGAATTTGTTTGACTTTCATTTGATTCAATTAGCTTTGTTGAATGCATTATACTTTCATTGGATTCAATTAGCTTTGTTTGAATGTGTTTAACTTTCATTTGATTCTATTAGCTTTGGAGAATGCATTTGACTTTCGTTTGATTCAATTAGCTTTGTTGAATACATTTGACATTAATTTGACTCAAAAACTTGTTTTGAATGTGTTTGACTTTCATTTGATTAAATTAGCTTTGTTTTAAAGTGTTTGACTTTCATTAGATTCAATTAGCTTTGTAGAATGCATTTGACAATCATTTGATTCAATTAGCTTTGTTAAATGCATTAGATTTTAATTTGATTCAAAAAGCTTTGTTTGAATGTGTTTGACTTTCATTTGATTTAATTAGCTTTGTAGAATGCATTTGACATTCATTTGATCCAATTAGCTTTGTTTGAATGTGTTTCACTTTTAATTAATTTAATTAGCTTTGTACAATGCGTTTGACCTTAATTTTATTCAAAAAGCTTTGCTTGAATGGGTTTGACTTTAATTTTATTTAATTAGCTCTGTTTGATTGTGTTTGACTTAAATTTGATTCATAATTCTTGTTTGAATGTGTTTGACTTTAATTTGATTCAATTACCTTTGTCAAATCCATTAGACTTTAATTTGATTTAAAAAACTTTATTTGAATGTGTTTGACTTTCATTGGATTCAATTAGCTTTGTTTGAGTGGGTTTAACTTTCATTTGATTCTATTAGCTTTGTAGAATGCATTTGACTTTCGTTTGATTCAATTAGCTTTGTTGAATGCATTTGACTTTAATTTGACTCAAAAACTTTGCTTAAAAGTGTTTGACTTTCATTTGATTCAATTAGGTTTGTTTTAATGTGTTTGACTTTCATACGATTCAATTAGCTTTGTTTTAATTTGTTTGACTTTCATTTGATTCAATTAGCTTTGTAGAATGCATTTGAGAATCATTTGATTCAATTAGCTTTGTTAAATGCATTAGACTTTAATTTGATTCAAAAAGCTTTGTTTGAATGTGTTTTACTTTCATTTGATTCAATTAGCTTTGTTTGAATGTGTTTGACTTTAATTTGATTCAATTAGCTTTGTTGAATGCATTACACTTTAATTTGATTTAAAAAGCTTTATTTGAATGTGTTTGACTTTCATTGGATTCAATTACCTTTGTTTGAATGTGTTTGACTTTCATTTGATTCAAAAAGCTTTGTTTGAATGTGTTTAACTTTCCGTGGATAATTAGCTTTGTTTGAATGTGTTTGACTTTTATTCGGTTCGAAAAGCTTTGTTTGAATGTGTTGACTTTCATTTAATTCAATTAGCTTAGTTTGAATGTGTTTAACTTTCATTTGATTCAATAAGATTTGTTGAATGCATTTTACTTTCAATTGATTCAAAAAACTTTGTTTGAATGTGTTTGACTTTCATTTAGTTCAATTAGCATTGTTTGAATGTGTTTGACTTTCATTTGATTCAATTAGCTTTGTTTTGATGTGTTTGACTTTCATTTGATTCAATTAGCTTTGTAGAATGCATTTGACCCTCATTTGATTCAATTAGCTTTGTTGAATGTATTAGACTTCAATATAATTCAAAAAGCTTTGTTTCAATGAGTTTGACTTCCATTTAATTTAATTAGCTTTGTTTGAATGTGTTTGACTTTCATTTGATTCAATTAGCTTTGTAGAATGCATTTGACTTTCATTTGATTCAATTAGCTTTGTTGAATGCATTTGACTTTCATATGATTCAAAAAGCTTTGTTTGAATGTGTTGAACTATCATTTGATTAAATTAGCTTTGTAGAATGCATTAGACTTTAATTTGATTCAAAAAGCTTCGTTTGAATGTATTTTACTTTCATTTGATTCAATTAGCTTTTTTTGAATTTGTTTGACTTTCATTTGATTCAATTAGATTTGTTGAATGCATTATACTTTCATTGGATTCAATTAGCTTTGTTTGAATGTGTTTGACTTTCATTTGATTTAATTAGCTTTGTTTGAATGTGTTTGACTATCATTTGATTCAATTAGCTTTGTAGAATTTGTTCGACTTTCATTTGATTCAATTAGCTTTGTTGAATGCAAGAGAATTTAATTTGATTTAAAAAACTTGGTTTGAATGTGTTTGTCTTTCATTTGATTCAATTAGGTTTGTTTTAATGTGTTTGACTTTCATTTGATTCAATTAGCTTTGTTTTAATGTGTTTGACTTTCATTTGATTCAATTAGCTGTGTAGAATGCATTTGACAATCATTTGATTCAATTAGCTTTGTTAAATGCATTAGACTTTAATTTGATTCAAAAAGCTTTGTTTGAATGAGTTTTACTTTCATTTGATTCAATTAGCTTTGTTTGAATGTGTTTGACTTTCATTTGATTCAATTAGCTTTGTAGAATTCATTTGACAATCAATTGATTCAATTAGCTTTGTTAAATGCATTAGACTTTAATTTGATTCAAAAACCTTTGTTTGAATGTGTTTTACTTTCATTTGATTCAATAAGCTTTGTTTGATTGTGTTTGACTTTCATTTGATTCAACTAGCTTTGTTGAATGCATTAGACTTTAATTTGATTTAAAAAGCTTTATTTGAATGTGTTTGACTTTCATTTGATTCAATTAGCTTTGTTTGAATCTGTTTGACTTTCATTTGATTCAATTAGGTTTGTTGAATACATTAGACTTTCATTGGATTCAATTAGCTTTGTTTGATGGTGTTTCACTTTCAATTGATCATGTATTTTTGTAGAATGCATTTGACATTTATTTTATTCAAAAACCTTTGTTTGAATGGGTTTGAATTTAAATTGATTTAATTAGCTTTGATTGAATGTGTTTGACTTAAATTTGATTCATATGTCTTGTTTGAATGTGTTTGACTTTCATTTGATTCAATTAGCTTTGTTGAATGCATTAGACTTTAATTTGATTTAAAAAGCTTTATTTGAATGTGTTTGACTTTCATTGGATTCAATTAGCTTTGTTTGAATGTGTTTGACTTTCATTTGATTCAAAAAGCTTTGTTTGAATGTGTTTAACTTTCATTGGATTCAATTAGCTTTGTTTGAATGTGTTAACCTTTCATTTAATTCAATTAGCTTTGTAGAATGCATTCGACTTTTGTTTGATTCAATTAGCTTTGTTGAATGCATTTGACTTTAATTTGATTCAAAAAGCTTTGTTTGAATGTGTTTGACTTTCATTTGATTTAATTAGCTTTGTAGAATGCATTTGACATTCATTTGATCCAATTAGCTTTGTTTGAATGTGTTTCACTTTTAATTAATTTAATTAGCTTTGTACAATGCGTTTGACCTTAATTTTATTCAAAAAGCTTTGCTTGAATGGGTTTGACTTTAATTTTATTTAATTAGCTCTGTTTGATTGTGTTTGACTTAAATTTGATTCATAATTCTTGTTTGAATGTGTTTGACTTTAATTTGATTCAATTACCTTTGTCAAATCCATTAGACTTTAATTTGATTTAAAAAACTTTATTTGAATGTGTTTGACTTTCATTGGATTCAATTAGCTTTGTTTGAATGGGTTTAACTTTCATTTGATTCTATTAGCTTTGTAGAATGCATTTTACTTTCGTTTGATTCAATTAGCTTTGTTGAATGCATTTGACTTTAATTTGACTCAAAAACTTTTTTTAAAAGTGTTCGACTTTCATTTGATTCAATTAGGTTTGTTTTAATGTGTTTGACTTTTATACGATTCAATTAGCTTTGTTTTAATTTGTTTGACTTTCATTTGATTCAATTAGCTTTGTAGAATGCATTTGAGTATCATTTGATTCAATTAGCTTTGTTAAATGCATTAGACTTTAATTTGATTCAAAAAGCTTTGTTTGAATGTGTTTTACTTTCATTTGATTCAATTAGCTTTGTTTGAATGTGTTTGACTTTAATTTGATTCAATTAGCTTTGTTGAATGCATTACACTTTAATTTGATTTAAAAAGCTTTATTTGAATGTGTTTGACTTTCATTGGATTCAATTAACTTTGTTTGAATGTGTTTGACTTTCATTTGATTCAAAAAGCTTTGTTTGAATGTGTTTAACTTTCCGTGGATAATTAGCTTTGTTTGAATGTGTTTGACTTTTATTTGGTTCGAAAAGCTTTGTTTGAATGTGTTGACTTTCATTTAATTCAATTAGCTTAGTTTGAATGTGTTTTGTTGTATATTTGGAGTAACACTCGAAATACACAAGGGATAAACCAAGGGATAGATAAGGCTAAAGAACCAAAAGCTTCTCAGATAAAGTCACACCACTAAGAAACGTTTTGGGTTCCTAAGATCACAAGCCAACTAGTAGCCTAAACTAGCTAACTAAGCAAAGGAAACGAAATTCCAAATCCAAGAATTTCAGGTTTTGTTTCTAATCCAAGAAACGAATGTAAGACAAGTCTTTTTTTTGTTTGCAATAATCTGATTTTTCATTCACATTTGCTTGCTATTTAAAGTGAGCAAACATCTTAAGTACAAGCTGAATTAAGTGGCTTTTAGCTCACTTGTTACACGTCCAAACTAAGTACATATCAGTTTTTGTAGCCTAGATACATTAATAAAAGAAGCCTTACTTAACTAGATACATCAAGAGCAAATGGCGGTTTGTAACCTCCAAGTTATGAGTGAAATAAAATCAGAAACAAGAGAGTATAACACCCCCTTGATTCACGCCCACAAAGCAGCAGCTTGGAGATGAAACAGCTCCCCTTTTCACGCCCAATTCAAACAGCAAGTGAAATGTAACTCCTCCTTGTTTCAAGCCTTGAATTAAGCTTGAATGTATGTGGTCAAAGATGTACTTGGACGCCTCTTGAATGTACCAATTGCTGGCTGAAGTAAACGGCCACTTGAAGACTCAATTGAAAGCTTGTAACTCCTCATTGATGCTGATTATAACACCCAAGTTAAAGCCTTGAAATTCCTCCAAATTAGTTTCGGAATCTAGGCTTCTTTCCCAAGCTTAAATGGCTGCCTTTGTAATGTATTTTGTACTTGAACTTTATGTGAATGTGACATTACACTTTCGAACCTTAATCAGCTAAAAAGAACTAAAGAAACACAACTAATTTGCAAACTTAAAATAAGACTAAAGTTTACAAGTTATTCAAAGCATAAAAGAACTAAAATAAACTTAGTTAATAAGAACAACAAGATATTCAAGGGGTTGAATATCTTGCTGCCCAAGGATAGAATACATAGCACCAATACATGATGCTACGTCTTGAACCAAAGAAATGTCCATAACCAAGTTGTTAGGCTTGGCTACAACATTCCCCCCTTCTTGAAAAGAGTTTGCCCTCAAACTCGGCAACTCTTCAAACTCATCATAGTAAGGTGATAAATCAGCCGCATTAAAGGTGCTAGAAACACCATAGTCTCCGGGCAACTCAACCTTGTAAGCATTATCATTCACCTTTTCAACAATAGCAAAAGGACCATCACTACGAGGACTAACCTTGGACCGTCTTTTGGAAGGAAATCTTTCCTTTCGAAGATGAATCCAAACTAAGTCACCGGGCTGAAAACGGACCTCCTTTCTTTTCTTGTCATAGTATGCCTTAGTCTTTGCATTAGTTTGTTCAATTTTGGAACGAACTTGCTCATGCATAGACTTGATTTCTTTTGCGCGCACCTCGGCATCATTGCTGAACTTGTTTGGTGAGGGAATGGGAGTGAGATCAATAGGAGTGCACGGATTGAATCCATACACCACTTCAAAAGGACTCAAACCTGTTGTCTTGCTAGGCACACGATTGTAAGCAAACTCCGCATGAGGAAGCATCTCTTCCCATTGCTTGGGACGTTTAGTAGCCAAAGACCGCAGCAAGGATCCCAAAGTTCTATAAGTCACTTCGGTTTGACCATCTGTTTGAGGAAGACTTGAAGTGCTAAAGTTCAATTTCGTGCCCATCTTCCTCCATAATGTAAGCCAAAAATGACTTAGAAATTTTGGATCACGATCACTCACCATGGATTTAGGTACACCATGTAAACGAACAATCTCATTGAAAAACAAGTTAGCAACATGAGTAGCATCATAAGTTGTATAGGCTGGTTTGTTTGGGAGCATTGATCCGGGAACAAGATCAATTTTGTGTTGTATGTCACGTTTTGGGGGTAAGCCATGGGGAATGTCTTCGGGGAAAACATGGGAAAAGGTTTTGAGAAGAGGGGTGAGGAGTGGGTGTGGCTCTTCTTGTGACGGTTTGGAAGGGGCATCAAGTTGGCTTAAAATGAATTGTTTGTGAGCTTTATACTCATGCAATTCTGATTTTATGAGAGTGGTAAGGGAAGTAGGGGGTGTGGATATGGGGTGACCGTTTTTGAGGTTTAGGGGGGTAAGAAGTATTTTCTGTCCATCCTTAGTGAAGGAATATGTGTTTTTATACCCATCATGCATCACACGCCTATCAAATAACCAAGGTCTACCAAGTAAAATATGACAGGCATTCATAGGTATAACATCACACCACAATTCTTCTTCATAAGTTTTACCAATGCTAAATGATAACAAGACTTGTTGTGTTACTTGAATCCCTTTACCATGATTTAGCCATTGAATCACATAAGGTTTAGGGTGAGGAACGGTTTTAAGTTTCAGTTTGTCTATCATTACTTGTGAAGCTACATTGGTACAACTACCTCCATCAATAATCAATGTACATACCTTTCCTCCAATGGTGCAACGAGTGTGAAAGATTGACTCACGTTGCAAACTTCCTTCTTTGCCAACCATATTGCTTAGTGTGCGTCGAACCACCAAGCATTCTCCTTCGTCTGGTCCAAGACACGCATACTCATCATTCTCCTCAAGGTTGCTGTCCACTTCATTTTCTAATTCATCCTCCTCTTCATGCTCAATCAAAGTGACAATCCTTTTATTTGGACAATCACTAGCCAAATGTCCAAGGCCTTGACACCGAAAACATCTTCTTGGGGCTGGTTTTGGGTTGGAATTTTGGGTGTTTGGTGAAGGTGGTTTAGAAGTAGGCTGATTGGACGTGGGTTTGAAAGGTGGGAAATTGGATGTTTGCTTTTTTTGGGGAAATGAGGTTTGAGATGCAAAACGTGATGATTCACTTTTGCCTCTTGCTTTTTGTTGCTGCTCAATCTTATGTGCTAAGATAATGAGCTCTTCAAGGGTAGAGTAAGGATGTAGTTCGGCCACATTGGCTATTTTTGGGTCAAGCCCTCCCAAAAAGCGCACCAATGTTTGAGGTTCATCTTCCTCTACTCCACATTTCATGACAAACCCTTCAAACTCCCTAGCATATTCTTCTACTGATTTTGTACCTTGTTCGAGGTTGTGGAACTTGGAAAAGTTTTCTTGCACATAGTATGTGGGAAGAAACTTTTGTTTCAGCAACTTCTTCATCTTGATCCACGATCTCACTTTCTCTTTGTCTTGCCTTTCCCTTTTGGCACACACGCTAGCCCACCAAGTTGAGGCATATTTTCTCAACTTCAAGGCTACAATTTTCACCTTCTTTTCTTCCGGTGTTTGCTTGTAATCAAACACTCTCTCCACCGTTCTAAGCCATTCTACAAACTCATCAGCATCGAGTTTGCCATCATACTCCGGAATGTCAGCCTTAATGTCATTGTTAGGCCGTGACCTTTCTCTTTCATGATAAGGTCTATCATTGTGATTGAAATTAGATTCACTCACTTCTTCATCACTATGATTGGGTAAACCCTCTTTTTGATGGCGCAACTTAATAGAAAGGTCTCTTAACTGACCTTGCAAATATTGCATTCGTTGCTCCATATCTTCTTTCTCTTGTGCAACCTTATTGACATATTCTTGCCAATTAGGGGGTGGGATGTCGGCCATGGTTTGTGTTTGGGTATGTGTTTGGGGTATTGTGTTTGGGTATTTGTTTGCTAGACTCCCCCTCCTTCTAGCGCCAAATGTTGTATATTTGGAGTAACACTCGAAATACACAAGGGATAAACCAAGGGATAGATAAGGCTAAAGAACCAAAAGCTTCTCAGATAAAGTCACACCACTAAGAAACGTTTTGGGTTCCTAAGATCACAAGCCAACTAGTAGCCTAAACTAGCTAACTAAGCAAAGGAAACGAAATTCCAAATCCAAGAATTTCAGGTTTTGTTTCTAATCCAAGAAACGAATGTAAGACAAGTCTTTTTTTTGTTTGCAATAATCTGATTTTTCATTCACATTTGCTTGCTATTTAAAGTGAGCAAACATCTTAAGTACAAGCTGAATTAAGTGGCTTTTAGCTCACTTGTTACACGTCCAAACTAAGTACATATCAGTTTTTGTAGCCTAGATACATTAATAAAAGAAGCCTTACTTAACTAGATACATCAAGAGCAAATGGCGGTTTGTAACCTCCAAGTTATGAGTGAAATAAAATCAGAAACAAGAGAGTATAACACCCCTTGATTCACGCCCACAAAGCAGCAGCTTGGAGATGAAACAGCTCCCCTTTTCACGCCCAATTCAAACAGCAAGTGAAATGTAACTCCTCCTTGTTTCAAGCCTTGAATTAAGCTTGAATGTATGTGGTCAAAGATGTACTTGGACGCCTCTTGAATGTACCAATTGCTGGCTGAAGTAAACGGCCACTTGAAGACTCAATTGAAAGCTTGTAACTCCTCATTGATGCTGATTATAACACCCAAGTTAAAGCCTTGAAATTCCTCCAAATTAGTTTCGGAATCTAGGCTTCTTTCCCAAGCTTAAATGGCTGCCTTTGTAATGTATTTTGTACTTGAACTTTATGTGAATGTGACATTACACTTTCGAACCTTAATCAGCTAAAAAGAACTAAAGAAACACAACTAATTTGCAAACTTAAAATAAGACTAAAGTTTACAAGTTATTCAAAGCATAAAAGAACTAAAATAAACTTAGTTAATAAGAACAACAAGATATTCAAGGGGTTGAATATCTTGCTGCCCAAGGATAGAATACATAGCACCAATACATGATGCTACGTCTTGAACCAAAGAAATGTCCATAACCAAGTTGTTAGGCTTGGCTACAACATGTTTAACTTTCATTTGATTCAATAAGATTTGTTGAATGCATTTTACTTTCAATTGATTCAAAAAACTTTGTTTGAATGTGTTTGACTTTCATTTAATTCAATTAGCATTGTTTGAATGTGTTTGACTTTCATTTGATTCAATTAGCTTTGTTTTGATGTGTTTGACTTTCATTTGATTCAATTAGCTTTGTAGAATGCATTTGACCCTCATTTGATTCAATTAGCTTTGTTGAATGTATTAGACTTCAATATAATTCAAAAAGCTTTGTTTCAATGAGTTTGACTTCCATTTAATTTAATTAGCTTTGTTTGAATGTGTTTGACTTTCATTTGATTCAATTAGCTTTGTAGAATGCATTTGACTTTCATTTGATTCAATTAGCTTTGTTGAATTCATTTGACTTTCATATGATTCAAAAAGCTTTGTTTGAATGTGTTTGACTGTCATTTGATTAAATTAGCTTTGTAGAATGCATTAGACTTTAATTTGATTCAAAAAGCTTCGTTTGAATGTATTTTACTTTCATTTGATTCAATTAGCTTTTTTTGAATTTGTTTGACTTTCATTTGATTCAATTAGATTTGTTGAATGCATTATACTTTCATTGGATTCAATTAGCTTTGTTTGAATGTGTTTGACTTTCATTTGATTTTATTAGCTTTGTTTGAATGTGTTTGACTATCATTTGATTCAATTAGCTTTGTAGAATTTGTTCGACTTTCATTTGATTCAATTAGCTTTGTTGAATGCAATAGAATTTAATTTGATTTAAAAAACTTGGTTTGAATGTGTTTGTCTTTCATTTGATTCAATTAGGTTTGTTTGAATGTGTTTGACTTTCATTTGATTCAATTAGCTTTGTTTTAATGTGTTTGACTTTCATTTGATTCAATTAGCTTTGTAGAATGCATTTGACAATCATTTGATTCAATTAGCTTTGTTAAATGCATTAGACTTTAATTTGATTCAAAAAGCTTTGTTTGAATGAGTTTTACTTTCATTTGATTCAATTAGCTTTGTTTGAATGTGTTTGACTTTCATTTGATTCAATTAGCTTTTTGTAGAATGCATTTGACAATCAATTGATTCAATTAGCTTTGTTAAATGCATTAGACTTTAATTTGATTCAAAAACCTTTGTTTGAATGTGTTTTACTTTCATTTGATTCAATAAGCTTTGTTTGATTGTGTTTGACTTTCATTTGATTCAATTAGCTTTGTTGAATGCATTAGACTTTAATTTGATATGTTTGACTTTCATTTGATTCAATTAGCTTTGTTTGAATGTGATTGACTTTCATTTGATTTAATTAGCTTTGTGGAATGCATAAGACTTTAATTTGATTCAAAATGCTTTATTTGAATGTGTTTGACTTTCATTAGATTCAATTAGCTTTGTTGAATGCATTTGACTTTAATTTGATTCAAAAAGCTTTGTTTGAATGTGTTTAACTTTCTGTGTATAATTAGCTTTGTTTGAATGTGTTTGACTTTAATTTGATACAATTAGCTTTGTTTTAATGTGTATGACTTTAATTTGATTCAATTAGCTTTGTTTGAATGTGTTTGACTTTCATTTGATTCAATTAGCTTTGTAGAATTTGTTTGACTTTCATTTGATTCAATTAGCTTTGTTGAATGCAATAGAATTTAATTTGATTTAAAAAGCTTTGTTTTAATGTGTTTGACTTTCATTGGATTCAATTAGCTTTGTTTGAATGTGTTTAACTTTCATTTGATTCTATTAGCTTTGGAGAATGCATTTGACTTTCGTTTGATTCAATTAGCTTTGTTGAATGCATTTGACATTAATTTGACTCAAAAACTTGTTTTGAATGTGTTTGACTTTCATTTGATTAAATTAGCTTTGTTTTAATGTGTTTGACTTTCATTTTATTCAATTAGCTTTGTAGAATGCATTTGACAATCATTTGATTCAATTAGCTTTGTTAAATGCATTAGATGTTAATTTGATTCAAAAAGCTTTGTTTGAATGTGTTTTACTTTCATTTGATTCAATAAGCTTTGTTTGATTGTGTTTGACTTTCATTTGATTCAATTAGCTTTGTTGAATGCATTAGACTTTAATTTGATTTAAAAAGCTTTTTTTTGAATGTGTTTCACTTTCAATTGATCATGAATTTTTGTAGAATGCATTTGTCATTTATTTTTTTCAAAAACCTTTGTTTGAATGGGTTTGAATTTAATTTGATTTAATTAGCTTTGATTGAATGTGTTTGACTTAAATTTGATTCATATGTCTTGTTTGAATGTGTTTGACTTTCATTTGATTCAATTAGCTTTGTTGAATGCATTAGACTTTAATTTGATTTAAAAAGCTTTATTTGAATGTGTTTGACTTTCATTGGATTCAATTAGCTTTGTTTGAATGTGTTTGACTTTCATTTGATTCAAAAAGCTTTGTTTGAATGTGTTTAACTTTCATTGGATTCAATTAGCTTTGTTTGAATGTGTTAACCTTTCATTTGATTCAATTAGCTTTGTAGAATGCATTCGACTTTTGTTTGATTCAATTAGCTTTGTTGAATGCATTTGACTTTAATTTGATTCAAAAAGCTTTGTTTGAATGTGTTTGACTTTCATTTGATTTAATTAGCTTTGTAGAATGCATTTGACATTCATTTGATCCAATTAGCTTTGTTTGAATGTGTTTCACTTTTAATTAATTTAATTAGCTTTGTACAATGCGTTTGACCTTAATTTTATTCAAAAAGCTTTGCTTGAATGGGTTTGACTTTAATTTTATTTAATTAGCTCTGTTTGATTGTGTTTGACTTAAATTTGATTCATAATTCTTGTTTGAATGTGTTTGACTTTAATTTGATTCAATTACCTTTGTCAAATCCATTAGACTTTAATTTGATTTAAAAAACTTTATTTGAATGTGTTTGACTTTCATTGGATTCAATTAGCTTTGTTTGAATGGGTTTAACTTTCATTTGATTCTATTAGCTTTGTAGAATGCATTTGACTTTCATTTGATTCAATTAGCTTTGTTGAATGCATTAGACTTTAATTTGATTTAAAAAGCTTTATTTGAATGTGTTTGACTTTCATTTGATTCAATTAGCTTTGTTTGAATCTGTTTGTCTTTCATTTGATTCAATTAGGTTTGTTGAATACATTAGACTTTAATTTGATTTAAAAAGCTTTATTTGAATGTGTTTCACTTTCAATTGATCATGAATTTTTGTAGAATGCATTTGTCATTTATTTTTTTCAAAAACCTTTGTTTGAATGGGTTTGAATTTAATTTGATTTAATTAGCTTTGATTGAATGTGTTTGACTTAAATTTGATTCATATGTCTTGTTTGAATGTGTTTGACTTTCATTTGATTCAATTAGCTTTGTTGAATGCATTAGACTTTAATTTGATTTAAAAAGCTTTATTTGAATGTGTTTGACTTTCATTGGATTCAATTAGCTTTGTTTGAATGCGTTTGACTTTCATTTGATTCAAAAAGCTTTGTTTGAATGTGTTTAACTTTCATTGGATTCAATTAGCTTTGTTTGAATGCGTTAACCTTTTATTTGATTCAATTAGCTTTGTAGAATGCATTCGACTTTTGTTTGATTCAATTAGCTTTGTTGATTGCATTTGACTTTAATTTGATTCAAAAAGCTTTGTTTGAATGTGTTCGACTTTCATTTGATTTAATTAGCTTTGTAGAATGCATTTAACATTCATTTGATCCAATTAGCTTTGTTGAATGCATTAGACTTTAATATGATTTAAAAAGTTTTATTTGAATGAGTTTTACTTTCATTTGATTCAATTAGCTTTGTTTGAATGTGTTTGACTTTCATTTGATTCAATTAGCTTTTTGTAGAATGCATTTGACAATCAATTGATTCAATTAGCTTTGTTGATGCGTGCATCAATGTGAACGATGAGCATGTTGAAGAATTATTCCAAGAAAGTCAAGAAAGCATGAATCTATACTTGGAAGCTTCTTCAATAGGTCAAACTTACTATCGGGGGCATCAAGACAAAGCCACGCTTTGTATGGTGGCGTTCTTGGGAGTTCTTGAAGCTTCTTGATAGTTCTTTAAGGTTTCTTTAAAAGCTTTCTTAGGTTTTTGCTTACAAGTTTTTACCTTTCACTTGAAAGGGTTTTTCTTGTTTTAAGCACTTAGGATTTCTAATTGCATTAGGAATTGTTTTAGTCTAGTAGGCGTCAATAATAGCTTGGAGTGCAAGCTTGAGTTAGGATAAAATAGGCAAGTTTTATCTAAAGAGTAGTTAGAGTTTAAGTAGGATTAAATAACTAAATCAAAGTTATCTAAACTTGATTAAGTTATGCAATCCGTGGGTTTTTGTTAGGGGATTAGAATTCTAATTCAAGTGGGATTAGGATAATTGATTGAGTTTATAAATATAGGGTTGTAATCTTCGAATAATATACAAGTTTAATCATACATTCATAATAATATTTCTTATTGCTTTTGTTTAAGTTGGATTACTTAAATTCTTGATTGGTGGATTCCAATTTGCTGTTTTGTTTGTTTTAGTTAAAACAATCACCTAGGTTGATTAATTAGGTGGATTCTTGATTAATTAATCTAAGTTTCTTGCTTAATTCTTGGTGAATTTTCTGTATAGAATTAGGTTAGATTCATATCTTTGTGAGGCTTAGTTTTCGGACTAAAAATCACATCATCTTGGTATCAGAGCACAGTTTCGGTAGAATTTAAACTGGTGACGTTAGGCTTGGAATTTTTGGCTGAAATTTTGTGGCAAGATTCAGAAAACGTAGATCAACATTGTGTCAAAATTTCGTGTCAATTGGACGCGTAACGAAGTCTGTGCAACCTCAAACTTTTGAGAGTGTTACACAAAGTTGCGATCTGGAGAACGGTTCTTATTTGCTTCAAGAATCAATCAAGATTCAATCTTTTAATCAAGATTTTGCATAAACTAAACCTGGTTTGTGTAGGAGCAATGAGTGACGAAGAAATCCCAGGGATTCCAAGGGGTTTGAACCTTGATCAAGCGCATAACTTGCGGAGGGATCGTCAAATAGAGCGATTGTCACAACAATTGCAAGAAGTATTGGCTAGGCTTGACGAACGTGACAAAACTTCATCTTCAAGGAAGAACAAATCAGTTGCAATTTCTAGTTCAAGTGAAGACGAATATGAAAGGAGAAAAGCAAGTAGATCACGCCATAAAGATTCATCTTCGAGTGATGAACCTAGAAGGCATAGACGGAAGAACAAGGCCAAAGATGATGACCGAAATATAAGGTTAGATTTTCCGGAATTCAATGGTAGTATGCTAGACCCCGAAAAATATTTTGAGTGGGTTAGAAGAGCCGAAACACTCTTTGATTACAAGGAGTATGATGAACGAAAGAGGTGCAAACTTGCTGAATTAAAACTCACAGGTTATGCGAGTTTATGGTATGATAATCTCAAGAAAAAGAGACGCAAGGAGGGACGATCCAAGATCACTACTTGGACACAATTGCAGAAATATATGAAGCGTCAATTTGTGCCCCATGAGTACGTGCAAGAAGTGTATCTCAAGATGCAGACTTTTAAGCAAGGAAATCAATCCGTGGAGGCTTATTTGTGTGAGTTTGAGAAACTATGTTTATTGTGTGATTTAGAAGAAATTCTAGGGCACAAAATAGCACGTTTTATTGCAGGTTTGAACGAAAATGTTCAAGAGAAGATTGAATTGCACGAATACTATTCGTTTGAAGAAGTATGCAAGGCGGCCATTAAGGTTGAAAGACAATTCAAGGCCAAGAAGACCTCAAGTGTGAAACCGTTCACACGCACGTTCACAAAGGCTAGTGACAAGCCTACCTTTGATAGGACTTCTTCTAATCCGTATGCTAAAGATAACAAACCCAGAAACGAAGCTAGCAAGAAGGTGACCGAAGATAGAAAATGTTTCAAATGTGGGAGTGTTGGCCACATAGCAAGCAATTGCTACTCAAAACGCACTATGACGGCTCAAGAATGGGAAGAAGAGAAAGCTAGGTGCGAGGGAAATAGTGACATGGAGGTTGTGGTCGAGAAAGAACGTGATTTTGAAGAAGAGGAGGGTAGTGCCGAAGAGGTTGATGGTGAAACGCAAGGAAAGAGCTTGGTTCTAAGGAGAGCTCTTCACTCTAAACCTATGCCCGTTGAAGAGAATCAAAGAGAGAAAATCTTTTTAACAAGGTGCAAGGTGGAAGATCGATTGTGTGACGTAATAATAGACTCGGGAAGTTGCACAAATGTGGTGTCTACAACTTTGATCAACAAATTAGAGTGGCCTACAACCGATCACCCAAAACCTTACAAGCTACATTGGCTCAATGATGCTAGTGACGTGAAGGTAACGAAACGAGCCCTAATCACCTTTCAATTGGCAAATATCATGATAAAGTTTTATGTGATGTATGCCCTATGGATGCTTGTCATATCTTATTGGGTAGACCATGGCAATATGATAGATTTGTCAAGTTTAATGGTAGGACAAATGTGTATATAATTCGAAAAGGAAAGGGGAAAAATCATATGCATTGAAACCACTTGTTGATCATAGAATTAACCCTAGTTCAAAAGGTGCATATTTAATTGGGGAAAAGGAGTTGGAGAAAGAGATCAACAACAACAATATAGTATATATTATGGTGGCTAACAATGTGCAAGTGAATGAAAGTAAACAAGAAAAGAGGCCCGTGGAATTAGAAGTAGTATTGCAAGAGTATTGTGATGTTTTTCCTAGTGAATTACCACCGGGATTACCACCAATTCGTGGTATTGAACATCAAAATTGATCTTATTCCGGGAGCTCCACTACCTAACAAGGCAGCATATAGAAGTAATCCGGAAGAAACAAAGGAAATGCAACGTCAAATAGAGGAATTGATGCAAAGAGGCTACGTGAAAGAGAGTATGAGCCCATGTGCCGTGCCTACATTGTTAGTTCCAAAAAAAGATGGGAGTTGGCGTATGTGCATTGATAGTAGGAGTGTGAACAACATAACCATCAAGTATAGATTTCCTATACCTAGACTTGATGATTTGTTAGACGAATTGCATGGTTCAAAGCTATTTTCCAAGATTGATCTTATGAGTGGCTATCATCAAATACGCATGAGGGAAGGAGATGAATGGAAGACGGCTTTCAAGACTAAAGTGGGGTTGTATGAGTGGTTGGTCATGCCTTTTGGTCTAACCAATGCGCCAGTACATTTATGAGATTGATGAACGAGGTGTTGAAACCATTTCTTGGAAGGTTCGTAGTTGTTTACTTGGATGACATATTAATTTATTCTGAAAATTTCAATGATCATCTAATGCATTTGAGAAGCGTTTTGGAGGTTCTTAGGGAGAAGAAGTTGTACGCAAAATTGGAAAAATGTTATTTTCTTGTTCCTAGCGTGACGTTTCTAGGGTATGTAGTATCCAAAGATGGTGTGTCCGTGGATCAATCCAAGGTTGAAGCTATCAAGACTTGGCCCGTACCTACCAATGTGAGTGAAGTTAGATCGTTTCATGGTCTAGCGTCGTTTTTATAGAAGATTTGTGAAGAATTTTTCCACGATAGTTGCACCTATGACTGAATGCTTGAAGAAAGACAAGGGAAAATTCGAGTGGACCAAGGAAGCCCAACGTGCATTTGATTTGGTCAAAAGGAAGCTATGTGAAGCACCCGTACTTGCATTGCCGGATTTTTCACAACCATTTGAGTAGAGACCGACGCTAGTGGTGTAGGGAATTGGTGCCGTTTTGGTTCAAAAGAAGCGCCCTATTGCCTAATTTAGTGAGAAATTAAACGGTGCTAGATTGAACTATTCTACCTATGACAAGAGTTCTATGCTATTGTGCGAGCATTGGACCATTGGAGTCACTATTTGCGCCCAAATCACTTTGTGTGCATAGTGATCACGAAGCTTTGAAGTACATTCATGGTCAACAAAAAATTGAACCCTAGACATGCTAAATGGGTAGAGTTTCTACAAGCTTTCAATTTTTCTTCAGAGTATAAGGAGGGGAAAGCAAATGTAGTGCCGATGCACTATCTAGAAGACACACGTTGCTTGGAGTGTTGAATTGTAAACTACTTGGTTCGCGTTAATCAAGGAGTACTATAAGGGGGACGTGGATTTCTCTACAATCCTAGAGGAGTGTTCCAAGGGGCCGTAGGTTCCTATGTTTTACAAGACGGTTTTCTTTTCAAGGGGAATCGTTTGTGCGTGCCTAAGTGTTCTATTAGAGAATTAATAGTAAGAGAAGTGCATGGAGGAGGATAGCGGGACATTTTGGCATAACGAAAACATTAACTATGCTGCAAGAGCATTTTTATTGGCCTAGAATGCTAGCGGATGTACAATCAATAGTTTCTAGGTGTGCAACATGTCAAAAAGCCAAGGCTACGTTTCATCAAGGCTTATATACGCCCTTGCCCGTGCCAGATTCACCTTGGGAAGACGTGTCTATGGATTTTGTAGTTGGTTTGCCAAGGACTCAAAGAGGAAAGGACTCAATCATGGTTGTAGTGGATCGATTTTCCAAGATGGCTCATTTCATACCTTGTCACAAAGTGGACGATGCTATGAAAGTGGCGGAATTGTATTTCAAGGAAGTGGTGAGACTACATGGGTTGCCGAACAGTATTGTGAGTGATCGTGATACAAAGTTCATGAGTTTCTTTTGGAAATCACTATGGAAGTTGGTGGGAACGAAGCTGTTATTTAGTACATCATATCACCCGCAAACGGACGGACAAACGGAGGTAACAAATCGAACTCTTGGTGTGCTTTTACGTGGACTAGTGAGCAAAAACACAAAAGATTGGGATATTAAGCTTGCTCATGCCGAGTTTGCTTACAATAGATCACCTACTTATGCCACAAAACACACACCATTCGAAGTTGTTTATGGTGTCAATCCAAAAATGCCCATTGATTTAATTGAAATTCCAAAAGGGGAAGTGATTCATAAGGATGCCGAGACTAAAATCAAGTACATGATAAAGCTACACGCACAAGTTAGAGCTAGGATTGAACGTGTCAATGAACTCTACAAAGCACGAGCTAACAAGAACAAAAAGCCACAAAGTTTTGAAGTTGGCGACTTGGTGTGGCTACACTTGAGAAAAGAGAGATTTCCTAACAAACGAAAGAATAAATTGATGCCAAGAAGTGAGGGGCCGTTCAAGATTATTGAGAAGATCAATGAGAATGCATATAAGCTTGAATTGCCGGGAGAATATGGTGTAAGCGCAACATTTAATATTGGGGATTTGGTGAAGTATTTGCCAGATGGTGCTATTGAAGATTTGAGGGCAAATTCTTTTGAAGAAGGGGAGGATGATGCGTGCATCAATGTGAACGATGAGCATGTTGAAGAATTATTCCAAGAAAGTCAAGAAAGCATGAATCTATACTTGGAAGCTTCTTCAATAGGTCAAACTTACTATCGGGGGCATCAAGACAAAGCCACGCTTTGTATGGTGGCGTTCTTGGGAGTTCTTGAAGCTTCTTGATAGTTCTTTAAGGTTTCTTTAAAAGCTTTCTTAGGTTTTTGCTTACAAGTTTTTACCTTTCACTTGAAAGGGTTTTTCTTGTTTTAAGCACTTAGGATTTCTAATTGCATTAGGAATTGTTTTAGTCTAGTAGGCGTCAATAATAGCTTGGAGTGCAAGCTTGAGTTAGGATAAAATAGGCAAGTTTTATCTTAAGAGTAGTTAGAGTTTAAGTAGGATTAAATAACTAAATCAAAGTTATCTAAACTTGATTAAGTTATGCAATCCGTGGGTTTTTGTTAGGGGATTAGAATTCTAATTCAAGTGGGATTAGGATAATTGATTGAGTTTATAAATATAGGGTTGTAATCTTCGAATAATATACAAGTTTAATCATACATTCATAATAATATTTCTTATTGCTTTTGTTTAAGTTGGATTACTTAAATTCTTGATTGGTGGATTCCAATTTGCTGTTTTGTTTGTTTTAGTTAAAACAATCACCTAGGTTGATTAATTAGGTGGATTCTTGATTAATTAATCTAAGTTTCTTGCTTAATTCTTGGTGAATTTTCTGTATAGAATTAGGTTAGATTCATATCTTTGTGAGGCTTAGTTTTCGGACTAAAAATCACATCATG